>NW_025999983.1:5009808-5150071 GCF_001458135.2 Marmota marmota marmota
AAAAAAAAAAACATGATGAAAGAGGGAAAGATTTACTTTGGGTCACAGTTTTGGAGGTTTGAGTCCATGGTCACTTGGCCACTTGGCCCTATTACTGTGGTCCATGGTGAGGCTGAACATCACGGTGGTGGGTGTGTGTTGGAGCAGAGCTGCTCCCCTCTTGGTGGCTAAGGAGCAGTGAGAGAGGAAGGAGCCAGGGTCCTGCATCTCCTTCAAGAGCATGCCCCCAATGACCTATGTCCTCTAGTAGGCCTAAAGGTTCCTCCATCTTCCAATAGCACCATTAGCTGGGGACCACACCTTCAATACACGAGCCTGGGGTGACATTCAAGATCCAAAGGATCACAGATGGCTCACAGATACAGAGGAAAAAAGTTAAGAACCAGGTCTCAGAAAGGAGGTGGGAATTAATTAGGGAAGCTCTGTGCTAGTTTGGCATGGGATCCGCCATCCCGAGAATCATCTCCAACACTTTGACCCTGGCCAAGCCCACCAGGCCTGACCTTGCTCACATGCTCACCTCATGGCCAGGGGTGAGAAGGCCCCACTGAGACTGCTTTAAGTGGCATCTTTGCTGTCCCTTGGGGAAAACTGTGCACAGACTTCCAGTGCTAGGTGGGTGGGAAGGACAGCCATGAGTGGTTCTGAACCATGAGTGGGTGCAGCCAGTGGCTCCATTAGTCCCTTCTCGGGTGCTCTCCTTGTGTGGTTTCTTTCACGAAGATCCTGCAGATGGTGTATCAGGCTGACTCCGCGGCGGAGTTACATGGTTTTAGTTAATATCTCAATGGAATCTTTTATTAGCTGAAATTTCCAACTGGCTATTGCTAGGATCCAGGGAAGATCAGTTAAGAATTTTAATTCTTTTGACAGATGAGAAAGCTGTTACAGAAAGCTTGAGTGTCCCTGGAAAAATTGGGAAGCACGTCCTGGCCTATCAGCCCCGGCTAGAGACACACATTAGGCTCTGAGGTGAAGAAGACATGCAAGGGGGAAGCTATAAGGAGCCGGGTTCTAGAAAAATGTAAGAAGGAAACATAATGGCAACCAACATCTCATTTCTAGCTTTCTAAGGAGGCATGGGTAAAAATGAAACCCAAGTGAATGGTACATGATACAGACAGAACCACAGCCCTGAGGGGCTTAGAATGGAGTGGGATGTTGGCGCTCAGAGAGCCGAAGAACAACTGGGAGAAGAGTGGGGGTGAGCTGCCCAATCCCACAGACGCCAAACTGAAGGTCCATGCTGTCGTGTGAAAGAAACAAAGCACGTAAGCACGTGTTTCTACCATACTAGAAGAGTGAAGCGAGACATTGTATCATGAAAATAAAATTTTTTTTGAGATTTTAAACTAGAGGTTGTTCAAATGGAATACGATCTCTCACAATATTTCACTATTTTCAAAGGATCTTGTGCTTTTCTGATAAATCTCATTCATTTAAAAGAATATGTTGCATTTTATGTAATTTGAATATCTATTTTCTTTTAAAATTAATTTGATACTTTCCAGAGCCACATATTGGAGATATCAACATCTTATCTGTGAGCTGAAATTTCTCCTCAGAACTGAGAGAGCCTGGGGAGTAAAGCTGACTGATGTGAATGTTTCTTGGCTTTCTCTCTCAGTTCTGAAAAAGCATGTCAGATATCAGACAGTGAGTGAACTGAAGAGAAAGGAAGCTCCATTAACTTGAACTCAGTCGTCGTTTATTGGGACGTGTGTTGAGGTCTGCTTGCTTAGCAAGCCTGTACTCAGAGCGGATAATTCACACCTGACGGGGATTTGTGGGCTGTACTCTGGGAATAACCTATTTTAAAACACTTTAGCATGGTTTGGATGAGCAGCACACACAAGTGAAATTGATATATAAAAATAATTGCTTTTTAATCTAACTTCTAAAGCACTCCTTAATATCTCATTAATAAAATTTGAGTAATAGTAGATACTTCCAGGGAACAAACTGTGCCTTTCAAATGTTGGATGGTTTAAGCTTTCCGTTAATTGCATGTAGGCTTTTGTAGAGTTGGTGTGAAATATTATGGTTCCGTTGGGTATGCAGGATCCTAAAAATATTTCACTTAGCCAAGTGAGGACCCAGAGAAGGGGGCCGTGGTTCTCATAGGTTGGCTCATCTCACGACCAAACACGAGGCAGATTGGCAGCCCTTAGCGGGCACCTAGTAGACTCTTGGTGAGCTGATGAGCTGAGGTCTATCGCTGTTACAAGGAGGTTGAGGCTTGCTACCAGTGGGATCCTGCTGAGAGTAAAGCCACTAGTCAGGGAAGACTGCAGTGGTTGTTTCTGGTCACGTGAAGGAAGCATGGCCTTTTAAAATTTTTTATAATTTTATTAATTTTTTTATGTGGTGCTGAGGATCGAACCCAGGGCCTCACACGTGGCACTGGGTAAGTGCTTCCATTGAGCCACAGCCCCAGGCCTGGCATGGCCTTCTCCTAGCTACCGACCGAGCCCGCCAAGAGGTGGGCCCAGCTTTGGGGCCAAATCTGCAGGAGCTCAGGTCTCAGGGCACAATTTCCCGGGCGGCCCTTCTCCCCTGCTTCCTGACTCCAGAGGCCGTTGAGCCCCTTGCTCCTCAGTACCCTCCTGACCCGACTCCTGGTATCTGGCTGGTTTTGGGCAGGCAGTCTTGATGTTCCAGACCTTTCTGTGTCAAGGCGGAGCCATGTGGTGAGAAGCTCATTGCAACTTGGCACGTGGAGAAGGAATGGAGAGAAGTTTCCCCCAAACTAGTGGCTCTCGGGACAGGTAGGGTGGGCCCAATCCACCTGATGGCTTGGGTGTCACCCTGGCTTGGCTCTGCAGCCAGAGGCAAGTCATTAATTCTCTAGCTTCACAGGGATAGTCAATTCATGGGGCTCTTTTGAGGACTGAGAGGTAATACATGCAAAATTTTTCGCATGCTGACCCGCACAGAGGAAGTGGGATGGGTAACTCTTAGGGGGCTTTAGGTGTACGCAGGCATGCAGATGTCCCTGAGCACGCCCTCAGACACAGGCCCCTGCACATGTCTCTGGCCCGGCACCCCTTCAGCCCTGAGCCCTCTGACCCGCCTTCTGCCCTCTCCAACTTCTCCAGGCACCTGGCCTGCCCACTTCACAAGGGTCCCAGCGCTGACTCTCAGACACTGATTGGGGAGTTAGGATTCACAGAAACGGAATGATTTGATCTTAGCCTCTTGCGAGTGACTCGAAATTACCTCTCCCCTTCTAAGACATGGCATCTTCCCTCTTTACAAGATACCCTGTTTATTAGCAGTGGATTTACCTGTGATTTTTGAAAGCCAAATCAAGTTTCTGATTTTATAGTGTTTTTACGTCTTCTGAAAAAATAGAATGGACTAATTTCCACTTCCCAGTCATGACCCTTGTAATTGATGTCTCAAGAGCACAGGTTGAAAAATTCACCAGTAAGAGATATGAAAGAAGTTCTTTAATAGCTTTAAGATAAATTCCTCAAACACAACGACTTATTCAATTAAACACAAATGACTGTTTAGGAATTGGTCTATTACTATTTTTTCATGAGCAGATAATTAGAATTGATGACAGGATGACTTTAATGCTGAATAATTGGAGATCACACCAATATCCATTTTAATTTATGGATCAGATTATTATTTCCAGAAGTAAAATGTATATTAGTCAAAACATTATGATAGTAATCTTTGATTCAAAATTGAGAATCATTCTATTATAGTAAATGCTAAAAGTAAAAATTTAAGTGTTGTTTGTTAAATCACGAAAATAAAATTCTGATGTAATATTTAACCCCAGCCATCAACATGTCAACTAGTACTTACAAATTAACTGCCATTTCAAGGGAAAGTAGGAAAATTTGCACTGCTACAAGACATTAGGGAATTATTTTTATTTGGTTTATACCTAGAAAAGAAATATTTAAAATTTAATAGATGGAGCAACTTGTTAGGTTAGTAATAATAATACTACTACTAATAACAGCTAGCACTGGGTTCTTAGACGTCAGTGACTGTTCTTAATTATTTATATTTATTGACTCCCTTAATCCTCACAACAAGCATACAAAATAGGAATTAATATTATTATTCTCATTTCTTTGCACAGGGTCAGTATTTTCACATCCTTCAGATTATTAGCACACAGTTCATGGCCTGGGAGGGTTGCCCTCAACTCTGGATGGGGGGAGCAAGCCTGCAGCCTCCTAACAGGCAGCGGGGAGCTCCTGCTGTTGGGCCTCCCTCCAGGGAGAAGGGTGTGGCCAAGCAGCTGTGGGCCCAGGTGATGGAGCTGCACCTTCCTTCCCCCAGACAATCAGGCCGCTTCCTGGAAACTCAGGAAGCCTGGAAGCCCCCCCCGCCCCCCCACCCCACCAGGCAGCCACATTGATCATCTGCTCCCGCCCTCATCCTTCTGCATTGCTGAAGACAGACAGGTAAGAAAGTTAGAGCGCTGGTCCTTGAAGCACTTGCGGTTTAAAAGCAGATCATCAAATGTTAGCACACATCACCATAAAATTGTGACACGGGCTTACTAGTTCGCCATATTAGACGCTGTCCCTTTGCCTGGCCAGTGGTGATGCTCCTGAGTGGCCCTCAGCCCCGCAGGCCAATACTTAAAAAAAAACACTGTTTTCTAACCCCTCACTTTCTCCTCTCCCGCTCCATCTGCACACTGCTGCCAGACTCCTTTTGGCAAAGGCAGCTTCTCTTCAGGCTAATTTCAGGTGTTTTAAAGCCTCCCAACCCCCTGCCATTTGTCTGTAAGTCCTCTGCAATTTGTCAGCAACCAAGGTGTCTGTACCTACTACTGTCCAGCTAGGGAAATTTCTGTATTTACCTCTAATATCTCCCCTCTGCCTGTTGCACCCACGGCTTCCCTGACCTCAGATGCCCCTGGTTCCATGTCTGGAATCTCTTTCCAAGTCCAGCCCAAATCCCGCCCCTGGGCAGCATTTCCCCACCACCCCAGTGACCTCTCACTCACCCCTGAACGACTTCAGCTGCACCTACTGCTTGCGCTGGCCAAGGGCACTCAGGGTCTCCTGGCGCCAGCTGTTCTGTGTGCAGAGCTTGTCGGCACCAGGCTGAGGGAGTCTCCTCTGGATGAGCCCAGATGGTGACAGCACCTGAGAGGGCACCAGCCTTTCCTTTCCCTCAGTCCTGGGGTGGCAAGCGTGAGGCCCCACCTCCTTTAAGCAGAACTCTAGTGACTTGGTGTGAGACCTGCTTCCGCCCAGGAGGGAGGGTCGGTGGAGGTCTGGGCAGGTGAAGGTCTGGGCATCGCGGTGTGAACGCTGCCTCGTCTGGAGTCAGGACAACTGGGGACAGCTGCTTACTATGCCCTGAATTCTCAGCTCCCTCAGCTCAGAGCACCACAAAGGGGCTCCGCAGAGTAATTCAGATCACTACTTTAAACAAGAAAAACACTTTTGAAATTGCAAAATATTTACATTAACCAGAAAGCACAGTAATGACTGTGCTGGTATTACAAATGAAGTCACAGCCCAGCCTTCCCTTAGTGCTTTTTTTTTTTTCAAAGTAACATCAGCCTTCTTATTTATCCATGTTAGCTGTGCTCTTTATCTGAAAAATATGTAAATCTATTTAAATTAATTTCCTGTAATACCACACAAAACAATAATCATATTAGTACCATTCATAATGTCCTAATAACATTAACATAATTGCATTCAAATACGAAATTGCTAGGTAATAGGCTTTTCATAAATTGTTTCAGTGAGAATGTCATTTTTAACGTGACTCTGGGTCTTTAGTTCCAGATATCATTGGAAAAAATTGCGTGCCCTGTGTGAGAAGGTTTCCCACAGTTTTTGCCAGCACAGGAGAAACTATCAAAGAGCTTTTGTGGCTAGAGAGGGGTGTGTGCAGCAGCCTGTTTCTGAGCACAGGCCGCCTTTCACTGTGACTTTCTCTGGTGCAGAGTTCTGCTCCGGCTCGCACTGTGTTTTGTACCATGCTGTTGAGGGGAATAGGGACACGTAGGCTGTGGCCACCACATGATCTCTATACCTCTGCAGAGTGTGGGAGTAGAGCTCTCGGAATCCAGTGTGTCTTGGGGAATGAGGTCAGTTGTCAAAATTGGTTGGACCATGGACAGGGCAGTTTCTGGACTCTGGGGTGGCATAGGGTCTCTCAAGAGCACAAGTGTCATGAAGGGTATATGTTTGCAAGGTCTGGGATGTGGTGGGGCAAGCAAAATACCTGGCTCCACAGTTGGGCTACAACTCCAGGCCGTGCATGTGGTACATGTGTACATTTAGTTTTCACAATGGCATGGAGCAGGAAATATTGGGCAAGTCTGTACTGCAGTAAGTCATCTGGACAGCATGAGTGACATGTGCAACTGAGTGATCTAGCTAACTTCAAGCCTTTTCTAAAAACACGTGTCAGTTTGTAGTACATTATGAGATCTAGAAAAGGGAGGTTGTTTTGTCACTGAGTAGACCACCGTGATTCTCTTTGATCAGCCTTTGGATCCTGCTGGATAGTTACAGGCCCCTGCATTTACACAGAGGTGTTCTTCCTACTGGACTCCAAGGGCAGGTACACCCTGCCCAGCTCTGTTCTTCTCCCAGGGACCCTGTGAAGTAGACAGAAAACCACACAGTCTCCTCCTCGTTAATATGCTAATTGCGCGTGGAAGTATTTTTAGTACTTTAAAACATGAATGGCATTCCAGGAGAGAGCTGGTTCCCCTTTCTCTGAAATTCAGAAGCACACATGAGCAGCTGGGAATATCCACTAACACGCCACTGTGGACGTCAACCATTGTAGACTGGCGCGCTCTTCCAGTGTCTCCCGGGTTATCCCTCTACTTTCCTGAAGGTTGGATTTATCTTTCCTTTGAAGGCACAGAACACAGTTCTATACATTCCCCGTAACTTTCTTCACATTCAGAAGATATCAGCAGTATATGGTGTTGAGTACAGAAGCCGTGATAAGAGAGGCACATACATTAATACTGTGAGTTGCCTAGAAGAGGAGCCGGCACTGCAGAGATGAGCACCAGTCAAGTACCTAACGGGTTTGAGGGTTTATTAATTCAGAAGCTGAGAATCTTCTTTGGACCAAATTGCTGCTGGTGATGATGGGCAGCTGGTGGCAGGGGCTCCAAGGGAAGGGTGATGTGTGCCCTCCCTGGCACAAAGACAGGGAAGCTGAGATGAGGGCAGCAGGAGGCAGAGGGGAGCCTGGAACGATGCGGTGGGGGTGGAAGGGCCCTGGGGGGACGGGATCAAGGACTCCCCTGGCAGGACTGTCCTCTGCTTTGAATGGCAAGGTCTCTAGCAGTCCTGGTGAAGTTTTCTAACAACAACTGAGCCATTTGAACACAGGGTTTACAGAAGTAATTTTCCATATCAAAAAAAAAAAAAAGAGGTTCCTAGATTTCCTTGCCAACATGGTCCTGACATCCCAGGGGAAGTCCAGCTGGCCATGTGCTTGTCCCCAGGGGCACAAGCGTCAAGAAGTTAGGTACAGGATCTGGGAGGCCACGCTTTATAGCGAGTACTTTAAATTCAGCGGCTGGAGTGGACAGGAAGCTGGAGACAGGAAGCATGCAGAACAGCGAGCATTGAAATGAGGTGGCGGCGATTGTCTCCCTTCCCAGCCACCCCAGCAGCATTTTTCTGCTGTCGCTATCCAGGGAAGACCACAGGGTCCCACTCTGGACCCAAAGACATTTGCATAACACATTTACATCTGAAGGGAGTGCACAGATTGGCAAGTCCCCGAAGCCTCAGCGAGGCAGGATTTCTATAATAGCAATTAGGAACAGAAATAGAATAACAATAGCTGTAGAAGCACAGTTGCTGAGCTGTGGGTAGATGAAGCAGAAAAATCTCTGCTTCTCAAGACAGAACTTTGAATAATTGCGGAGTTGGAGACTAACTGGCCTTTGTTCTTTGTGTTCCAGCTCTGGGGCCTGCAAGGGGCCAGACCAGTCTGGACCAACGTGGGAGCTGAGAGCTGGGGCCAGGAAATGAAGCCACCGGGATGGATGGCAAGGACCAGGCCAGGACCTAGGTGTGGCCTGCCCTGGGCTGTGGTCCCAGGGGGACGGGGTCCTTGGGCTCTGTGGTGCCTGGGAGGGCAGTGATCTGAGAGCCTGAAGTGCTTGGGGACTGGACGTGCCACAGAGGAAGGCCCAGGAAGGGGAAGGGGAGGGGATCTAAGATGGAGGGCGGAGCTGGGGGATGCCCTGGAGGCACCAAGGGTGAATCAGTCCTGGTGACAGGGCTGGGGACCCCAACTGCAGCCTATGATGGGGAGCCTTTGTCAGAAACCCACACGCACACCCCTGTTCCAGTCCCCAAACTGAAACTGTAGAGGCGGCAGCATGGAGAGGCTCCTGGGGCGCTCTGGTCCCCCTTCCTCCCCAGCCTCACTCCCTTGGGCCTCTGAGAACTGCTCTGAAGCTGGGCAGGAGGCCTAGGTGGAGAAGGAGCAGAGGCCAGGGGAGCAGGTGGAGAAGGTGTTGCACAGTTGGAAAGAAGAAACCATGGCCAGAGCGGGAGTTGGAGTGTAGAGAGGAGGCCCGGGCCCACGGAGGAAGTGATGTGAAATGGAGTCCATCAGATGGGGTTGCTGGAGGTGTCCATTGGAATACCGAGCATCTCAGGATGAGGAGCTGTGCTGGAGAAGCTCTGGGCCAGGTGCCAATGTCAGGTTCGGTCCGTGGCTGAGGGCAGCAGGTGACACGGAGCTGGAGGAACTTGGGACTACACATCTAACGGGCCTTCACGTTACCCGGAGTGGGCTAGGACAAGGTTGGATGGGCACAGTGGCTGGGAAGCAGCATCCCTCATCTATGAACATGGGTTAATAATGCTGCCCTGTGATCACCTGTGCAGAGACAATTCATAAACTGTGAAATACGACGGGATTGGGAGTTGGTGGTGGTGTTAGCTCCTAGAAGAGGAACTCTCTGCGCTCCACCCAAGCTTTGGTGATGATTAGAGGCATTTCAGAAATGTGCTCTTAGTGTGATGCTGACACAGGAGACTAGAGCTATTGATAGACAGTTCTCAAAGGCCCTCTCCCAAGATGCCACAGTTACTGTATACTGTAATAAGATGTGAGAATATTGATATTAATGATGTCACCAACATAAAGCAGATCGCTAAAAGAAACAAAGAAATGCAAAGAATAAGACCTTGAAATCTTCCTTTAAGCCAACACAAAGGAGTCTTCTGGAAGATGTATTTACCATGCAAGAAACCCAACATAAAAGCATCTACTAATAAAACACCCAACACCAAGAGGTTAAAGTAAAATAAATGACATGTCTATAAGACAGCTGATGAGATTTAATGAGATTCCTCAAAATATTAAAATATTAGGAGTAGTCTATTTCTTTACCACAATAACAAGCTGTGGAAAATAAGATCCCATAATATGCTTAATGGATAGATGAATTAAATTCTGCTTAAAAATTGGAACAAGAATGATTCCTTAATAGTGTTCTGAAAACTCTGGTTAATGCAATGAGACATGAAAAAATAAAGAGGTATGATAATGGGAAGAGAGAAAAGATAATTATCTGCAGTGAACAAAATGGAAAATCAGAATATGCAGAAGAGCCTACAAAAATGGTCATATTCAATAATAAAACGATTCACTCAAATACTAGATTTAAAATAAAGACACTAAAATTAACATTTTTACTAATTATCAGCATTCAGCAGCCAATGTAATGAAAATGTAGATCCTGATCACACTATCAACTCCTTTTTTCAAAAGAAATCCTTAGGGCTAAAACCATCGAGGCACATTCATTACTATAAAGAATTTTCTTTTTCAATGTTTGAAAAGATACGACTTGGATACACGGGCATTAATCTAGCCATCCATGTCTCCGTCCATCAACTCAAGTATACATTCCTGAATGAGGAAAGAAAATACTTTCTCAAGCAAAATAATAGATCGATATAATTCAAATAGGAAAAGGAAGTGGGGTGATTAAATCAATCAGGTATTTTTAAAACATACAGAGAGAAGAATTCGAGCAGTTTGGTAGTTGTTGAAATAGAGCAATTTCTACCGGTTGAGCGGACTATAAGATCAGAACGAACCTTCTCTGGGGTTATTCCCTCTTACACAACTATTAGTTTCACCTATTACTTCTGCTAGGCCTGACTTCCCACCAACCATGGTCTCCTGCCCGGGGACCCCGGAGAGTCTCCCAGCTGGTCTCTGCTTGCCCTTGACTCTTATGCCCAAGTCCACACAGCAGCCAGGGCAAGCTGTAAAGCAGACGAGATGGTGCACTCTGGGGGCTCAGGTGCTCCGACAGCTCCCACCTCCAGTGGGTTGAGCCCCCGAAATTAAGTCCAGGTCCTACTCTATCCCCGTGTTGTGTCTAACCGTATTTGGAAAGAGGGTCTCTGCAGGTGTAATGAAGTTAAGTGACCTGTGGCCTTTCATGAGACAAAGAAAAGACATTGAAAGTTGCATGTGGGAGGAGGCCACGAGAAGGTGGATGCAGAGCTTAGAGAGGTGGGCCCACAGCCAGGATGGTCTGTGCCCACCAGGGGCCCCCAGAAGAACCCACGTGGCTGACACCTTGACTTTGGACTTTTGGCCCCCTCAATTAGGAAACGATAAGTTTCTGATATTTGAAGCCACCAAGTTGTGGTGATTTGTTTCATGATCCCTACAAAACTAATAGACCATCTCACTCCAAGAAGCCATGGAAGGTCCATTTGAGGTCCCTTCCTGAACTGCCAGCCACCTCACCTCTCATCTACCACTGGACTCTTTGAACATGAGGTCCCCCCTTGGCCTTGGGCCTTTGCACGTGCTTTCTGCCAGCCAGAACATATCTGCCTCACATCTCCATCATCTCTTGGGCTCTTTGTTAATGTCTTCCCTAAACACCCGATTTTAAATTGCATCTCGCCCCACTCTGGTTGGATTCTCTATTCTTCTTCTTTATTTCTCTATCCTTATCTGGTAGACTATGTGGTTTATTTTTGTCTTCATTTATATTGTGTCCTCCAAGTAAATTGCACTGCACATGGATACTCTGGCTGGGATGCTTCCTGATGCATCTTTCGCACCCGGAACAGAGCTGGGCACAAATGCTGCAGATAGACTGAGTGATGCGTTGGAGTTTGATAGCTAATAAACTAGGCACTGCCAAATGATCATGGAGGATTAATAGACACATGGTTTTGAAACATAGCACATAAGAGAAGAATTGACTCTAGGGACGCATCCTACCTATGTATAAAAGGTTAACTCAAATATGTTTAGAAATTTATAGAAACATCAGCAGAAGGTAAAATAGTACTTGAGGCTATGGAAAGGTAATTTTTAAAGACTGGAAGCAAGTTTCAAAGCTAATAGAGATAGTTCTGCTTTTAGAAACTAAACTTTTGCACAGTCAGTGCCCTTTGGCTTCCAGTCAGTCGGTACCTATTTTCACTGGAAAGAATTCCCAGGCCATGGTCTGCTTCCAAGTCCCAGGGATCTCTTTTTCCCCGGTTGACCTTCTGCTTGACCTTGGCTGACCTTCTGCCATCATTATACTCCTTTGCTAGAGTCTGTACCCTGCTCAGTGCCCAGGCCTCCTCTTGGCCTGGAGGACCATGTCCAGTTGCCTCCAGGCAAACACCCAAGTGGCTGCTGCGTTCAGCCACTTCCCGGGCATCGAGGGCACATGGATTCAGGTTGCCGCCTGCCTGTTAACCCTTGCTAAAATATTTACACCAAACCTGGCCTGGGGGTTTCCCAAGCCTGGCTCTGTCTGCTTGGGACACAGGCCCTTCCACCTCCTTATCTGGGCTCTCCTTCCTGCTCCCAAGCTTCAGGAATGATCCTCCTTCAGCACTGAAAGCTGCAGCAGGTAAAATCCCGTGGACAGGGAGAGGTGCCCTTCCAGTTGATGTTGCATAGAAGTGGGTTCTTGTTCCCTGGTCGATGACGGGTCTAAGTCCAGGTTAACTTATTAACTTCTCAGTGTGACAGGTTCTTTCATGTGCTACATAAACCCCAGACTCACAGGGAATGGGGCTCCTGCCTTAGGAAGCCTGCAGTTTGCATAATTGCATGGTTGATTAGAAAAGAAAGTATTGAGATAACGAGGGGCCCCCTGGCAAAGCATGAGCTACCGCTCATCTCTCTGTGAGGGTTCAAGCTTTAAAAGTGTCACCGGGTGCAGGCCCAGAGAGCGCAGCATGCGTTGGAACTGTTTCTTCCTAAAAATCCTGCTGGCCTGTGGGTGGAGCGGGGAGCGGAGGGGCCCCTCTGGGCAGAGGAGGCAGAGGGCCTGAGCCCCACACAGGCGTCCAGCAGCCTCGCTGCCGGTGGTCTTCCCCAGGTCAATGCATGGTGTCCACTTAACACAACCCAGAGTTCTGTTGGAAGACTGTTTCCTCCTTGTACTGGATGATGACCTTGCATGAGGGGCAAACTACACTTCCTGAGCCCCCGGGAGCCCACTCCTAAGCTGAAGAACCCAGACGATGTGCTGACGGGACAACTCTGGTCTTGGTTAACAATTGCATTGTCTATTAATTGTAGCAAAACAACGAAAAACAATGGATTCACTTGTTGGGATTTTTCGGGGTGGAATTTAAAGTTGCACTTGAATGGGCCTCATGTTTTTTCTGCTGCGCTTTTTCCTTGAATGGGAAACAATGTCAGAGTCCCCTCCTCTTCCTTTCCCTTTCCACCTCTTCCAGGCACATATCCTTGTGATACACAAGGCCTCAGGCTCTTTTGCAACCAACAGAAAATTCTTTCCAAAGCAGCCTCCTAAGAGGTCAGACAGATGTCAGTCTGAAGTTCAGAAATGTCATGCAATGAATGAGTTTTTTAAAAGAAGTTTCTGCATTTTCAGTTTACAGCTGGCGATATTGTCACAATGCCCACGATGGAGAAGTGGAACCAAGCCCCCAGAGGGCATGGCCGATACTCACTGGTGCCCTCTCCCTGGCGCCGCTGCAGCCCCCAGCCCAGGTCTCCGTGGGTCCTGCTCCAGCAGAACACAGCTCTTGCTGAGCTTCCTGGGCTTTTCCATTTGAGGGCAGACCCCCTGAGAAATGAACTAGCTCAAAGAATGATTATCTAATGGTGGAATCTCTGGCACCTGGTGAGGGAAGATAGTGTTGTGTGGTTTAATTTCTTCTCTTACTACTCGGGCCCTGACCTGTCATATTTATGAGTAAAGCATATTACAGTTAGGAGTCCTAGGCCAGGAGATGGAGAACTTTTAACTCTAGGTCAGATTTGACCCGTGGCCTGTGACAACATGGGTCAACTCCCTGGGCCTCTGTTTTCTGTCCTGTAAAATAATAGGATCTGCAGAGATGTTCTCTATTTCCTTCCTACCCCTAAGATCCTCTAATGTTCAGGTAGACATTTAGACATTTGTTCTGAAGTGTTAACAATTCCAAATTGTTCTGAAACTTTAAAAGGTCTGATTGAAATCAATCTGCTTTTATTAATAGAGTTACATTACTTAGCAATCTCACAAGACTTATTTATTTTTTACTTTTTCTTTAGCATCTTATTTCTTCAAAGCTCTTGAAATCTGAGTAGTCCAAACCAGCAACAGAGAAGAAACACACTCACACACACACACACACACACACTCACGCGCACACACACACACACACACACACAAAATGTCCCCCACCCCCCAGACAGACAGACACATACTAATACCGCTACCCCCCCCCGCCCAGCCATGGACACACAAGATCATAGACCCTTTGTCACAGTTTGCTCACCCCGAGTTCTAACACCCCCCACCAGGCCCTCTGACCCAGGCTGATATTCTAAGCACCTGCTCAGGATTATAATGCAGTAGGCTCCCAGTTTCTGTTCTGTCTCTGGTTCTGCGGGGAGCGGGCCCTGTCTAGCTACACATCTTGCCAGCAGGTAGTGATTTTGAAGTCTGTGTGAATGTTTGAGGGAGGCGCTGGCAAGCTGCCCTTAGGAGGTAGCCCAGTGGGCAGTTCCACAGGTGGACGTCCACTTAGCAACCTCCAAGCCAACGCTCAGAGGCAGGAAGAGGACAGCAACGCCATCTGCACGGATGGCCTCTCAAGGAGAAGGGTCTGGCTGTCCTGTGCACAGGGGTCTTTATGTCATTGATTCACAGGAAATTGATCTGGTCGTCTTCTGAGCGATTCTTCCACAAGTCACGTGTTGGAGGTCAGCCTTCATTCTCTTCAGGACAGTCACCATGGGCTGAAGGGCCGCCCGTGTTTCCTGTCCTTGCTCTGCCCTCTCCTGCCACTGGACGAAACCCTAGGAAGGCAGGGCCTTGGTCTGCCTCCTTCAGGGACCACGCCCTGGGGATGGGTAGTGGGCACGGTGCCACAGCCCCTGATCCCGGCTCTGGGTGTTTGCTGATGGCAGCAGGGGTAGCTGGTCTCCCACAGGCCTGGCCTTCCTCTCGAGACAGCGCTCCCCGGAGCTGCGTTCTTCCTCTGTGAGATGGAGCTCACCTGTCTCGGGGGGGGGGTCTTTGGGAGGAAGCACGTGGGCACTTGGATGGCAGCGCTAGTGGCTCTGGCAGTATGGCAGCTTCCCCACCAACCACCTGCTGAGTGCCTGGCTCCTTAAACCTTCCCCAACGTTGTCACCAGTTAACAACAATTGGGGTCAATATTGTTAGTATTCCTCTTTAAGGCACTCCAGAAGGCTAAGTGACTTGCCCAAGGTCACTCAGTTAGTAAAGGACAAGGGCTCCAGTTCAAGACTCACGGCCTCCAAACCTCATCACTAACTGTGGATGGCTTCTCACGTCCTGGATGCCTGACCATCACGGAACAGTCATGCAGAGCTTAATGGCAGGGACATGGTCCAAGAAATGTGTTGCGAGGTGCTATCATGGTTGTGTAAACACCAGGTGCACTTGCACAGACTCAGATGGCCGTGGTGTCTCTAGGAGACAGAATCCTAGGGGACGGAGACCCCACATGCAGTCCATCGCCGGCCGAGAAGCCAACGAGGCACATGCTGTACACAAGCTGTCACGTGCCAGGAACGAGCTGTCTCTGGGCCTCTGGGGTCAGTCACACATCTTTCTGTAGCCCGCCCTGGAACAGTGGCTGCGAAGCCGAAGGCCCTGGGGGCAGTCTGCGCAGTCCAGGAGAGGGCCTGGGTTGTTGTTGAAGGCGAGGGTGTGGAGGAAACGCTGCTCCTTTGGCTGCCAAGGCTTCCACTGAGCAGGGTGAGCCGTGCTGAAGTGAGGTGCCGCTAAAAGCTAAAACCAGAGGCGCTCCCTCGACAGGCCTAGAGCCCGCCACAGCCCCAGGAGCGCAGGGGGAAAGTTTTAGAAATTCCTAACTTCTTTATCCCAGTTGTTTTGCATGTGCAGAATGTAAGGAAACAGTAAAATGCAAAGCTTCCCCCACTAACCTGTGTAGAGGACAGAATCTGGGGGTGCATGAGGCCCCTGAGCATTTCAGTCACTAATTAATTCATAGCCAAGCATTGTCACAGTCGGTCTCATTACCAGGCAGTCAGTGAGGGGAGGGGGAGACAAACTACGTTTTACTTCCTGTTTTTCAATAGTTAGGATACCAACTCAACCTTGCTGCTCATATTGGAGCCATGACGTGGGAAGTCTCTGTGCCGTCTCTCTATTCTTATCAGAATTTCATGTTGCTTCATAGGCTATCATTTAATTGTACAGGATGGACACATTTATCATAATTGGACAAAACTGGTGTGACTGTCATTTTCTGAGATGGACATTGGATGATTGGGAAAATGTGTCTTTTGCCTTATGGTCACTTGGAAGAATGCCACCAATTATTCAAACAAGTGATGTTTCTAGATAATGTGCCCTCAGGGCTCTGCCATGGACACACCTGGCGTGGGCAGTGCTTTTGGGGAAGGAGGGCGTTTGCATGTACCTCACCTCAGACCAGCCAGCTGGCCCCACTTCCTTTTTAGAGGAGCAAACAGGGATTCACGTGGGTTTGGCGCAGAGGGGTCTTAGACGTAAACAAAGCCTTTTCTGGCTCAGCCTTTGGCTGAACCGAGGAGCCAGCCCAGAGGCACGTAGCTGCAGAGCCGAGTGCCTCAGCCACCCAGGCCAGCTGGCCCTTCAGCCTCAGTCTCAGCAGCAGACACTGCCGGGTCTGGGTGGAAAGACAGGGAGGCCCCTCAGCCTCCAGTGCGGTCATCTGCTGGAAACCAGGGATGACCTGCCATTGCTCAGGAGGGGAGCGGGTTCCAGTTGGGCCTGGTCAGGACCCTCCCTAGGGTACTCGTGTCAGTCTTTAAAGGTGACTGGTGAGCTTTTCAGTTATAGCCATCACTTAAAATCCGTGTGGGTAAACATGAACTTATTAACTGGCTCACAGGATCCCTATCAAGTGGAATAAATGTAATGAGTGAATGTAAAAATGTTAGCGCATATAGACGTGTGCTTAAAAAATGGACACACATCTAAATTTGAAAAGTTGTCAGTGTTTTCAGATCTTTTAAAACTGTTGGCCATGTCATTTGTATAATGTTGGGTAAAAACGATGAATTTAAATTGGAGGCAACTTCCCATTATATGGGTAAAAATGGTATCCATCCAGAGACTCTGAGTTGACCTTAGTTCAGTGCATAGGCCCCTCAACTATCAAAGCCAGTTCTCTTTCCACTATGGCTCCAAGAACACTGAGTTGAGAATCGCCCTGCTCCTGCTCTCTCTGAGAACAAGCCCCTTTTCCCTTTTGTTAGCCTGGTGGATGGTCATGCCCTTTTCCTAGCAGTGAGTTCCTCTCATTGCTCAGTCAAGGCTATTAGAAACCACGAGAGTCGTCAGATGTCAAATACAGTTCTGGAGTAGATATGGATTTCAACAATTCTGGAGTAGATGTGGATTTCTTTTCTTTTCTTTTTTTAAAATTTTTATTGTTGGTTGTTCAAAACATTACATAGTTCTTGATATATCATATTTCACACTTTGATTCAAGTGGGTTACGAACTCCCATTTTTACCCCGTATACAGATTGCAGAATCACATCAATTGATTTACATATTGCCATACTAGTGTCTGTTGTGTTCTGCTGCCTTTCCTATCCTCTACTATCCCCCCTCCCCTCCCCTCCCCTCCCCTCTTCTCTCTCTGCCCCCTCTACTGTCATTCATTTCTCCCCCTTGTATTATTTTTCCCTTTCCCCTCACTTCCTCTTGTATGTAATTTTGTATAACCCTGAGGGTCTCCTTCCATTTCCATGCAATTTCCCTTCTCTCTCCCTTTCCCTCCCACCTCTCATCCCTGTTTAATGTTAATCTTCTTCTCATGCTCTTAGTCCCTACTCTGTTCTTAGTTACTCTCCTTATATCAAAGAAGACATTTGGCATAGATGTGGATTTCTGTTGAAATTCTGTTGAATTCCACAGGCTTCTGGGGCTGAATGGGACAGAGGAATCAGTGAGGCTACAGCAGGGCAACACTCAAGTAAACTTTAGACACGAGCACCCAGGAAAGCCCCCCACTGCCTGAGGAGGGCGTCTATGACGAGTGGACCCTTCTACCAGCGGCCAATACCAGAATGTTTGAGGAATGTGGCAATTGGAAACTTTTTTTTTTTTTTTGCACTCAAATGAAACCAGCACAACATCACTAGGTATCTTGAAAGGGTACTGGGTAAATCCAACACAATAAGCTTTTCAGCGGGATGGTCAGCTGGCTTTGCACCACAGGAATTCTACAAACAATAGCAATTACTAATGCATTCTTTGATTCTCAGTGAGAGCCAAATGAAACATAAAAGGGAATATTTTTCTTGTGGGGCACATGATCATGGCAGGGTCCTCGCCCATCCATGCAACATTCAACGACCTCTCTGCCTGGCACTGTGTGCCTCCTTCTTGTCACATCTCTCCACCCTTTGCAAAGTCGTGAGAAGTGGTGACACTGGTTGCCATTCTGTGGGGTGTGGACAGAGCTCTATCCTGGAGAGGGTTTTGTGGCATAGGACAAATGGCCTTTGGCTCTGCGGGGAAGTCGGTGGTTTGTGGGAAGGAGAGGTGATGTACCTCGTAAACACCCACATGAGCGTCATCCTGAGCCAGCTTCAAAGGATGCAACAAGCAACATGCAAACAAATAACTTTACAGGGAAAACAGCAAAGATTCTTTTCTTGCTCTGGTTAGAGTTGGGGGAAAGGGACAAACCCCTGCTGTGATGGGGACATTGTTAAGGATGGTTGATGCGGAGGGGGGGGGTGTCCCACTTGGAATGACCCAAGTCTTCCCTGGGCTCATGGAGGGCTTTCCACAGAGCTTCTCAAGTAGAGCGTGCTCACCCGGCCCTGTCAGCCTGCTCTGGAAGGGGCGGTGGTGTTGCCAGAGGCCATGTTCTGGACCTGCTCCAGGTCAACTCCTCCATTTGATATATACGTGACAGAGAGTCCATAATGATAACGACTTAACATTTTAATTTTAGAAGACATACTACATTAAGTACATAAGATTAAAAACATTGCAATTCTTGGTATTTCTTTCTGTTTTTAATAATAATCTTTTTTTTTTAAAAAATTTACCTGTGAGTAAACTAGAGATAAATCGTAACCAAAGAGCAGAAATGAAGGATTTGATGGAAGAAGCATAACAGATGTTGACTTGAATAGGGAATAGAAAATACATTTACATCTATAGAAAGCAAGTTCAGAGTGCTGGTCCAGGGCCATGCTCCTGCAACATGGCGTCCACCCCGGGGAAGCTGAGGGCCTCTGGCTGGGGCAGTGTGGATGGACACGTGTTCATACCAGCATTTCTTTATTGCATTCTTTTCATTAAACTACTGAAATCACTTCAGTTCTTAGAAATGAACAGGCTGACTATGTCATGAGGTGAATCTTTTAGAATAAAAGTTATTTCTTGGCACAAGTATGGATACCAGAATATTACATTCTCGGAGCATATTAACTCAGCTCCTTGATGATTCTCCTTCACTATATTGCATTTTAATTTGGGCCCTTGGCCATTATCAAAGAGACAGGCATTTGAAAAGGACCATTGCATTTGCTTTACAAATATTGCTAAGGACACAAAGAGCTCGCTTGAGAACATTCATTTGGAATCTAATCTCAGGGAAAAACTTTTGCTCTCATAAAGCACGGCACATTTTCTACTTTGCAACTTCTGTATGATAATGTTGAATGGACCATCTTTGTTTTTGCCTGTATTTTTTCTTTTGGTGCTATGTTTCTATTTTTTATTTTTATTGTTCGTATTTTTGTTTAAAGTGCTTTCAATCATGAAAATAGGTAGAAAAATAAATGAGGGCTGAGAAGATAATCATGTAACAGCGGCTTCCATCTCTACTTTATCACTAAGGGCATTTACTAAGCATCCTGTAGGAAGAAGAACAGACACCGAATAAGATAGAGTCCATGCCCTCCTGGTGCTGCCTCTGTTGTGGGTTGAGCCTTACAGTGATCAAGCAAGCAGCTGTCTAAAAGCTACATATCTCAGGTGGTTATAAATATTATGAGGGTGGGGGATGGAGTGCAGAGGCTGGACCACTGTTTAGATAGGGCAGTCAGGAGGAGGTAGCACTTGAGCAGCAGCCGGAATGAAGAGGAGAAAGGAGCCACACATGGAATCAGGACAAGAGCATCTCAGCCCAAGGGAGGAGCACATGCAAAGGTCCTGAGTTAGGAGCAAGCTAGGGGGCTTCGAAGAACGAGATGTTCAGTGGAACGGGAGAATACTGGATAGAAAAGAGAGGAGATGGGGCCCAAGAGAGAGGTGAGGGTCAAGTGACGTTATGCCTTGGGAGCAATGGTAAGGACACTGAAACTTATCCCAGTGGAGTAAGATGTCCTTGAGGGATTTGAAGCAAGGGAATGACCAAATCTTGTTGGGCTTTGGGAAAGAGCATTGTGCAGGTCTCCGTCGGGGGAGCAGAGGGACTTTTATAGATGTAGTAATCCAGTGAGAGGCTGTGGGAGCCCTGAGGTGGCTGATTCACCAGGACCGAGGAAGAGCTCTGCTTGGCTGCCGGGCAATTTGGACATAAGAGGTGAAGGTGAAGGAGAAGGAGATGCGGACCTTCAGACAACTTCACAGTTCTCAGTAGGCCAGTGCAGGATGGCCCCCTTTCCTCAGTCGGGGAAGACCCAGTGGAGGCAGAAGATGCACAGAGGCCAAGTCAAGAGTCTCCGTGGACACGTTCAGTGGTGGACATCAGAGCACTACTGCTGATCAGGAACTGGAGGGACAAGAGAAGCCCCGAGTGGAACAGAGTGGGCGGAGCTCTGTGAGAGTCAAATGCGGGGTCCTCAGAAGGAGTTTGAAAGCTGTGAGACTGAAGAGGCGGCCAAGGGGGTGAAGGTGGACGGTGAGTAGCAGAGGACCCAGGCAGAACTCTTCACCCGTGATCCAACTGCTGTCCGTCATGCTTGGTCCTCCCACTAACCTCGGTAATGTGCACCTGTGCAAACCTGTCACTGGACTATTTTTTTGAAGGAATGAAGCCAAAAAAAGGTGAAAGTCCTTCCTGATTTGTATCAGCAGTACCCTGAGCTTGGTAATCTGCTAAACTGTATTTGGGTCTAGGCTATAATTATAATTCAGAAAGAATTGTAGATCTTTGAAAAAGCAATAGTTTATAGAACCCAGAGTTTATAAAAATAGTTTATAGAATCAATTTAAGTTAAAAACTGCCTCCAAAACAGGTTTTAAAAGATAAAGCCATAATAATCTATTGCTGACATCCTTAGTTAAAATAACTTACAACTCCTGCTTCACTTAGTTTAGAATTAATTATACATGATGAGACATGTGAGATTAATATTCTTTGTTGGGAAATTTAGTCTGGAAATATAAACTGACTTACAGATCAGACTTTAAAGAACGACAGTGGTAGGAAAGGTCCCAGAGGAGGGGGGTCCTGGCTCCCCTCCCTCACCAACACGGGGCCATCAGCTTCTCTGCAGACACCTGTGGCTGAGGATCCATATGCCTCCATTAGAGCCTCAGCAGTGTTTTATAGTCTGTGATCTCTTAGTGGCTAAAATACTTCGTTTGCCAACATTGAAATTGCAGGTTCTGGCATCACTATTGTTTGAAAAACACTTCGATTTCAGCACTATTCACTTTTATTCCCCCAAAAGACTACATCAAAATGAAGCATTAGTTTGGCCATGGGATGAGTTGGTACCTTTGGAGGACAGACATGTGTACAAGTGGAGCAATATTTCATGGAGTCCCAAATTGGATACTTAAAGCTACAACAGCCCATTGGACTTCTGATTCAGAGAGCTTGGACTCAGCCTCACAAGCTCTCGACAGATTGGATGGGGACTTGAGGGATGAGATATAGTCTGTGCTGGGTACTCTCTTCCAAAATACAGATCATAAACAACAAGGGCTCTCTTTTGCAAATGGAAACACATGACAAACAAGGCAGCTTATTTCTAGGACAGAGGACTCTTAAATTATTTGTACAATAGCAAGGCTCTGCATATATCTTCACTGTCCAGAATGTGCACATAAAGTACACATTTTAGGTCCCCTTGGCCCAATATCACAGAGCACACTAGGTGATTCAAGGGTAGATCCTTGGTTAGGCTCATATAGCAAAATCTCATAAAGCCACTCTACCCAGGCTGAGCATGACTGGAGAAATTAATGAAGTAATCTAAGAAAGATGTTTTTCCTCAGAGGGAAAATAGCCCTACTGAAAACAATTTTTTTTTTTGAGGTGCTGGGATTGAACCCAGGGCCTCGCACAGTAGGCAAGTGCTCTGAACTACGTTGCCAGTCCTAGAAGAGCTTTAAGTAGATTCTGCCCTTTCTTATTCTATACATCAAAGTGGAGAACACATTCCAGACTAGGACCACTTGGGTTTTGTTTGAAACAATTGCACAAGTTACTAAACACATTCACATTTATGAGTAAACACACAAAAGTGACCAAAGACATTACGGAAGACCCCTAGTCGACCTAGGCACTGCATGCTGGGTGTGCTGGGTTGGACGCTCACAGATCACTAAGTGCCTGCTTCACCTCCGCTTGCCGTTTGGCCACATTTGGTTTTTATACAGACATCATCAGTCACTCACCCTGTTTACCTAACCAGGGTAAGATAGGTTCTGGGCTTCACTGACTGATTCTCAGCAGCCTTGGGGATCCAGAGAAAATCTCTTTTGGCCATCAAACGAAAATTAAGACAGTTGCTTATTTTCTAAATTAAATAAAATAAAATTTCAATCAAGCTAGCATTTCAGAGTTTGACTCAAGTTTTCTTAGCCTCATATCGTTAACTTTTTATGGGATGGACAGACAGGATCAGGTCCAGAACTCAGAGGAGAGCACTGGTGGGTTAGATGGCGGCTGGGAACTCAGAAGAAAGGTGGAGGTCACATCCCGCTGCCTGCTCTGGGTGTGCATGCGTGGGCACTGTATGTGTGAACTCAGCTCTGTGCAAGCCTGGAAGTCCCTGGGCCTCTCCTTTAACCTCTTAGGCACCACTTTACTTAGCTTTATGGCTCCCAGCTGCTCACTGGGATTCAGCCTCTCTGACTGGACAGTACAAATGTGCACCTCAGCTCTCATCACTCACCCACAGACCCTGGACCAACTTTCTGGCTCCTACTCCTTCCCCTGACCTGGCCCTGTAGAGGATACGGCCCTGACTGCCCTACCCATCTGGCTGGAGGCTCCTTCCTCTTTGACCCTTACCCAAAGGGCTCCCGTCCCATGGCCCTGAATGGAGCCACTGAGCAGGTTGCCTGGGGCCTTGGCTGTATCATCCCTGTGGGACACGTCCAGCGGTTATGGACCGACTGAACATCACACACACACACACTCACACACACACACTGCACACACAGGATTTAAAGTTGAAATAGTCATGATCTTTAAGATTTTGCTTTGTTTTCTGATCAGTTATCCTTTCTGACTTTCTTCATGTGTACATTTAACAAAGTTTTGTGAAGAAAAAGTGAGATTTTGTCAAAGATATGTGAACAGTGGGATAGTTTGGCGATTTTTCCCTATTAAGAGCATCTCATAAAGAGAAACTTTTGCAGTGTATTGGTTCAACAGACACTTTCACCTTTTTTCCTCTGGGTTAATGAAATTTACATGGTATGTAAAATCTTATCTTTCTCTAGGAACCATGCTTAAAAATACCAAACATCAATTCTTACATGATTTACATGAAGAATAGAAAACAGTTATTAGATTAAACACATGAAATAGGCCTAAGTTGCCTCTTTTCAGGGAATTAGAAAATCCAATACTTTTCTTTTCTTTAAAATTTCAATTAGATGTATGAGAAACCTTCCTGAGGCACGGATAGTTCCGTGTTAGAAGGACAAAGGCACCATCTGTGAAGGGGTCCCCTCCCGCTCCAGCACCCCTCATCTGAGGGCAGAAACTGGCTCCTGGGCACTGACCCTCAGGCACGGGTGGAGCTGGAAGGGGAGCAGAGGTGGGTGGAGCTAAGTGCCTCCCCTCCTGCACAGCGCCACCCACAGGGGCCCCAGGTAAGTGACTGGTACTGTGTGGATGTGAGGTGTCCCCCACAGGAGCACGTGAGAGACAGCGCGAGAAGCTTTGGAGGGGAAATGGTTGGGCTGCGGGGAGCCTTAACCCAATGGGTGAATTACTCCCTAATGGGACCAACCGAGTGGTGACTGGAGGCAGGTGGGGTGTGGCTGGAGGAGGTGGGCATTGGGGCGTGCCTATGTGACAAATTTGTACCTGGTGGGTGGAGTCTCTCTCTGCCCTCCGATGGCCCTGTGAGCTGTGTCCCTCAGGACTGCCTCACCTGGAGCCTCGAAAAGTGGAGCCGGCCTCCTGTGGACTGAGACCTCTGGAAGGTGAGCCCCTAAATAAACTCTTCCTCCTCTGAATTGTTCTGCAGTCTCCAGTCCAGCTCCTTGCTGTCCCCCTCGCACACAGAAGCTTGGCGCAGCCCTGAAGGCGGCCCCGTGGTCGCTCCTGGTGGCGCAGTGTGCAAGCGGGTGTGCGGAAGTCTGGGGGTGCGGGTGGAGGCCGGAGGGGAGCGCGGGGGTGTCCAGGGGCCGGCTGCCCCCAGCACCAGGGTGTTACGGAGGGGACGAAGGGGAGACGCTGGGTCTCGGGGCGCCTCGGGTGTGGTCCTAGAGTCCCTGGCCACCGCATGTTCCCGGGGAGTCTGGACCTTGGAGCCTCTTCTAAAGCGAGTCCTCGGAACCAAGAGAGGAGGCAGGCGCCTTGGGAAGGCGGCCATCGAAGAAGGCCCACGTCGGGAAGCAGGAGGGTCTGCTGGCCGCCCGCGATGCCGGGTTCACCAGGCACAACCCAGGGCTGTGTTTGCACAGAATTTCCCCCTGACAAGTCTGGGAAGAGAACCTGTCCTACCTGGACAAGTCTCTCAGCCATTATTTCATTCGTTTGTCACTAAAACCCACAGAGAAGATGTTACTAGGCTCAGATTATAAATGAGGAAAATGCTCAAAAGTACAAGTGACTTGTTTAAAGCGACTTATCTAGGCGACGGGATTTGGAACTATAATTTGAAAACCTCGGAGTCTGTTTAACATCTGAATTTAGCACATGCTCCTGCTGACCGCTAGGTCAGCGGTCAGGGACGCAGGCACAGGCAGATGCCATTTTGCTTCTACGAAACTCGCCTCTATGGACAGAAATCAAAAACGAACCAGTGAGCACACACCAGAAGGATGCCCAAGGGCGAGAGACCCGCGGCAGAGGAAGGGTGAGCAAGAAAGGATGGCTGCCAGGAACGCGGAGACGGCTCTCCGGGAGCTTTCACGCGAGGAGAACCTTCTTGGAAGTCTGAACATCCTATTCTGTGGCAATAAGGGAAATTGGGAATAACGTCAGTGGAACTTCCCTGGCGTGGGCTGAAAGTGGGCTGTGAGGTGGGAGGCCACCCGCAGGCACCCGTGGACAGGCCCAGTGTGTGTGCTGGCAGAAGAGGCGTCCTGTCCTAAGACCTAGATGGCAGAGGAACCCAGCTCAACTCGCTCTTCCCTCGGTCTCTGCTCCAGCCCCTTAACAGACCCTCGCTGTACAGCTAGTCCAGATCTTGTGCCTGGGACTCAAATTCTCCTCCACTCCAATGACACTGTTACAAGTTACAGACTCAAAGTAGCATCAATGTTGGTTACAGATTGAACCAAACAGCCTAATCAATATTTGTCCCTATACGAAAAGTGAGTGGTGAGTTCTGGAATCAGTTGGATTTAATTTGCCATTGCTCATTTGTTGCTGGGTGTGGTGGCTCATGCCTATAATCCCAGCTGCTTGGGAGGCTGAGGCAGGAGGAACCCAGGTCCAAAGGCCAACCTTAGCAACTTAGTGAGAGGCCTTAAGCAACTTGGCAAGACCCTGTTTAAAAATGAAAAATAAAAAGGGCTAGGGATGTGGCTCAGTGGTAAAGCACCTCTGTGTTTAACTCCTGGTACCAAAAAACAAAACAAAGAAAACCAGTCTGTTGAGACAAAGACTCACCATTGTTCCTTTATTCCATTGCAAACAAAAATATTTATTAATTTAGGAAAACACTTCATATAAGATATATAATAATAATAATATATTCTTAAATAATAGGAATATGAAATTTTGATCACAAATCCAACTATAGAGTAAAATTAATTCTAATGCTAGTCCACAGAGTCATAAAACATGTTCTTTTTCAAGTAACTAAGAAGGAAATAGGATTTCAATTGTATATAGAGCATTGGTGAGACCACCTTCTGCAGCCACCCCTCAAGGCACATTCTTTATTTAGGTGATCAGTGACAGGCACCAGGGATACTCAACTGCATGAAAGTGCACATGTGTGACGACAGGATTTAATAAACCTGAAAACTTAAATGCTGCATCTTTTCCTTCATGTCCAGCAGGGCAGTGGTGGCAGGCATGCACCAGGTCTTCCTAATGGCCTGGCTCAGGACACTCAACCAAACATGTAGGATAGCCTGTTAGACTCAACAGTATGAGCCATTTTGTGTCAAATTTCTTTAGAGAAAGTTTTCAAGACAAAATAGGTTTAAAAGTGATTAATCCGTGACCTTAAACCAGAGCAATTTATGGTGCTTCAGTCTCCTTTTATATGACCTATCTTAGGAGAACAGAAATGTGGCTTTAGAGACAGTAGCTGAGATGACAGAGAGAATGCTCTAACGCAGTTTGTCTTAGAAAAGAAGTATTGTATTTGAATAATGCTACAGTTGGCCTTACATTCATTCTCAACAAAAGTTTAGCATTTTTGTTCTGCTCAAGAAGAAGGAAAAAAACAGCTATATTTTCTCCCTATTTAATAACTAGTCAAACAGACATTGGTAGAAAATGTTTACAGAGAAAATATTCACTAAGAAATTTATTTACGGAAGATTGTTTCTACCAAAAAAGTAAAGTTAATGCAAACCAGGATGGAGACAATTCCAACATAATCTTATAAAACAATTATGTGACCAAAAATTGTAGTGTCAGACAAAAGAGATGAAGGGTAACCCCCCAAACACCACCACCATTGACACCCTACCATTCAACTGACCAACCAGACAAGAGATATCATGCATTTAGGGTTAATCAAATTCACCACGCCAACTAATTATAGGAAATGTACACACGTTATGTATCTCAAAAACCTTCTGTCTATGATTCATTGACTGTTCAATGCCCTTTTCAGGAGAGATGGCAAATACTTGGGGCCATTCGCTTTACCTCCTCTCACTGCCTTCTCAGTCTGTATAGCAGACATGCTTAATTGATCACGGCCCTTTATTCATCTGAGAGCCAGCAAAGGCTCAGAATTCCTTACAACATCCAACTCATCCATCAGAGTTAGCCAGTGAGATGAAGTTCATTTGCATTTGGGTTAGACTGAATCTTCTTCAACTAGTTAGCAGACAAGTATGGAGTGCTCCAAGAACACTACACACAACACACTGCACATTACACACAGGATACTCAACTCAGTTTCCCTTGTCACAGAGATTAATGTCCAAAAGGTGAAAGAAGCAAGAAAAACACAAACATGCATAAATAAATCACAATTATGGGCAAGGAAATGGGTACCAGGGGGCCAGCTCAGGATGGAACTGGAAGGAATGAAGAAGGGCAGTGCTGGGACATCCACTTGGAGGTCAAAGTACATTGTGGTTTGAGGAAAAGGAGATAATAGATGTGCTTTGGCAGATGGAAGGAGACCAGCTGCTGCACTTTAACATTACTAAGCCCTGGCATTTGTACAGCACTCTGTGTGGTACTTTCCACCATAGCTCCCAAGCTCCTTGCAGCCCCCGTTGCCCTGATGAAAGTGGAATCCGTATTTTCAGATAAGTAAGCGCTTGGACATGAGTCATGTAACAGGTAATCCACGGAAAAGCAGAGTCTCCAGGTTTTCCCAAGGCCCCTCTCTTGTAAGTGAAATTTGACAATAGGAAAATACCAAATCAAACTACAGATTGGCTTGCCAGGGGCCGAACTTTAAAAGGAAACTGCACTTAAAGCACGCCCCCTTGGAGAACAGGAAGGAAACTTTAGAAAATTAAACACAAATCTCTATAATATAGATGCCAAAACCTTTGAAAATTAGAACATTTTCCAGAAAGATATACAATAGGAGGTGCACAATATTTCTGATGATTTCACCAGCTCTGGCAAGCTGTTATATTTCAGGCATGTCATTTTCTTACTGGTTTATAGATACCAACACAGATGAAGACTGACAGGGATGTAACATGGAAAAAAACCTATTGGAATGGAGGAATTTGGAAGCAGATGTCTCATATTCTAGAAGTAAGAGAGAACCATAGTTCTGAGATATAAACTTCCTCATCACAAAGATGATCTCCTCATGATCAAATGATTCAGTGACTGCAACTAGCCTGACTCTGATTCAGAGCCTTTGGAGCCGATTTTCACAGGGAAGAATTTTGAAAAGTTTAGAGACTCAAGCTGGAAAAACTTTAGAAAGTTGTAAGCAGAGCTTAATGGATAATTCTGGTAGGAGCACAGAAACAAGAAGGCCGACAGGACTGTGGACGATAAAGACTGGGCTCGTGAGTTTCAGAGAAGGAAGACTCTACTGGAAATTGAACTAAAGTTTTATTCTGGAAAAGTTTTCTATATTTTGCCCACGTCCTAAGACTTTCTGTGAGGCTGAATTTAAAGATGATGGACTAATTAATTGGTCAGATGAAATTTTAAGGCAGTATAGCGTTCACAGAGCAGCAAGGATATTGCTGGTAGCTTTTAGCCAAGTTTACTGTGATTATCTGGAGCAGAAAGCAAAGCAGAAAGACTAAAACAACTTGCAGTTTGGCCAGAAAAGTGAAGGTAAAAAGAGGGCTAAGGAAGGCATGGTTATTAAAGACATTATAGTCACCAAAGAGATGCTAAGTACTCTACCTAGAGACAATAAGAGAGATAGCTTGAAGGCATCTCAGGAATTAGCAAGACCTTGCCCATAATAGGTTCAAGGCTGCAAAAGTAAAAATTCCTTTGAGAAGACATCATGGCACCCAATTTGCAGAGGGGGGGGGGGCTAGAAAATTGTTCTACTGTCCTCAGGTACTCAGAAGCTGCTGCCATGGTCTCAGGAAGTTTGGCCACTTCTTTTTATTTTATTTACTAATTTATTTTTTTGTCTTTGATTTTTACAGGGGAAAGCATCCAAGAGTTTTCTTTGAGTCTCAGATGAGCCTTTGGACTTGCAATTTGGGGCAGTTCTGAAACAGTGAAGACTAATGGGGACTCCTGGAAATGGACTAAATGTAATATACACTGTGAGATGGGCATGAGTTTTAGGGGGTCAGGGGCAGAGGGCTGCAGTTTAGATATGAGGTACCCCTCAAAATTCATATGTGAGACAATGCAAGACTCAGAGGTGAAATGATTACAGATTATGAGAGTCATAACCGAATCGGTAGATTAACCTACTGATATCAATTAACTGGGTAATAACTGTGGGCAGGTAGGGTGTGCCTTTAGGGTTTATATTTTGTCCTGATGACCAGAGCTCTCTCTCTCTGCTTCCTAGTGGCCATGTCCTGAGCTGCTTTTCCCCACCATGGTCTGCTGCCACAATGTATTGCCTCACGAGAGGCCAAGAGCTATGGAGTCAAACCACCATGGACTGAGATCTCTGAAACCATGAGCCAAAACAAACTTTTCTTTTTCTAATTTGTTCTTGTCAGGACTTTTGGTCACAGCAATGCAAAGCTGACTAAAACCATCTATTTGTCCATTTCCACTTCCCCCCATCTCCTCTCCCTAGCCATTCTCATCTTAGTTGGATTTCTGTGGCCAGCCCCTTCAGTGGTCTTTCTGATTATCTCTAGCCCTGTCATCTCCTCTTCATTTCTTAACTCATAAAATATCTTCTTGCACAATGAAATGCTTGGTGGTTATTTCTTTGGTCTAGCCCACAAAGTCATTTAGCCAACACCAAGTGGTTTAAAAAATCATGTGTCTCAAGTTAAATGCTGCCATTGTCTCCCTCTATTGTGTTTTTTTGTGGTGCCAGGGCTTTTGTGTGCCAGGCAAGTGCTCTACTGCTGAGCTATATCCCTAGCCCTTGCTCCTCATTCTTGGAATCAATATCTAGATAATCTGTGGAAAGCCTCTTCCATCCCTCCTGATCTCTGTTTTGTTTGGCAAACCCACTTATTGCTCATAAGTCTATTTCATACAGCCATTCATGCGTCTTCCAGGTTTATCTCTAAATTATGTACATGTCCTGACCAACTTGTCTGCAATACAGAGGTAGATAAGAGACACAAAGGACAGTAAGCAGGTTACTCTTATCAGGAGCCAGTAAAGATGAATTTTATTTTATTTCTCTGGTATTGAGATTGAACCTAGGATGCTTTACCACTGACCTACATCCTCAACCCTTTTTATTTTTTATTTGGAAACAGGGTCTTGCTAAGTTTCTGAGGGTCTCAATAAGCTACTGAGACTGGCCTCAAACTTGTGATCCTCCTGTCTCAGCCTCCTGAGTTGCTGGGATTATAGATGTGCACCACCACACCCAAGAGAAGATGAATTTTAACAAAAATGGGGTTGAATAATATCACTATGCTTAATGCAAAAATGCCTTCAACCTTCTGACTTTGATGCTGTGGCCATCTGCTCCATCAAGACGTCCTTTGCTACACTGCATGTGCTGTGGGAGCAGGGGCATCCAGCTGGAATCCAGAGGGATGTGGTTCATGGCTCGGGCAGAGTTCAGCTGGAAGGACAGAGTCAGGGAGGGCTATGGCAGGTTTTAGGGGTGGGGCTCCTGGAGGAAAGCTGGACAGGCTGGTTGGGGCTCAGGGCCTCCTGCTGTGAGTGTGTGGTGGGGTGGTGCTCCCTTAATCCAGTCTGTTCCCAGTTCAGACCTGGACTATGCTTCCTGCCCTGGGGCCTCCAGGGAATCACCTGTCTCTGTCTCTTCCTCACCAGGCTCCTCTCCTCTGGAGTCCTCAGGAAACAGCGCACTCTCCCTCCCGGGTGTTGCAGGGAAGCACCTGGCCTGCAGCGTTTCCTTGAGCTCTGTGTGCAGCAGCGCCAGGCGGCACAAGCTCCCTCCGCCCCTACTCCTGCCCGGCTCCTCCCTGCCTGACCACCTGGCCGCTACATTTCTTGTTCCTCCTTCCTCCCGTGCTCCCTTCACTCCTCCCTTCCTCCTCTCCCCTTTCCCTTCCCTTCTGACTGCTTGGGTTGTCACCCGAGTGCAGACTTGCCTCTGAGAGCCCAGGTAAGCTAAGCACCTGCACATCAGAAGACCCGTGTGGACCTGGGGCACCCTGTCACTGCAGCCGAGGGGCCTCCAGACTCGCCAGGCCCCAGCAGAACCCCACACCTGGGCAGGTAGTGTTTCTGGTGGTGAAGCTGAGTCCAGTCTTCTGCTGGCACCTGCTTTCTTGGTCAGGGATATTCCTGGAATGATCATGAGTGCACGGCCCATCCTGACCACCAGCCACAGGCTGCTCCCTCTTCCTCCTGGAGCTTGGGGTTTGCAGAGGGTGGCTGTGAGTGGGGTGGCACAAACAGCCAGGGCAGGGAAGGGCTCACTTCACATAGTCTGCAGAGTGGCTGATTCTGTTTGTCCTAAATCACTGTTTGCCCACATCCACATGTACTGCAGGTCCAGTGTCTGCAGGCACCTTCTCTAACGCTGGCTTCACGCCAGTTGCAGCCAAGAGGGAAGCAAGGACTTGTCTGCATGCGGTACCTGAGTGCTTGGCATTCCTATTGTGGTCACTCTTGCAGCCGGTGGGCAGGGGAGGCTCCTGCTGTGCAAGGTCCTAGCTCAGAGAGGGCACACACAGAGTCCACGCTGTGGCCAGCTATAACTATCCCCGCTCAGGGGTAAGAGCGGATGAGTGATGGATGGTTTCGGCCAAGGGTGGAGGGAGGGAGGTGGCAATGCCCTTGAAAGAGGAGAACCAGGGGGTGGTCTGGTTCCCCTCATGGGTTTGGATCCTTCTGTACAGGAACTAAGGCAGGTGCAGACGGGCGGCTTCCTTACACTGCAGGGCTCTTTCTGGATGGCCATCAGTTCTACCACATGCTCACTGCCCCCTCTCATATCCCAGTCCCCCGGATAGCTGCAAGGAGCACAGAAGATGTAGGTACGCATGGTGTCAGGAAGGGAACAGGCTACAGAGGGGGAAAGCCCAAGTAGGGAGGAGGGTGACAGACTTGCCCAGAGGAGCCTTGGTAATGTACAAGGGGCAGGGAAAGTTGGGGCTCACCTGCCTGCATTATGTGTGTGAGGTCACTACAATGCCGCACTAGCCTAGCGAGTGGACTCCCAGATATTTCAGCCTGCAAAGTAGCCAATCGACGTGTCTCACAGAGCCCACGCCAGGGTCCACATCGACGCAGGGAACAACGGCGCAGCCTGCACGGGGTGGGCGGGCAGCTGGATGGGCTTCCTATCTGGCCCTCCTGGGACTATCCAGGCCTCTCTGAGGGTGTGGCCAGGAGACTGGCAAGTACCAGGCAGGGGGTTGTGGGATAGTGAGTGGATGGTGGGATTGGGGAAAGTTAGTGGGCGAGGGGAGGAGGCATGAAAAACCAGCCGTGGCGGGGCGTGCAGAGAGCTGCTGGCAGGAAGGGACTGGCCCCTGGGTGCCCCTGTCACGGGCTTGCCCGCCTGTGCCCCAGGGAGCGCACACAGCTCCTCCACAGCAGCGCAGCCTGGCTGGGAGCCCTGGAGGGTCTCTGTCTCTGATATGGCGGGGCTGTTGCCCTCCCCGGTCTCCTCAGTGGGGCCTGCCTGTTACAGCAATACTGGCCTCTCTGCAGGCCACGTCCACGCCACCTCATTTCTGCTTTCCAGATGTCTCTCACCAGGTGGCTTCTCCTGGGAGGGGGGACGGCGCACTCCACCTATTTCCATCTCCTCCCCAAATACTGTCTTTCAAAGCTGATTGAAGGTCTACCTGCTCCAGAGAGGCTTTTTGAGAGCTTTGAGTACCTGATTACCTTCTGGTCTCTTCCTCCCTAACTGCAACTGCACTTGCATCCACTGTCCTGCCGTTCCCTCCCATCCCACCTTCCTGCCTCGCTTCTTACGCTGGGTTTCTGGATGTGAAGGCGGAGAGTGCTCTGGTGTTCCCAATAGCAAGCAGCAGATGTATGGACACTGGCAAATGTGCCCTAAGCACGGTTGAGAGATGGTGCAACCTATTCTAAGGGGCATGTCTCCTAACCTATAGGACACAGTAATTTATGGGAGTATGAAGATTAAAAATTATTCATTAAATGCTTCTTCCTGAAGGAGTGCTATGCAGTAAAGAAGATTCCTATTTGTAAAATTCTTTTTAAAAAGTGAGGTGACAGGAAAATTACGCACACAGACATAGATTCTTCTTTGCAAGAGCTTTCACCAAAGGCAGCTGGCTACTGAAGTGGCCATCTGAAAGGAAATGGGGGCCCGAGGAGTCCTTTCCATGCTGCCATGTCCATGATAGTGCCACCACACTGGCCACTTTCATCATTTGTCCCGATGCAAGCTTCTGGGTAGTTTCACTATCAGGTCACAAGCAAACCAGATTCCAAACCGCTGCAGCCCAGGGGGAGCTTTTGGACTAGACATTGACCTCTCGGGTCACCTCAAGATGGTTCTGGGCATGGAGTCTGGGGTCCTTGACAGGGAAAGTGAGCCCTTTGCTTGTCCGTCTTCTCCTGCTGAAGAAACACCCTCTTGGGGCTATGGAAAGGTCTCTCCCAACACCATTTAGTGACTGTGGGGTTCCCATTCACAAGTCCCAAGACTGACAAACTGCCAGAAAGACGGTTCTTGGCTCTTTGCACTGTGTGTGCCCAGGGGCGAGCTCCTCGGGGGGCTGGCTGTGTCTAGCCCGAGGCGGCTCCTTGCCAACCCACAGGGACGACTGGTAGCACACTGCCAGGTGCAGCAGGGCGCCCCAGAAGCCGGAGCTTCCCTCCTAGAAGAGGACTGCCATGCTGTCCCCTGGGACCCGGGGTCAGCACAGGTTGGTGCAGCAGAGTGCTTACTGTTTGTACAGAGCCACAGAGCAGGAGCCTACTTTCCCTGAATTAGCTCCCCCTTCCCTCTTTTTCCAGTTCTTGGGAGAAAGAAAACAATCATTTGGAAAATTTAATTTCTATGGAGTCTTATAATTTTGGATTTTTAAATAGTACATTTCAAACCGTCTACAGTGGAAAAAGGAATGTGTGACTAGTCTCATTCCATGGCCCTTAGGACACGTCCTCCTGTCCACAGGTAGGCGGAGTGTCCCTGTCTGATTTTACTCCAACAGAAAGACTTTTCTAGTTTATGCTAAAATTTTACTTTGGAGAAAAACATAAAAAACAATTATGTCTGTTCATTTATTTCTCTAGTCACAACAAGACTGTTAAACAATATGACTGCACTTTTTCCTTGAAAAGGAATTATTTGGTATAAAGCCAGTTTTCTAATCATACCACAGTGCCAGTAAATTGATGCACTCTCTTAATTCATTTGTCACAAACAAGCTACCAACCTAATTTTGAACTAATTGATTAATTGATGCACCAAATGTGTTTCCACTGTGTTCCAGGGGACTCTTCTATGTCTACATTTGTTACCTTTTTTTTTTTTTTTTGCTTTAAAAATGTCTTTCAGAGCTTATCTGCTACCACCAGCGTTATCCATTTTAATAATTTTATTACACAGATTAAAAACACCCTCTGGGCTTAGGGACCCTGGCTACACTTTCTGAAAGTCCTTCCATTGTTCTCACTTGGAGAAGTCATTGCTTGAAGAACTAGTCAAATTCCTGGGTGGGCATGGGCTTCTGTCAAGATGATGGAGACAGAAGACGTAGGTACGGATGGTCAGGAAGGGAATAGGGTACAGAGGGGAAAGCTCAAGTAGGAAGGAGGGCGGCAGACTTGCCCAGAGGAGCCTTGGTAATGTACAAAGTAGTTCCCTTGTTACCTAACACCAGCATTCGGGGCAGCAAGCAGATTACCTTTCGTCTCTCTGTATCTAGGCACAGCACCCAGCGTGGCTGCATTTCCACACTCTGAACTTAAGCTCATTTGAGACCTCGTTGTGCTTTTTTGCAATCACTGTCTCTGCATGATCTCTAAGCAGAAGTTAATTCTTAAAGGCTTAATTAGTGTGCTATTTTTCTAAGCTGAAATTAGTTTTTCAACTTAGATATATCTTATTAGCTTAGCGGCATCTGTCTTATTTTCTTATTATCGAGATCTATGGCTGCTTCTGTCAGTTTAGTGGGGGGCTGTGTGAGCAACAGGGAAGCTGCAGGACTGTGGCCATGTCTTTGGCCAAGGGATGGAGACCCATGTAGGCCAGTCTGTTTGCAAAAGCATATGACGCTCAGGGTGTAAAAAGACAGTGTTGGAGGACCTGGATGTTAAAGCATGGCCACTTCAGTCAGGGTAAGGCCACTTGGGCTACTGCCAGCATAGCTCAGAACACAGCCTCTAATGATGGGTGGGCTGACAGCACCATCTGGTTTGTGAAGGCAGGCAGGCTAGTGAGTTACGTACTGGGTGTGTCTCAACTTCTACCTCATTAGAGCAGCGGAAGTCATGTTTTCACACGCCACAGAAAACTAGCATGGAATCTTGCATGACTTACTATGATTTTTTCATCCAGTCGCGGTTATTTAAATCAAAATGAAGTGAACTTTTTTTTTATTTTTTATTTTTAGAGTTTATCACTACCTCATGTTTTTGTGGAGGCTACGGCCAGGTACTGCCCAGACCCTGTTCAGAATGGAGGTTCTCATCCTCCAGCACTGGAGTGGAGCCTGCTGATGGCTGGGTCCTCCCTGGGAACTGCCCTTTACGTCAGATGGAGCTGACATGCTCAAGGTCACGCCCATCCCTAGGCAGCCTGCCTGCAAGGTTGGGCTGGGCTGATGTGTCTGCACAGGACCAGCTTCTTAACAGCTGGGGTTGCCTGGGGCTGAAAGGCAGTGCCACTCACTTGCCCAGTCCTGTTTCTGTCCTTCTGTTTCCCCCCACAGCTCTATTAAGGTAAAATTGACAAGTAAAAAGTGTACATTTATGGTGTACAATGTGATATTCTGACAGATGCACACACTGTGAGATGATTTAGTCACGATAACTAAAAGATCCATCATCACCTCTGCATAGACTTGATCTATAGATTAAATCTGTACAAATTTAATCTATATATTTATATTTCATTAATATGTAATTTAGATTTAACATATAGATTGAATCTATAGATTAAAGATCAGCAATGTTGACGATTTTAAATATATATATATTGTTATTAACCATAGTCACCGTGCTGTTCCATAGAGCTCCAGAACTATTCATCCCATCTGACTGACATTTTGCACCCTGGGACCAACATGTCCCACTTCCTGCTCCCCTCAAGCCTGAATCCGAGGCCCTGGGCAGTGCCATCTACTCTCTGCTCCCAACAGTTTGGCTTTTTAATGTCTCTCATGTGAGATCATGCAGTATCTGTCTTTCCGTCTCTGACTTGTTTCACTTAACGTATGTTTTCTAAATTTATTCATGTTGTCACAAATGACAAGATTTCCTCCTTTTTTTATGACCAAGTACTATTCTACTGTGTGTATATATCACATTTTCTTTATCCACCCATCCATTGATGGACACTGATGTTGATTCCGTGTTGAGGCTGTTGTGAATAGTGCTGCAGAGAATGTGGAATGCGGTATTTCTTTTCCACACATGTACACAACAGAAGTGGGATTGCTGGAGAATACAGTTTTTTATTTAATAACACTCAACAACAAAAACATATTTATAGAGCATTTGAATTCTATTTATTAAACATGCAAGTCTTCAGTTAGCATAATGCATGTCTATTTTAACTTTCTGAGCATCCTGAGACTGTTTCCCATAATGGCTGTAGTAATGTACATTCCCTCCAACAGAGAACAAGGCTCCCTCTCCTCCACATCCTCACCAACACTTGTTACCCTTTATCTTCTTGATGAGTCATTTTAACAGGTGTAGGTGATATCCCATTGTGATTTTAATTTGCATTTCCATGATTACTGATGCTGAATAATTTTTTTATTTACCCTGTTGATCTCTCATTCATACATCTTCTTGTGAGATATGTCTATTCAGGTCTTTAGTCTTTTTAAAAAAAACTGTTATTTTTCCTATTGAGTTGTATGAGTTGCTTGCATATTTTGGATGTTAATCTCTTATCAGATACGTAGATTACAAATATTTTCCTCATTCCATAGTTTATCTCCACTCTGTGGATTGTTTTCTTTGCTGTGCAGAAACTTTGTAGTTAGATGTAATCCTGTTTGTCTATTTTTGCTTTTCTTGTCTGTGATTTGGGAGTTATATCCAAAAATCACTGACAAGACCAATATCATTAAGCTTTTTCCTGTACTAGTTTTATAGTTTCAGGTCTTATATTTAAGTCCTTAATTCATATTGTGTTGATTTTTACCCCATTTTGGGGTAGGGTCCAATTTCCTTCTTCTGCATGTGGATACCCAGTTTTCCCAGTACTGTCCTTTCCCCATCAAGTGTATTTGGCACCTTTGTTGAAGGTCAATTGACCGTAAATGCGTGGATTTACTTCTGGGCTCTCCGTTCTATTCCATCGGTCTACATGTTCCATTTTTATGCCAGTTCCCTGCTATTTGGAAGATTGTATTTCTGTGATATAATTTGAAGTCAGTTAGGCAACCCTATTTTAGTTGATTCTTAATATTCTTTTGTTTAACTGCTTTTCCCCTATGTGATAAATATAAACCACACCTACTAGTTTTTAGTAAAATCTAATTGATAATTACTAAGGCAAGGTTGTTCTAGATACTGGGTCAAATGTTACAGTCTCATTTACTTTTCCTTTTCAAGCTCCAGAATGGTTAACTTTGTGGCATTCTGATATTACTTCAACTCTACATGAGTTTTCAAAAGTAACACGTTTAATGTTATAGTCAAGTCTCTTAATTACTTGGGATGCATGCAGCTTGGACCTATCAATACAGAAATATTAATATTTATAAGTGTTTTCTCATCTGGCATTAATGTCTGCTTCTGCAGAATCTACATTATTTTCCAATAGTTTGAATTTATTTTCTTGATTTTTCTTCCTAGGGGGATTGGACAAGTGCCTGGGCTCTTTCTGGAGGCTATCAGTTCTACCACATGCTCACTGTTTGTGAACTGACATCAGGGCTGAGTCTGAGGACCACACTCCTGGTAAAGGAGGCATTGCGTGTAAAAGCTGATGGAGAGGGCTTCGTGAGGCGAACGTTGTTATTAGGTAGATGGAGCATCCCTTTTCCTTCCTGCACCCCCCACCCCAGGCCCTCATACGGGCTCCATCTGCAGCAGAAGACACACAGTGGACTTTGCCTACATTGGGAGTTCCTTCCATGTGTCATATCCTGCTAGATTCTGCGCATCTGGTAGCAGGGAAAAAATGGTGCCCTGACTTGGAATGGAGCTCATATTCTAGTGAGGGAGACAGCTAGGCAATCTGATTTCAAATAGTGATGTGTTTTGTGAAGCAAAATAAATCAAAGTAAGATATGGAGCTCACCGGAGAGAAGGGGGATGTGGCCTCTTTGCGAGGTGCTTAGGGAAGCCCTCTTTGGGAAGGGTGTGTGCACAGACCCATGGCGAAGAGCTGGAGGAAGCATGCTCCAGGCAGAGAGAAGAGAAAGTGTGAAGGCCTCCGACAGGAAGGTCTCTTTGTGCTTTCAAGGCACAGATCAGGTGGGCAGGTGGCTGAGCTGGGAAGGTTGGCATGGCCAGAAGACCAGACACGGGGGCACAGGATGCAGATTTTGTTTTAAGTCAATGAGGAGCCATTGGAGGTATTCAAGAAGGGAATGGTGTGGAAAAGTACTTCTGGATATTGCATAGGGAAGACATTTTTATGTTTTTGAGAATTAAAAGTGGAATCAAGAAGAGGAACTAGGAGGCTGCTATGGAAGTTCAGCCAAGGGAAAGGGGGCTGGGAGGTCTGCTCTGGGACAGTGGGCTATGGACATCCTCAAGGTGCATTCTGAAAGCAGGGTCAGTGGGATGACCTGTGGATGGACTGACCATGTCCTGTGAGAATCAGAGAAAGATACAGGATGACCTTTAGTGTTTTGGCAGGCGAGGAGGCAAGAAGTGAAGAAGCGTGGCGGTTGTGTAATTACAAGCGTGGTTGGGGCTGGGCGTACAAGTTTGGGGCACAGTCATCTGTGTATAAAATGGTTTAAAACCATGAAGTCGAGTAGGGTTTCCCCACGGGACCGGCACTGTGGACGCGCCATGCTGCATGGGTCTTGGTGTGGGCTGTCCTGGGCTCTGTGGGATCCTGAGCAGCTTCCATGCTCTGACCCTCTAATGCCTACAGCATCTCCCAAGTTGTGATGAAAGTGTCTCCGTATGTTGCCCAGTGGCCCCTGCAGGGCAAGTCTGCGCCCTGTTGAGGACTGCTGCACCACACACACCTTGCCTTGAGAGATCACCCTGGCCCCATCCTTGTCCCTGTGGGCACAGACGGAGTCAGGGAGGATGAGGAGGAGCCACATGGGGCTGCAGCAGTGGCCAGGCCTGGGGAACTGAGAGGCCGTGGAAGAGGTTGCCTGGGAAGCCCTGGCCCTGGCTGATGTAGCTGAGGGCTTGAGTGTGGGAGGGCGAAGGACTCAGCCTGGGTTTGGGAAGGTGGGGGCCGTCTGCGGCTCCTGGCCATGTCATGAAGGGAAGGAGAGAGAGGAATGGGCTGTGGCGGGAACGGGCCCCGGGGCTGAGAAAGTGGACGCACACAGCACTGGCAGCCTTCAGGGAGTTCAGCAGAAGAGAGAAGCTGAGAAGAGGCGTGGTCACCACCATGGGATGTGGAGGTGAAGAGGAATTCATTTCTAACAAGAGAAAAGCAGGAGAAAGTGGAATAATTATAGAAATTCAGTTCTTGAGCAGGCAGAGGGGTTGGAATTCGGTACAGCTAGAGGGGCTGGCTTTAGAGAAGGGCACAGAGATTCCTGCGTCCATCCTGAGGGGAAGGAAAGGGAGGGAGTACGTAGGCACAGATAGAGGCCAGCCGGGAAGATGTGTGAAGCTGTGGTTTTCCTAATGCGGACATTTTGTTTTCTTAGGAAAATAAGCAAATTTATTAGCAAAGATGGAGGAATGAATCTCATTTAAGACAGTGCAAATATGAATTCTCTAGGGATGTGTAAACATGATTGCTTATTTGAGATTCATGTTCAGGGGATTTGCTGTGTCCCAGGTGTGTCTCCAGCTGGCTTCTCCGTTACCTGGCTCCTTGTCTGGAATCTGACATCCACTTAGACCTCCCATCCCCACCCCTATTCTCTGCTCTTAGGGCCAAGCTCCTGTTGGGGTGGGTGAAGTGACTAGGTCAGTCTGCCTGGAGCTTGGTTAGCCTTTTGGACATCACACCTACAAGTCTGGGACAGTGTCCCCAAACCTGCGTGGTCCTGTGTCCTCCACCGCCAGGCCCCATGGCTCCCCAGCACAGTGTCTCTTATACTTGGGCCCAGACCCCAGTGCTAGCAGAGCTCACTGAAGTTTTGAGTGAAAATTGGGGCAATTCACTCACAAAGCCGTGGTAGTGGAATTCTCCTGGTTATTTCAAAGCTCCTCTTGGAGAGTAATTTTCTGTAGGTAGGCAAATACAAATGGCCATTGTTTTTATATGGATTATTGAATGATTCAATTAGTTCAAATTGAAAGCAAGCAGATTGAATATTGTAAAGTGGCAGTGCTAGTTGATGACAGCAGAACCTTAAATAATAGGTGGTTTTATTCTTGGAAGATGTTTCCCTAAGTATAAATAATTAATATAAATTGGACAGCAAATGGAGGGAAAATATAGCAGTGTTGCCAGGCACGACAGTGTTTCTCATTATTGTGAGGTTGTGTTGTGGTGTGCGTGTGTGCGTGTGTGCGTGTGTGTGTACATGTGCTGGAACGACAGGAGCGTGGGTGGATGGTGATTGGTTAGAGGATTGCTGAAGTGCTCAGACTATATTTTCTTAAACCATCAAGCCCTAATTTGCATTTTAGATTCTTCCTTATATTCCTCTCCCAGCCCAGCAGTACGTTAAGTATAGTTTTCAAGCATTTAAAAATATTTCCCTAAAAAGCCTGCCTCAAGTTTGTGTTCCTTTTAGTTTTTCTTTTCTTTCATGTCCTGGGCGGTCTTGGGAATTCAGTGGTGACTTGATCTCTTCCGCCTCCTCCTGCACAAGTCTGGGTCTGAGCTCTTCCAACTCATCTTCCTGGGGGATGTGACATCTCCTGGGTTTCCAGCTCCCACCCCTTCTCCGTCTCCCTCTCCTGCTGGGGAAGATCGGCCACCTTGCCACTTCCGTCTCGCCTCGCTGTCCTCTCGTAATAGTCAGCTCTGCAGAATATGTAGACAGGGCAGGAGAAACTTTGTTTCTCATGCCAAACTCTCATGGATGCAGAGAAGAGGGTAAAGAATGTTTGGACTTCAACATTTCATGTTTTCTGTTGGAAAAATGGCTTCTAAAATCCCTTAAGGCCCTTGGAATCTTCCTCTTCCCAGGGAAGCTTCTGAACGGCCACCTACACTTGACTCTCAATTCCTTGCTTGTGTTGACTTTGCAGCCATCCAAAGCAGGGGCTGGTTTTAAATGCTCATGGGAAGTCACTTCTGTTAAGGTCACTGTGGATTCCTGGATGACAAGTCTGACAGGTGTCTGCCGTGTTTGTTTTTCAGCGAAAAGATGGAATCTCACTCTCCACTTCATCACAGGCTTTCTTGTCTTCCTGCTTCCTCAGACCCCTGAGCCTCTTCTTCCTGTCACGCTGAGTGTTGAGGTCTCCGGGGTTCCACCTGCAGCAACGTCTCTTAATTTCTTCATGCTTCCTTGCATGACCTCAGTAGCCGACAGTCCCTTTCCAGCCTGGATTTCTCACGACTATCTCTAAGGCGCATCTTCCTTTTGCTTATTGTCTTTTTCCACCTCGATAACCTGTGGGTATTTTAAACTCAACATACCTACAACTGAAATTTCTCTAAAACCTAGTCTTTTCTGAAGTTTGCATTAGGTTAACAGCATCCATAAAAATCTATGAAATTGACTCCAGAAGAGGCAGAAAACACTATCATGTTATCATCAAAGCTAATAATAAGTTAACTTAAAATATGCCACACCAAGATGGCGCCAGAAGTGGGCTAACACACACACACACACACACACACACACAACACAACACAACCTCATAATAATCTCCCTTTGGAGATGGCCCATATTCTCCCTTGAGTGCATATTCCTTGCTTTACCCTCAAACGTGTCTCTTGAGACTGCTCCCATGCTCCTTTGAATATGTAACTTTCCTAATTAAACCTGACTATGTCTTTGGGAAAAAAAATTAAAGAACATGAGAAACAGAAATATGGAGTCAATGTTTAAAGTAATCACACTATATGGAAAAAAAGTGAACTAATCTAATTTCCATGGAACTGTTTTTTTTTTTTCCTGTTTAATTCTATTTAAGCCCCATTAAAGAAGGATGCCTTGGAAATCCTTTTTTTCCCATGGTGACAGCACATGACCAATATCAAAACCTGATAGAGCAGTTCTAAAGTAGATAATTATCTTGAATATCACAAAGTCTTCAAGTAAATATTAAAGAGATTTAGTAGTACATTGCAAGGAAAAATATGCCAAGACCAAGTAAAATATAAACCATTTATCTCCTGAATACATGAGTGGGTCAGTGAAAATTAGAAATGGGCCAAATTAATAGATGGGAGATTAAGGGAGGCAAATTACATAACTTATATAGGAGATAGCAGAAGAGGCATTTTGACAAAAATTAGCATTCATTTTGATGTTAAAAACCACTGGTAATGAAGAATTGATACTTTCTTAAGTGAGCATTAGTTTAGTGATAAAATGCCAAAACATTTCTATTAAATCGTGGAATAAAAAAGGATGTTAAGCAAAGCTCCAGCTGTTTAAAACTGTTGTTGACGTGAAATTTTAAAAGGTTGACCTCATAGGAGCAGAGAGAAGATTGGTGGTTACTAGGGGCTGGAAGGTTTGGGGAACTGGCTGAGGAGATGTTGGTCAAAGGACAAAATCTTCAAGAGACCTATTGATCATGACCTACATGGTATTGACAGTTAGTATTCATGTTAACATATGCTACATAGTTAATACATACATTGTGTTCTTGAAAAATGCTAACAGTAAATATGGAGTGTTCTCACAACATACATGATTGTTGTGTAAGGTAATTGATATTTTCACTAGCGAGATTTAGTCATTCATATGCATATAATATACACACACACACACATATAGCATATATATCTGCTTATATATTTACATATAAATAACATCATCTTATACATGGTAAATACATAAAATTATATCTGTCAATTAAAAAAATTGTTATTGAAATAGTAGCCAATGGTTAATAATCAGAAAATATACAGAGAATCATCCAAAACCTCAATAAGATTACAGAAAACACATGGCAGAAGTATATAATACACAAGTAATTTTCAGTGAGAAGATAGAGTAAAAGAGACTAATGTAAACATTTATAGCAGCAAAACAAATAAAACAAAAAATAAGGTAAAATATCTGAATTTACTGAAAAAGAAAATATATAAAGTTATATAAAGAAAACTTTAAAGCTTTACTGAGGGACTTAAAAGAAAATGTAATGATGTTACTATAACATTTCTACCTGAAGTGTTCTATAAATTCAATGAGGCTTTTCCTGGGAAGCCAGAAAAACCTAATTTTCTTCTGAGGAGAAAAAACAAACAAACAAACAAACAAACAAACAAATAAATAACATATGAGAATAACCTGGAAAATTCTGGACAGAATGTTAGTGAGTAGGCACTACTCCTTAAGATATTAAAATTTTTCCGTCTTGTAGGGTAGCCACTAGCCACATGTGGCTATTTGAAATTTAAGTTAATTCAAAAGAAACAAACAAACAAAAATTTCAATTCCTGATCCACACTCTATGCACTTTGAGGCCCAGTGTGTGACCAGCAGCTACTACACTGGGCAGAAAAATAAAGAAGAGTCCATTGTGCAGCGGGTTCCACTGAACAGTGATTTGTTAACTTAATTTTAAACACTGAAAATGAAAAGAGTTTTATACTGGAGAAGAAACAGTTAAAAACAAAATTGAATCCAGAATTAGATCCATGTAATGTGGAATTTGGAGTGTGATAAGTTGTTTCAAAGGTGAGGAAAAGAGAGACATTTTTTATATGGTGTTGGGGACAATTGGCTAACCATTTGGAAAAATATACAGCTGGATCTTTATCACATTATTCACACCAATATACATTCCAGACGGAACAGAGATTTAAAATGTAACAGCAGAACTCAGCAAAGCTCTACCGTATCCTTGAGGCAAGGATGAATAAATTTATTTGTACACTGTAAAGTGGGGATATTTGTAATACACATAACTGACAGAAGGCTAATTTCCTTAATTTTCAGTTTGTATGTATCAATAAGAAAACAAATCAAAACAATAGACAAATGAATCATGAATGTAAATAGGAACTTTAAATAAAGTAAATAGAAATGGCCAATAATCATATAAAAAGATACTCAACTTCACTCCACCAAAGAGACTCCCCAAATGTAGAGCATACTCCCTACACAGAAGGGTATTCTCCTGCATCACTATATATAAACCTTGAAGTCAGGCAGCTGACACTGAACCCTTGCTACCATGTAAGCCTGGGTCCACTGAAAATTTTCCAGTTGTCCCTACAACATCCTTTATAACCACAGGACCTGCCCAGAACCGAGTGCTGCACCCTTGGAGATGTCTCCTTATTCTCCTGCCTGCAATAGTTCTTCAAGCTTTCCCCTTAAGTTTCACACACTCCATGTTTTAAAAGATTAAGGCTAATTTTGATGTAGAACATCCCTCAGTCTGGGTTTACCTGGTGTTTCCTAGTGTTGATTCTGGTCCAACATCTCTGGCACAGACATCACAGTGCAAGTTATCAGGAGGCACACAATTTTGATTTGCTCCCTTAGTGGCCAGGCTAACTTTGACATTTTAATTAAGGTTGTTAATCTCTATAGTAAAGTTACTCCTCTTCGTAATTAATGAGTATTTTGTGGGGGAGATACTATGGAACTAGATACTGTGAAATAATTATTCCTTTATTTGTTTTTATTAATTTGGATTCATTCATTCCTAATGTGTGCAATGGATGATAGTCTATTTTACTATTATTTATGCTGATGCTCAAATTGTTCCTGGTTGGCAATTTCCAAGCTGGCATCTGTGTCCCTTACAGAGAGAGAGTCCCTTGGTGTTGCTTCCCCACCCATGAAATGCTCTTCAAGTATTTTTCTTTCTTTTTGACATCTCTTTGTTCCAGGTTCATCTTGGACTTTTCTTGCGTAGGCCCTGAAATCAGCCACTTCTCCAAGAGGCACTTTTAGCCGAGAATGGTATTTAGAAACCAAAATCCAGGTTCAGAATGTGCTTATTGGTTTGGGGATGCTGCTGCTGAAAGCCTCTCATACACAGACAGGCAGACACACAGTTACTGCATGTTTATTTCTAGAGCCATCTGTCTCTATAGATTAGAAACCACAAGTTCACCCCAGTATCTTTAATTCTACTCCAACAGCACAGGGTGCATTCTAATTTCTATCTTTCTATGTTTGTAACTCCCTCAACTCCAATTTTCCTTTTTATATTGATGTATTTGACCAACTCCCTGATGTAACTACTATTCCATTGCCACTACCACTGTCCCCCCACCCTTCCTGTCATTATGGTGTTCCGGTTGCCCTGGTAGAGTCCTCGGTGCTGCTTCCCCACCATGAAATGCCCTTCTCATCCTCATCAAGCTATGATGTCCCTCTCTGATTTCCACACCTCCCTTCAGTGCAAGTGGACCCCAACTGTGCTCAGCCCCACTTGGTGGCTTCGCACTGAATATTTGGGAAGAGGGAAGCAAGCACACTGCATATCTTACCCCTCCTCCAGGTCCCTGTCACCAGTTTGCTTATTTTCCTATTTCTTTCCACTGCTTTCATACAGTACATCTTACAGGGGTTGGGGGTGGGAAAAGGAATCAGGACCTCACCATTTATTATAGTATCATATGCCATATTAAGTAAAATGTTTGGAGTCATTTTATTATGTGCAATTAATTGAAATACTGAGAATCTGGACAAATTTGTTCTCTTTTACAAAAAAAAAAAAAAAGATTTGTTCTTTTTTTGTAAAAAGTTTCATTGTATAGATACATGCCTTGACTTTAAGTTATGAAAATACTTAGATCAAATTTGGTAAGAGTCTACATTGTCATGAGAAATCCACCTGTATGTGTAAGCTTTACATTTCCATGTAATTGGTAAAGAAAATAGAAAAATGTATCATGAGAAGTTTAAACAATTACTTCAACCGACCTTGGGGATCCACTCCCTTCCTCTGCCAAGCAGTGACTCCACATGCAGAAGGTCTGACTGAAACTGAGCGTGGGTTTGCCATCGAACCAGAGAAGCAGTGGCACATGGGATTAGGAAATGTTCCTGCAGGGTGTGCGCAGCTGAGAACCTTCACACAAGCACCAGAGAACCACCACCTTGCCTAGAGGAGAATTGCCAACTCTGTCCAAAAAGGTCAGCTCTAAGTATTGCTGTCATAACATCTGTGTTGAGACAAAAGGGATTTAAAAAAATCAGGAGAGAAAGATTCTTTGATTAGAACCTATCACAGCCCAGGAGAAAAAATTTAGAATTGTCGAAGAAGGAGTAATGAAGACCTTTATTAAGTCAACCTTACTGGAAGGAGGACATTTTTACATTTTAAGAAACTTTAAATAAACTGTTTAAGATCCACAATCAAATGGGGGCATAAAGCTGACCAGAACTGGGAGAACTGCCCAGGTCCATATCTGGACCCCCTCAAGAATGGCTTTTCCCTCTTAATGAGGCAGGCGGCTCAGTGATTTAAATAGCCTGCTGTTTCTGATTTCACATGACCTATATTTGTATTGTACTGAGGAGGAAATTCCTTTTAAAAAATCCAAGGCTGGTCCTCTCAGTACCTGCTGGGAGCAACCCAGAATGATGGTTCTTGTTCTCAATGTAAGTATGGGGAAGAGGTGCGCATCCTGGATTGAGGGTCCAGCCCCAGGGTCTGGACACTGAACGGCTGCTTCATATGCATTGGCCAGTGCAATTTCCTTGTCTTGATTCTGCAGGAGATCTTACCCTGTGCTCTGGAAGAGGACGCTGCTCAAGATTACTGTCCTTGGCTGATCAGGGGCCAGACTTAAGTCTTGGTGTTCTGTCCACTCTGTTGATCTCCAGTCGGGATGTTTTAAAATGAGGCCTTTCCAGTGGATCGTCTTTGTCCTCATGTTCAGGAATTACCATAGAGTACTGAATACTTGGCACTAGGTGACATTCTGGAAGGATATTGTGCATTATGGCACAGAAAAGACCTTGCTATGGAAACATATGAACTTCTTTGATAGTTCTTTTACAAATATTTTAGAAGGAATATATTTGGGGCACAGGTAAAGTTCATTAAAGTGAAGCAAGTAACTAAATGATGCTGAGATTCTCCCTCTATTCTCAGTACCATTGTTTGCTTATCTGACTGCTCTGTTATCTTCCATATGATTTTTAAAAACACCTGGAAGGATAAGCAGCATCTTGAGCTTCACAGTGGCGGTGGTCCTAATGGAGACACTGGCCAGCAAACCCGCAGCGCCTCTGGTGGAGAAGGGGTCTTCTAGCAGGCACAGTGTGCCCTTCCTAGAGGCCTGTGGAGCTTGGCTTAAAAAGGACTGTGCACATTTCCTGAGGATGGTGGGAATTTAATCGGCTGTCTTAGCCCTTAGCCTTGCTTGCTGCTGAGTTGAGATGGCTTTTTTTTTTTTTTTTTTTTTTAAGAAAGGGAAGGTATATATTTGTGTATTTTAGATACACGGGACAATCTTGAACAGTTTTCAGTTGTTATATTTATGATACAATATTTCCTTTGTGTTACATGCTTCATATCAAATTATGGTTTGAATGTGTTGGGACCTTGTTCAGGTATTAACTGCATTGATGTATGCTTATCTCACACATTATTAAAAAATCAATATGAAGGAAATTTCAAAATTCAGGTAAGGCCACAATATTCCTTTAAGAATAAACATGCAGTACTTGTCTCATTTGGTGCTATCCTCAACTGTTAAATTAGGTAATTCCCATAGTACAACCTATCAGTATTAACAATTTTTCTGTTGTTTGTATCATTCAATCCTACTTTATACCCAACTACTCACTACAGTGTTTTTTCTTAGTATAGGTTTAGAAATTGATTAATGAAACATAAAATGCAAGACCAATTTTCAACTACTTTCAACCTTATCCACCCAAATCCATCTTCTGGCCCGTTGCAAAGTTCCCCTTTCATGGCGAAAAGGGTTGTCACACTAATTTTGGTTAGTTCCACTCCAGATACTCTTTATTCGGGCTACTGAGAAATCTGGATGATAAGACGCCCTATTTCAGGGCCACTCATCACGTTTTCTGATAATGCTCACAACGGCTTGCTCCGTGCTTCCTTTACTGAATCCACCAACTCCTTGTCGACAGGGAAGGGCGTCCGGAGAATGCTCCTAATATGGCTCATGGCCTTATTTAGTAAGTGAATTTGAGTGCGAGGCCACAGGTTACTGTGACTTGTGCTTCTATTTGTGGCTACTCACAGACACAGCTTGCCCATCTATTCCTGTTGGATCTCCTTTTAAAGAAAGTCTAAAGTGAATGGAAGAAATTAATAGATGAGGAGGAAAAGCGTCCCCTTGCACTGTGCACTTTTCTGCTTAGTAATCGAACTCTAGGCATTGGACAAATATTTTTGGTAGAAAAGTACATGTTCTCTCTTTTCTCTTGCTAGCTTTATAATGTAAGTTCTAAGAGAAGCCAATTCACCCGGTCTAAGGTAGATATATAGACGAATGAAATGCATGTATAGAACTGTTCCTTTCTGCAAATTAGTTAGCATTTTCTTCCACACAAAGAAGACATAATTGGGTGATTACAAGTAATTTTTGAACACTCTTTTTGGGAGCCACTATACTAAAATCCTAGGAAGAAACACCAAAAAAGACAAATCAAATCCAAAATCATTCTTAGCTCAATCAGCTTAAAGCCAATACCATACTAAAAATAGCATATCTGTTATTTTATTTCTGAAAATTTCTTGACAAAGTTGATTAACTAATATGGAGAAGATACTAATTTTTATCATAAAAAATTCCCAATCCTTTTTTTTTTTTCTACAAAAGCAACATTCAGCTTGAAATTCTACCTCTGCTAGTTTCCTTTCTCTAATTTGTATGTTGGGTTGTCATCATCACCTCCATCCTGTGATTGAATGCGCACATTAAATCTCAGGAAAAGAAAATGATAGGAAAGAGGAGAAGCTCAGAAATTGTGACCACAAATTTCAGTTCTCTACAGAGTATTTGCTTTATGTAGAGAATAAAGCAAAAATAATCTTTGGACTGGATTGTGTGATATAAACTAGTTTACTAACAAGATAACACCAGTTTAACTACAATGGAATTCAAATTGGCTATTAAGTTATGCTAGTGCAGACAGTGGCAATATGTTAGACAACTGTGAAAAGAAAAGGACGCACCACCGACAGTCTGTGGCCCCAAACAGGCCACTTCCATATGCTCCCGAATGCCTGACAGCTTTGCAGCCCGAGTCTCAACTCCTTCTCAGTGACACCCATATGGTGCCACAGATTGAGAGCTTGCCTTTTCTGAGACAGCCGCACTCTTCCTTGGTATGCCATTGCACTGAGTATTTGTGAACAGCCACTCTTCATTTTATCACAAAAACGGGTTTATGGGTACTAACTCTTCCACTTTTTAAAAAAAAGAGACAGTTAAGGATCCTGGAAGTCCTGTATTTTAATTTTTTCAGGAAGAAATTGGTTGCATGCATTTTCACCTGACATCAGGACGGGTCAGACTCCTACCCATGCTCCTACCTTCTGGGTGTGCCAAGAGCTAGGGGTTCGGGTGTGAAAAGACACAAGTCTCCTGCAGCTCATTGTGTAGTGCGGGGCGAGAAGAAAGAACACACGTGCACCACTGGCCCCCGGGTAGCCACTCCAAGTGCTGTTCTCACATTTACACTGAAGGGTGTTGGATTTAATGGGAAAGTCAGACACGTAAGGAACAGAAACAGGAGCAAATGATCTTACTGGGAATGACAACAGATTCAGTATTGCAAGGATGTGTTTGTTTAAACCTTGCAGGCTTTAGACTCACACATTAGCTTCCATGCTGGTTGTTTGTTATTTTCAGACTCGTAGACTCTGTGTGTCACCTGTCCCGATTGGCAGACTTCATGGGCAATGGTCATTATTTTCATATTGGCAGAGATAGAGTGACCCATCACCTAGATTATAAATGAGGTGATGACCACTCAGAACACCTTCTTCGAGGAGGGCTTGCTTTTTCAATAAGAGGTAAACACACCTGGGACAGATTTTGAAGATGTGTTTCTTCTGTTATTCAATATAAAAAAATTTTTTTATAGAGATTTCTTACTGTCAACAAAGTTTTCTTTTTTTTTTTAAAGCAAAGACGGAACATTGATATATTGGTGAATATTTATAATTGATGAAGAACATACTGGAGAAACTCTCAACATGAACCAAATTTGGTAAACTGAAAACAGTGGTAAAAGAAACCAAAACAAACAAACAAACAAAAAACCCCCCACTAAACCGTTGTTTTTCAAGAGTTGGAGAAAGGAAAATAAATATTAGATCTTTCTCCCAACTAAACATCCTGAGTTAAGAATTTACCTTGCCTTTCTTTCTCTCTGTGAGACTTGAACTGGAAATGGGATCTAGATTTGACGTGACTTGCGATAGCTTCCTTTGGGAAAACTTACGGGCAGCAAGAACAACCTTTTCCTTGAGCCTGTCAACCACTCTTCTCCAGGATCTGGGAAGCATCTCTGTGCAGCCTGCCTTTTCCCCAGCACCCTGGGCCTGGCTCAGGATCTTTGCTTTTTCTCCTTTCTCAGCTCCTGACTACCCACAGTGGTATTCTGGTCACAGGATCATCCTCTACCTGGTTCTCTATCACCTGGTTTCTAGATTTTCCATGCTATTATGGCCCCAGACCTCTGGTGGAGGAGACAGAGGGGAGGGGGAGCAGCTGGGTGGGAGCTCCAGCTTTGCTTCCCATATAAAAATATTCACATGCAGAAAGTCATTAGTCCCAGGAGAAAGGTGAGAGGTTTTGTATAGATACATATGACTTAGACAAAATTGAATATGGTAATGACATAAAAGTGGATTAGAATTTCTAATAAGAGGACTTGGAACCCCCAATAGTTCATCAGTTGACTATTGAAATATACAAATACTCATGGAGGAAAGTTACCTAGAGACAAGACCAATCTAATAGTAGCAATTCATCTCATGCCTTTTTGTCAATATTTGCAAACACCATCACCTGTGCTTAAGAGCACCTTTGAATGTGATGTCTTGCATTTACCCCTTTAGGGGCAAGAAACTCACAGTCCCAGCCACAGAATTCCAGTTGGATGTCACTACCCCCCTGTTTTTAGTTTGTTCCAGACTTAATCATGATTTTCTTAGAAATCGCTACTTATCATGAAAATAGACACTCAGTTCTGCCTATCTGCATGCACCATCTATTATTACCTTACAGGGAACTAATTAAAACACGACCCCACCTCCCTCAGGTATGGAAGTTGTGAACAACTAACTGCACCCCAACATGGTTTGAAAACACTGTACAAAATGAGCACCGAATCGCTCCCGCAACCTCCACCAACTGTGAGACCTCACACATGCACCATTCAAATGACAGGTAACTTCTCATTTTCTTTTAAAAGTAATTAGTCTCAGGAAGCCAAAAGACCGGAGCAGTGTTGGTATACTGCCTGCAGCCCTTTCTAATAAGCTGGTGACACCATGTTTTTTAATCAGCCCAGAATTTGCCATTAGTGTCCTCTGGACTCTGAAAGAGCAGACTTATCTTCTCCCTCAGGGCACCTGCAAGTGTGATGGACACCGAGCAGTCCTTAGGTGAGCTAATGAACTGAGAGAGCAGCACCATCAACCAAAGACCTGGGGCAAGCAAAGTCTCCTCCTGATCAGAGTAAAGCTTCACAACCCGTGTGTCTGATCCACAGCCAGGGTGTTCCCTTCATCTCTGATTGCTTGAAGAGAATCTCCTCTCAGGCCATCATGGGTCCACAGGCAAGGGCAGGCCAAGGTGGAGGAGGAACACTGAGGTGTCCCTGCCTGTGACCATCAATGTGGCAAGCAGGCAGCAGGATGTGCTGCTGCCCCACGGCACCTTATGTGTCCGTGGCTCCCCAAGACGCTTGCTTTTGGAGACTTCCCTTCACCAAGGGGCTTAGAGAAGAAAGGCACCCACAGAATTCTCACCATCTGGCCTGGGGACCTGGCCTCCTACACTCCTCCAAATCGAAATAGTGTTTTGTGGGTTGTTGTTGTTGTTGTCACCCCATGTGAAAGGGGTGACAGATAATCTGGCCTTTTCTCAATATTCAAGAGATTTAGGAAAAAACACATACATTTTATTTCATTTAATTCCTGTGGATTGCTTAGATAAATTGCAGGCAAGGAATGAATCCAGGATCTATTTGCTGGAGGCCTCTCCAGGTGAGTTTAGCTTACTATTTCTCATTTCAATATGAAAACCTTCATGACAACTACTTCTCTTTGAACTCAGAGAGTGGAGAATCCTGAAAATTTGACAGTTGGTGGCAATTTATGTAACTTGTTCTATTACCGTTGGCAGAATGTGGGAAAACATGGAAATGAAAATCTGAATCTATAATACACACACACATACGTGCATATTTATATCTCTATATATTTAACATCAGTGAGGGACAGAAATGGCAGAGCACAGGGACTGGAGAGGGACTCAGAGATCATTCCCTGCATAGGCTTTCCGACTTTGATTTCTTTTAATTGAATTTAAGTTTCCCTAGTTCCCCTCTGACCCTGGCCTTTCCCTGGCACTCCCCCTGAGCCTTCCTGCTCTCTCATGCGCCTGTCTGCTGGACTGTAGAGCCTCCTTCCAGGGCCTGCTCGGATCCCTGGTCTGCTCAGCGCTCCCTCCACCTGAGACACCTTGCCTTCCACCCACTGCTCTAACTCCCTGCCCTTAGCCTTCCAGCCCCGAGCCCCTTTCTGGGAGCCTTGCAGTCATGGTGGCTCCTTGGGGCTCATGGCTGCCCTCCAACATGCCTGGGAGGGTGGTTCTGTCTCCCCAGGAGATGGGATGCGGTGAACGTTTGCAATGGGCTTGGGCTCAGAGGGCTTTTGTAGGCCTCTGACCATCATAGTGACACTGTTTGTGGAAACTGAACGGTGACAGTTATTGGGCCTTAAGGCACACAGGTAATATGGTGGCCTGTGACTGAGCACCCAACACGATCGGGCTTCTAAGACATAGCCAACACCCTCCCCAAACCCTTGTGAGTGTGATGCCTGTGATTTGCTCCTTCTTGTCTCCCACAAATACCGGCCAGTGAATTCATTGGTTTGAATTGGTGCAGGAGGTAGGTAATCTGGCCTCATGCCCAAAGGTGTTGAGGAGAGGTTTGTACATCTCCTGGAGGGCTCCTCACAGGGGCAAGGGAAGTGTTTCTCCTTGCAGCTCAGGGCCACTGGAATCTTTTTAAATGACATGTTAATAAATAAATTGGGGCCTAAATGCATGTCAGCACATGGTGGACTAAGAAGAATCTGCATGGGAACTAATTCATGTGGTAGTCTTCCTGTTTTTTTTTTTTTTTTTTTATCAAAGGTATAGGCATTAGCAAGAATTGATCCAGATCAGATCTATGCACTCTGATGAAATGGGAGTAGAAATGGGTTTGTGACAAACTCCTTCTGAAAGTTAAAAGTTTTCACTGATTCTGTTAAAATATTCACTTGTTTTCATAGTGGTGTTTAAAAATATTTTCCCATCTGTTTCTTCCTTTAGCTTTCCTTGTAGTTGTTTTACACATTATAAAGTAATAAATATAAAGTATAAATGTTATAAATGTTATAAAGTATAAATGTCACATATGAAAAACTCATACTGTAAAGAACATAGGACACCCTGGCCACAGGAAGATGAGGAATCAGAAAGGAGGCGAGAACACAGAGAGCAGCCCCTGTTCTGATCCAGCCCAGCCCGCGGGTCCTGGGAACTGGGAATGCCGAGGAGCAGTGTGGTGCCATTGCCCCAGTCATTCTGGATCAGCACTGAAAGTCCTGACTAGGGAGGCTTTTCATCCCTGAGCAAACTGGACAGTCGGTCGGTCACTCATTAAAGAGATATCTCAACAAGGATCATTCGGATGTTAAAACCTTGAGGACTTTTGGCATTCCCGGGTTTGTCAGTTGTCCCTTTCAGGTGTCCTCCCTTTGAGCACTAAAAGGTTAAAACTTGACCTTACTCGGAGAAAAGAGTCCTGGTGCAGTTCTATCAATACATCTGGAATGCTGCTCATGAAATTCAATCCTTCTCCCTCTCCTACTCACGGCTATGTGTTGTTCGGAAAGTATGCATGAACTGAGAAGTATGTGACACGTGCCCACGTTTGTACCCTTGGGTGCAGAGTCCAAGGTTAATGCTACTCGCCTTAGAGCAGGGTCACGCAAATGTTTAGATCATGGAATCACACACCACACAGACACTGGGACAGGTGTGTGTTCAGGTGTGTGTGCTTGTGTCCGGGAGGTCTCATTCTCTGGGGAACTAATAAGCCTAAAGCATTTGCCTTTCTATATTAGGACAAAAAAAATTTGCCTCATTTTTTTTTGTCTACTTTTTAAAAATAAAAAAAAAATATATGTAGAATCTGAACTGGTAGCAGATAAAGAAAAGCAGACAAGTCCTCTGGCTGTAAATCTAAGCAAATTCCTGCCCTTTTTGTCCTTCCAAGTATTATATCTCTGATTATATTTTAAAATTAGAAGTTGACATTGTCACTTTCTATTCTTTAATGGCCAAACGTTTTGTATCCTTAGGCAAGTGTTATGGAAATATTCATACACTATAATGCTACTTACTACCATTTGAAATGTTCAAGACATTATTAAATATGGAGATTAAATATATGTACAATATCTAATGCATATATATTTCTAGCAATATATATGTGTGTTGTATATAGACATACATGTATACATACACAGATGTCTACCTACACGTATGCATGCGTGTGCATGTGCCACACAGGACAGGTCTCTGAGGCTGAACTGGAGAATGAGTTCTGTGAGGGTTCTAGCTGAAGGCCTCTGAAGAAACTGGGCTAGAATTGCTGGTTTACTGTGAAGACCCTCAAGCTCAAGCAAGGATCAGAATGCAATTTAGTTGAGGGCAGGAAATGTGACTTCAGTTTTATTCTTTAAGTGCTAAAAACTGTGTGGTTATTTACCAGTGCTGGTGTTCACTATCGATGATTATTAAGCTCTGGATATTACCAGACACCAGGGGCTGGGGATGTGGCTCAAGCGGTAGTGCGCTCGCCTGGCACACGTGCGGCCCGGGTTCGATCCTCAGCACCACATACAGACAAAGATGTTGTGTCTGCTGAAAACTCAAAAAAAAAAAAATATTAAAATTCTCTCTCTCTAAAAAAAAAGCTGCCCAAAAGATTCATTAAAAAGCAAACAAACAAACAAACAAACAAACAAACAAAAAAAACTACTCTGACAGTTCCTTAAAAAAAAAGATGTTACCAGACACCAGGGCCAATGCTGGGACCTTGCGGATGAGCGAGGCCACTCAGTTCCTACAGCCACCTCGCTGCACGTCCGAGTCACACTTCCCACTGAGAGACGTGGGGCAAAGTGCTTAACAGCTCTGAGCCTTACTTTCATCATAGGTAAGGTGAGGACACAGGGCCCATCCGCCTCACACAACTGAGAAGTAAGCCATGCACAGCGGCGGAAGTTCTCTGCAGAGACGAAGCTGCTGCATGTCATTACAATCTGTGTATTTGATACTGTTTTTTGAATAAATGATGATGATCTGTCTCTAAAGATAATATTTGTTAACTTACTGAACTACCTTGACTTACTATATTAGCAAAACATCATCTCTCGCAATCAAAACAAGCAATGTGAATTACATTAAAAATTTGAAAGTCACTTTAGTGAACAGATACTTCTGGTCATTTGGTTAAAACGTCACCAGTAGCAGATCCAAGTGGCTATTTCATAAAGGAAAGTATATTCCCAGATAAAAGTTTTACGTTAACTCCAATTTCCCCAGTGCATCAGAGCATCTTAGTGTGGAATGGGGAGCCTCAGGCTCCAGTGAGGAGCCAGTGAGGCCGTGATGTCTTCAGGCACCGCTGCTCCTCCTGGGAGTGCCGCCTGTGACGTCACACGGGGCATTGCTTTGGTCTGTCTCTGACATGGACTGGAAAGCTAGTCCTTTAAATTTCTATTGGGATGCAGCCAGTTTTCAAAGATAAGATAGGCCTCGCTCTGAATCGGTCCCTTGTCAGTTCCCTTAAGAGGAAGGTAAAGAGAGGAAATTTAAAATAAGGATAGAAAATAGCTGCCAGCCTCGTAAGGACAGCAGGTGAATGGGACTCTATTTTGATGACACACTTCTTGACAAAAGCCTTTACAGATGGGAGTTTTCCCTTCTTTTGTAGCCAAAGGTGATTTTAGGATACAGTTGTGTTCCTGAAACAGCCGAAAGCAGCCCAGCATGTCCACAGAGATGGAGACGGGTCGGTGCCAGCAGAAAACCAGTTGTAACTGGGTCTGAAGGGGAAGCTTCTTGCTGTAAAAAAATTAAAAATCTTCTAATCAAATGTGGGCTTTTTTCCCTAGTGGAAGGGGAATTATCTTAACCATTTCAAGTTCAAAGTTTTGGTTGTTTTCTGTCTATTGAACTATCAATGTATCAGCTGTCCACCTGTCTCTCTCTTTAACATCGACAGGTCTTGGGATATGTACAGGAATATTCCTTTGTTGTCTGTTTCCTGGCTTCTTTTTTTCTCTCTGACTGCAGAATATAACAGACAACTGCATGTGCTTCCATGATGCCACTGCAAGACTTTGTCAACGGTCATAAGGAAGACCCCAGTTGAGCCAGCACCGAAAGCCGAGAGTGCCCTGTGTCATGTTCTCATGGCGTTCTGCTGAATGCCGCCCCGGTTCCTGCCGGGGCAGGTTTCATGTTCCCAGCTCCTCATCTCTGAGGCTCAGGCCAGTGTGGAGCCCGCGGCGCAACATAAGGCAAGGCTGTTGGCAGAGTCCCAGCACCCGAGACGAGAGGCCTTGGAGTGGGTGGACATTGGGGAAAAGGGAGGGGGGGAGTGAGTGGTCACGGTGAGGGCAAGACTCTGTTGGCCAGGGAAGGGCAGGTCCTTGGGGGAGACAGTGTGTCACCACAGTGCTCCTTTATTGCAGCCCTAAGGTGCTTATCAAGGGCCACACACTGCTTGACTCCCAACTCCGGCGATAAGAATGTTCCCACTTAGTTCTTACGTAGCCCTACGAGGACAAGGATGATTGGATGTTGGACACGCTGCTTTAGATGTGATCCTGAGGCAAACCGGGAGGAAGACGGGAATCAAACACATGGACGTCTTTCTACTCCATGCTCTCAGAGTGGGAGAGGAGAGGGAGAGGGAAGAAGAGAAAGAAGGGAGGAGGGGCTGAAGTTTCGAGCTGGAGGGGATGTCTACAAAAGCCACGGCAGGCCAGGGAGGAGTCACCAGCACCATCCACGGACAGAGAGGCTAGGAAGGAAGATTGGATCTGAGGAGTCAAAAGCACAGAGAGCAATATTAAACACAATTTTAGAGGGGACAGAGAGACCTTTCTTCAGGAGGAACATAGTCGTGCGGAGAGCAAATGGGGGTCTTCAGGCATAGAATCCCCACTGCCGGATGTGGCAGGAAAGAAGTGTGGTGACACAGCGTGGGGTGAAGGACAGCGGAGGGCCGGGAGGCCAGGCCTTCCTGAAGGCACCTCCCCAGCCAGGAGGCCTCAGGTGTCCCTGGGTTCCCTTACCATCTCCTTTGTAATTGTAAAATGTCTCCAACGTGTGTTCTCAGGAAATGAGGGGAAATGTTTGTGGCTAGAAAAGACATAGAATTGAAAGCACTGAGTGACAAGGACATGTGGAAAGGAGAGGGGTGGCCACGCAGCACTCTTCCTCCTTGGACAGAATGAATAGCTTCCAGGGTCAGATTTACCAAGTAAGTAGGACCAAAACCAAGGGAGAGACTTGGAATTGTGGTCAGCGAGTCACGAGGTTAAATTGTTCTTCAATAGTATTTGCTTTGGTTCATTACAAAGAAATAGGAAAAGAAGCAAAGGCCAGGCATCTATGTAAGGTTGAGAGTACCCCAGACGAGAGGCCTTGGAGTGGGTGGACATCCCAAATGCTTCTCTTGTCTGTGGATAGAGTCCTTCAGTTGTTCCCTTTGAAAACATCGCCCTTTCTGATCCCAGTAGGAGCTGAGGTCAACAGAAGTGGACTCCCTCTGCAAGTCAACTCCAAACCCAGGTTCACAGGAAGAGAACCAGCCTCAGGAAGCAGAAGAGCCATGGCACCCTGTTCTGCAAGCCCAAGGGAAACACTCGGAACACCCCATGTGTTATCCTGCAAGATGCACTGAGGACCGAGAAAGTACCGCAGGAGGGTAAGAAAGGGTGCAAGGGAGGGGAGAGGCAGAGGAGGAGCCACGAGCACGCTGGGAGTGAGTCGGCCCTCACTCAGGTCGACAGCCAGGCGAATTCCTCCTGGCCAAGCAGGCCAGCACATTCTAATGGCTAGAACTAATTTTAGTAGCTCCAAATACTTGGACACTGATGCCTTGATGGAAAGGCTATTTGGATGTGTGGTGCAGCCACACCCTAAAAAAGGAAAAGCCAGCCTCTGCAGAGAAGAATGCCACTGTGAGGCCCAACCACGTCTGACCTCTGGCTGCTTTCCAGCTTGAACGACCAGTTCCACCTGCTTTCTGCTGGGTGGGTGGTCAGCACGTGGCCCTGGATGGAGGAACCGGACGACTGCCAGCCTTGGGTACCTGAGGCTTCCTTCTTGGGGAAGGACAGTCAGATGGAAATAAAGAAATCAAGACGGATGGCCGGGAAGGAGGGATGGGGACAGAAAGGGAGAATCCAAATAAGTTCTGGGAAGTCGAAAGCAGAAGAAGCCACCAGGACACGGGCTATGGCTTCTTTTCCGCAGAAAGGACTGCTGAATCTGTGCCACTAACCCAGGAGCTCCATCCCAGAGGCCTGCTCTTTGGTTGAATGGGATTTGTGCTACGGAAGAGTCTACCAGTCCAACATGGATTGGAGAAAGTCTGGTTCTATTTTTTTTTTCAACGTGTTCAACATTTATACTACATTTAAAATACATTTTTATGTGAAATTCTTTTAGGAATTACAATTTACAATGTGCTCATGAGATTTTTAACTTTGAATACAGAAACTTCAAAAATTATCTTTGAGGAGAAGTCATCAAATTCAAACAAAATTGAAAGTCCTCAGCTAAAATTCCAGGTGTCCACATCTTTCCTAAGTATTGTCCGTCCAGTTTCCGAGAAGCCCCCTGCCAGGCTGACAGGTTCCCACAGCGTGTCTGGATTCTTCAGAGTTGCCTGTCCCATAATTTCTGGTCCACAGCTTCTGGAAAGAATTGTCCCCTTGAGGGTTTTGATGGTTTCCCACAATCCATGTGGGGATTAATGCAACACACCTTGAACATGGAAAAACTACTAACCCCGACCTTCACACCTCACCTTCAAAAGGTTAATCTGCTCTCAAAAACCAGTTTGAAACAAAACCAGAGTTTCTCCTTCGAGGCACTTAAAGACTGACACTCATTTTCATCCTGCCCATCTCAGTAAGGGAAATCTCTCTGAAATGTTTAAAACACAAAATATATTTCCTAAATTTATATTCATAAACATATAAAGTGTCACATTAAGACTTTTTGTAGAACTTTAAAAAGTGTATAGTTTAAAATTGCCCTGAAGTTACATGCTGATGTGTTTGAGATTTATTGGATTTCTTTGTTATAAACCTTCATTTGTGTTAAAGGCTTCAAATGTCTGCATCAGGCAACATATTGTGATTTTTAAACCAGAAAATACATTGCTATTTATTAGGTTTTTAAAAAAGGCTTTTCTTTTCCACAGGCTGTCGGGTCAGGTCTATGAAATAGAATGGTAAGAAGACTTGAGCACTTGGAAAAATGGAGATCCCAGGAGTGGAGAAGGTGTCATAGCTTTCCTATGCAGGACATATAATGATGGCCACATGCTGCAGAAAGTTACAGATGTCTGCACCTGTCCAATGCCTGACAGATGCTTCCTGCAAACCCCACCTGGGAGCCGGGAGACATAACCATGTCCCCTCGGAGGTGAAAACACTCAAAATAATAGACACCTTTGTGGAGCCTCCAGAGAACTCCACCGAGCTGTATGTATCAAAGAAATCTAGCTTTAGTGTAGTGCAATAAAAATTGTATTTAAAAAGAAATAACAACTTAATTCATGCTCATCTTGAGACATTCATGCCAAAGTTTAAATGTTTAAAAGCAAGGCAATAGACATTTTTATGGTTGATAACAAACTAAAAATTTGTCTGGGGGAAAAAATCCTGAAATATTTGACAAAAGAGCTGTGATAAGAGATAAAGAACACAGTATTCACTGTCTGAACACCCAGAGGGGGAGCTCCAGCGCCCAGAGCCCACATTTGCAGCTATGTGCGCTGTGATTACAGTTGTAAACAATGGCTACTGTGTCACCAGGAGGAAAACAAACAATGGGCCTTTTTCTGAAAGTATCTGTAGGAAGAACATACAAATCAGTCAACAAGGGAGCTGAAATGCTCCTTGTATTCTTTGTAAAAATAATACTTTAAGGTTCATTGCAAGAGCGCTGGTCCTCTGTTTCACCAGGCATCTTATTTTCCTTCATTCACTACACAGTGCTGCCCAACTTGCACCTGGTTTGACCAGCACTCAGCTGCCTTCTGGGGGTTCTCCCTGTCTTCTTCCCCATCCCCCAGTCTCTGGACAGCTGCACAACCGTGCTTTCTTTACTTATAAAAGCAAGCTTGTGACATCCCTTGCTTGATTCAGTTACAAACGGAATTAATTGAAACCAATTCAACAGGCGCGGGCTGGGAGGGGACGTGGAGAGGGGAGTGGGACCGTCTTCAAGGAGCTCACAGTCCACTATGGGTGTAAGACACAGCCAACGCGAGCACCAGGGAACACGCCCTTCCTATGACAGACTATTATGGAGGGGAAAAAAGATGGATGGAAATGCCTCTGATTCTGTCTAATTCAGATCCCATCCAAGAGGAGTGGAAGACACCAGTCCAGGGAGAAGCAGAGGTTCTTGTAAAACCCTAGAGCTAGAAGGCACCTCACCTTGACCTAAGTGAGCACCTTCCCTACAGGGAGGGGAGCACTCAGGCTACAGAAGGTAGAGATGATGGTCCAGAATGTGGCCCTCAGGCATGGGAGGGCAGGGGGAAGCCAGCATCCAGCAAAGGCGCCAGAGTGGGGAGAGGAAATGTGGACAGACACCTCCCCAGCACGGGAGAGTTAGAACAGAAGGAAGGGGGACCAGAGAGGGGACAACAGATGACATGAAGGCGAGGCTGGCGGGGTCTGTCACAGACCTTTGATTTTGAGGCTGGGAGGGCATTTGAGGACATTCGGTTGGAGCCATGGAAGGAAAGATGGTGAATTTAGTTGTTTCTTTAAAAAATTATTATTATTATTTTATTTACTTTGCACTTTGACGGTACTAGTGACCACCAGGTAGATGATTTAGGAAATGGCGTTCACGTTCCTTCATGGTTTCTGCTGTATTCCTGCACTAGGGTTGATTAATAATCCCTTCTCTAACTTAAATTGGAGCAGCATTTTTAAGCCACTAAATGATAATATCTTAAATATATTAGGTGGGGATTTAATATTTCAAACAGTAGGTGGGCATTTCTAATTTGGACTGCTTCTGAGAGGGTGGGCAATGTGTGGTGTGGGACAGCAGCCATGAGTGGGGGACGTGCCTTGGTGCGGCTGCCGTGGGCTCCATTGGCAACAGGCAAAGCAGGATGGAGGTAGTCAGAGGGCAATGTGGAGTGGCTCTCGGCTTCTCTTTGGGGTCACCTTACAGGACACGTGCTTGGCCTTGAGCAGAAGATGAGGCACTCCACATGTGCCCAGGTCCAGTTCTGGGCTGTGGGTTCTAAACTGAGGGGTTTGATTGTTCTCATTCACTTTTATTCTCATAAATAGTTTTGACATTGAAGTCCAGTCAGAAGTAGAAAATAGGTCATTTTTACCTAAAGAAATCAATTCACACACAAGCAAGCCTGAATTTAAAGTCCCTTGGGCTGCTGGGCAGGACTTTAGGTAAGCTCCAGGGGGACCCTTGGCCCTCAGCAGTTCTTCCTGGGCTCTTTGCTCTACAGCCCAGGCCTTTCCTGGGGGTCTGCCTGACCCAGGGCAGCTTTGGCACTGATCAGGTTGCTCCCTGACCTGTGTTCTCACTGCAGAAACTTTACTTTTAAGCATTTGGCTCAAGGCAGACTGCTGCTGCCGGGGCTCATCTTTACAGCTGTCCTTACAAAGAGCAAATGCACAGGTAGGTGTTTGGGGACTTCAGGTTTAGCTTAGGAATGATTTTGCCTTCATCTGAAATTCTATGTATGTTTAGGCAAGTTTCCTGCCTCTGAATTGGCCACTAAAGAGTCATTGTTGGTGAGGCCTGTGGATTAAGAACTTTCTGTAAGGGTGGCGATGAGCTGGTCTTCTTCATTTGCCAATTATTTGGAAAGGAACGAGAATATAGTGCAATCTGGACCCAGCTGTTTTATTAAGACCTGCAGGAGAAATCTGCTTTTGTCTATTGAATTGGCCTTGTCTGCTTGGAGTGATCTTTGTTTTTGAATTCTGTTGCATCTACTTCATCTAGATGAATTATACTGCTGTGTGGTGTTACCAGAGCTGACCTACAAAAGTAAGTGACGGGCCACCTGGGAGCCTGACTATGCATGAACTGAGCAGCAGCAAACGGTATGTCCTGGGGTGACCAGTGCACCAGCATCTACATAAACAGGGACAGTGAATGCAGGCCCTTGTCAGTCACCGGCAATGGGCTCATGGCACCGGGAGCAGCTGACTGTCTATTGATGCTGAAGGCTGACGGCTGCGTGTAAACACACTTTCACAAAACTCATTTGTATCTCTCCCCAAAGACATCCAAATGGAGGTAGCTGGCGGGGAGGCTGTGGTGCAAAATTTCTAATAGAAGATGAAATAGAATGTGGCACAGTTTCACATAATAGGGAATGTGGGAGAGAATGGCAATCAGTAAACTAAAAGTCAATTGGAGCACTTGCCACAATAATAATTGGCAATGACATTCAGCCTTAAAAGGTATTAGATAATAAATGAGCAAGGCATAAAAACCCACTCCTATTATTCTCCAATACATTGTGTAATAAATGCCTGGTCAGCAGTGATAGGTAATTCTTTTCTCTATTGTTCTGTAAGAGGTTCTTAAGATACTGTACTAACAAACTGGTTAAATGTCCACTTACAGAATTGCACTGTCTTAAACCAGAATTAGCCGTTGCAGCTATTATGCATTTGTGAGCAAAGCTCTTATCAGCTCATCTCATGCCTGACTTCTCGCCAACAAAATTATGTTAGACATGGAACTCAGCGGCACGGTTGACGCTTCCTTTGATCGTACAAAGGAGCTTTCTACATGAATTCTAAATCTCCATTTGAATTTGTTTTGGCAAAATGTTTTCTGAAGTATCATTCCATTCCACCACTCCCCAACCATCTTTGCCATTTTTTTTTTTTAACAATTATCTTCTCATGTCTTGTTAGGCTACAAGGATGTCTACTTTTTATAATGAAAAAATACTGATCACTTAACAAGATGGATAAAAATGTGAAAGATGTTTTTCAGATTCTAGTGTACATTCCCTAATTGTTCTTGGTAAATGCCCACAAATGAACAGCATTTTGGAAGAACCTGAGTACATGCTTACTTTGCATAATGGTGTCAAATTTTTTGTCTTAACCAGGTCACCTCTACTGTAGCTTTAGGGGCTTAAATATCTATATCTTGATTCCGAGTTAGTAATCACTCATGTTGATCAGGCACAGGCTCAGGGCATCAACTGTCATCAAAACAATTTATATAAGAACAAATCACTTCAATACTGACTAAGCATCTACTGCATAGAAGACAGGGAAAATAACTATGGGGGATTTTCTACACACATATGGTGGACTCAGGGCCCCTGTCCTCCAGATGTTATGAGGCAATCCAGGAGCTGCCTGGGGACTCTGTGTGCACAGATCACATAAGTTCATTCAGGAGAAGATACAAACACGCCAACCCCAACCCAGCTGAGAAGGACAATTAGGTGGACATTTATCAGTGTCTATGGAGTGGGAGGCCTGCAGGGGGCTCAGGGAACGTGACGGTGAATAGGAGAGCGTTCCCACCTCCAAGGAGCTCTTCAGGTAACACGGGGCAGGGCGTCGACAGGAGCCACGAGCATGGCAGAGCTGGCTGCAGGGAGCCACAGTGACTGAGGGCGGACCCTGAGCAGGGATTTGATAAATCATGGAGGCATGAAACTCCCCCGCCTTTTTTTTTTTTTTTCTGGTATGTGGAGACCCATTAGGTCAAGTAGGAAATGGAGCATGGGGCTGGGAAATCAGCAGGCAAGTTCGGCATGGCTCTGCAGGCAACGGGCGTCTCCAAGCACCACCAGGAGATCTGGTGTGCAGAAGGGCAACCCTTGGCAGTGTGAGGATGCGTGTAAGGAGAGGGAAGCGGAGCCTTTTTCAACAACTCTGGCAGAGAGGAGGAGAGTCCTGAACCCAGGTGATGGCACTGGCAGGAGCGGAGTAGGACAGAGCCCCTCACAGACAGCACTGCCCAACTGAGAGACTGGACAGAAAGGGTGAGGGTGAGGGTGGCATCCAAGGTGGCGCTGAGGTTCCAGCAGAGGGGGCGAAGTGGACAAATACTGGACATACAATGGGAAGAGTAGGTGTGGGAGGTGGACAGTGAAACTGAAAAAGAAAGACCAGGGCCTTGTTATAAAACAATCCACATAATTCCCTCCACACGGATCCATCTTAAGAGGAGATTCTGAGACCAGGACCCAAGGTGGGGCCTGAACAAAGCCTCAGGAAGGTGGCCATACTGAGTTTGGGGTGTCTGAGATACAGTTGAAAACATGAGCTTTATGTTCAAGAGACCACGGGCTTTTAGGAAAAATAGATTTGGGAACCACTGACATTAAAGTGAAAATGGATGAAGTCACCAAGGAGAGTGTGGAGCCCCGTTACTGAGGAGCAGCTGTAACCACAGAGCAGATGAAGGGAGATGAGCAGACAGTGCAAATCGGGGGGAGCCAAGGGATAGGAATCTGGTGGCACAGAATCCAAGGAGAGAGTGCCCAATAACAAGCATCAAAGTTATCATGTGAAAATTGAGAAGGGTGGAGAATGGAATCTCATTAAATATGCCCTTGTCTGTGCCAACCAGGAGTTGGAGTGGAAGGGTACCTGCAGGCGGGAATGGCATGGGGGTTAGTAAATATTTGCCAGGTTGAGTTATAGCCAACTAAGTTGATACCGAGGAACGTTGTCATCTTTTAGTTTGTGAGGTGGGGCTGGGAGTGGGGTTGTCACACAGCAGCGGTTTGAAATGTGCACCTGCACGTAGGCCATGCGACAGGATATGTCCAGATGAGGTGGCTAGAAGTGGACCCGTGGGGTCAATACCCAAATTCTTAGTGAGGATATAAAACAGTAGTGATTCAACTGGGGCATTGACAGGCAAGGTGTGTCTTCCACGCACCAGCTCCATGAGGAAGGAGGTGAAAAGTCTCCAATTACAGGTGGGGGTGGGGTGGGGAGCAGGGGAACATGGGGGAACTCCTCCAGAAATCTGTGGGAGATCTGAGAGTAGAGGGAATTTGACCAGCCCCTCTACAGACTGTTGGCAGCAGCGTGTGCCACCAGTGACCTATGCTGGAACTACCTGGGGCTGTGTTCTCAGTGCAAGGGGTGGGATCTGAAAAACTGCTGAGAAGGGGACACACAGCCCAAACTCCAGGCTAGCAACCCATTTGCGATTCTAGGAGGCCATAGGTGTGCGTGCTCTAGGGATGCCGGAGCCTGCCAGCCGAGGTAAGAGCTGAGTGAAGGCCGCAGGTGGCTGTCCCCACTGAGCAGCCTCGTGTGCCTTCTGTCTATGCTGGACTGAAAGAGACAGAGGTGGGCAGCTCGCCCTACTGCTGCCTGGGAGTGGGGGTGCTTGGCTGGGCTTTGATTAGATGGGGGTGGGGCCAGAAGTGGGAGAGGAAGCCCAGGGAAGAACTCTGAACCCAAATGCGACCAAGTTCCCCACCTGCATTGACCGAGATGTGCCCTGACTCACCCACTTGGGCAGCATGAGGCCTCTGAACCAGGAGATTAAACTGAGATACATAACATTTAATTTTGTCCTCCAACTTGGCACCGGTGAAGTTCATTCCCACTACAGCCGTGGCTGAGTTGAGGAGTTTATGTGATAGCACGTTGACAGCATAGTTATTTCTCCCAGTATCCTAACAAGCTAGGAATAAGACTCTGGACTAGGCCCCTGATTTAGGTGTGGACTCTCAAAATGTTCTTTTCCTTAAGAATTTTTTAGATCATCTAATATTCCCCTAAAAAAATGGCTGGTATCTCCCCAGTAAAAAGTGCCAGTTGTGAGAGCAGCGGCATTTAATAGCATGAGGCCCTGTGGGTTTGAAAAGCCAGGTTCCGATGACCTCCTATACCTTTCTGAGGCTTGTTCAGGCCCCACCTTGGGTCCTGGTCTCAGAATCTCTTCTTAAGATGGATCCGTGTGGAGGGAATTATGTGGATTGTTTTATAACAAGGCCCTGATCTTTCTTTTTTAGTTTCATTTTCTATTACAGCTCAGGCTTATTCTGGCCAATTGTTCCCACTTACTTTTTCAGTAAAAATCGATTGTGACAACACTCCTGGAGTGGGCTCGTTCCTCCTTCATCTCAGGCCTTTGTGCCTGTCGCCCAGCTGCCCGACGTGCTGGGAGGATCCTCCCCTCCCTGGGGAGGGACGGCTTCTACTGCATGGACCGTGGCATGCTAAATCCATCACTTTGGGGGGTTTCTGCAAATTGCACTGCTTTAGCCCTTCTGGTCTTGCAGGTATCATGTGATGAAAACAAAGCAAATCTTCCATGATCTGCCTGGTTTCCACTGCCCCATTTCCATGCGCCCCAAGTCTCCGAGGGTAATCAGACTGTTCTCTTCTTGCTGTTGGTGTCTGTGCAGTGGCAGGTGGCCTGTGCAGGATGCTCAGCCCATGCTCTGTGTCTCTGGCACCTGGACACATCTTTCCCTGAAGTCAGGCAAAGCCCTTTTCCCCTGCCTGATGGATGGACAGGCCTCCTGCAGAGTGTGGACTGTCAGTGATGTGAGGCTCTGAGTTGGCTCCTCTCCATTAGATGCTCACTTTTAGTTATTTCTTCACTAAGAAGAACTTAGGAGCTGAGACCATAGCTCTTAGGACAAATAGCAGCATAAACCTGGAGTGGCCGATGGAAATGATACCGTGTGTGCTCTTTTTGTTGTTGTTGTTGTGTATTCCAAACTTCTTGCAACTCTTTCTTTTCTTAAAATATTATTTTAGTTGTAGATGGACACAATATCTATCTATCTATCTATTTATTTATTTATTTATTTATATGTGGTGCTGAGGATGGAACCCAGTGCCTCACATGTGTGAGGCAACTGCTCTACCACTAGGCCCCAGCCCCAACCCCTCGGTTGCAATTCTTAATGAAATGTAATATTTAAATAGACTGTATCATTATTTAGGCACTACTATTCTCTTACAGTCTTCATTACAGTTTGATACTCAGAATTTTACCACAATTTGTCATGGCCGCAGGAACTGTACTAGAGATGATTTCAGTACACCATCACTGTGACAGGTTTAGAGACTCAATGGAACCTGTGGCATCAAAGGAACAGTTTGTGCACAGGACTTGGTGGACACTTAAGTAGACTTAAATTAAGCAAGAAATGCTATTTTAAAACTCCAGGCACTCTCTGTTCCATGATCTTTGAGTCCCGCATATTAGCAACAGGGTAAATTTCTTAAGGAACCAAGAGCAAAGAACTAAATTTGAGCATCGATTTTTGTCTTTTGTCTGCAGTTTAAGGCTAATTTAAAAGGATGGTGAGGAGATTCTATTTTCAACTGGCTGAAGTTCAATAAGAATATAATAAAACACTGTTATAGCAAACTCTTTCACAGTGAAAGTTTGGCAAGGCTAAATCTAATTCCTTTCAGTACGCTCCAACAGCTGAAATACTGTTCCAGTGAGTAACACACCCATCAGAGTGACAAGCTTCCTACAGTTCAGGGGATTTTTCCAAATTTTATTTTCAACCAAATCAGCATTTTATTGCTTTGAATTAAGAATGCAAAAAGGAAATATTTTATAATAAAATCGAGAGGACATGAAGTTTCATTATAGCTATATTTTTTTATCATAGCCTGCATTTCCTAGTTTCAGAAACATATTTGATCATTTTAGACATAGGAAATGACTTCATTTAATTATTCTTGTAACAAAAATTTTATAATGTTTTAGTAAAGCCTACTGATTAGTTTAACAGCCCTAATGGAAAGAGTGACGATGTGATAGACGTCTTAGGGCACAAATCAAGGATGGAAAATTTAAAGGCAATTTTTATTTTCCTCCTCCTTCTCCCTCTCCTTTCCTTCTCCTCCTCCTCCTCCTCCTTCATCTTCTTCTCCCTTTTCGTCCCCTCCTTCTCCTCATCCCTTCCAGCCATGCTGGTCCTCACCAATGGGAAGAGCTGTCAAGAGCTTTAGAGAGAGGGAGGGTCAAACTTCTTAAAATCAGGATCATCACAACCCTCCTGACCATGCCCGGCTCATCTCCTAAGATTCTGGATTTGGTTAAGTTGCTTCCTACAAGTTGTTGTCACTGATCTCCCTTTGTCTCGGCTCTAGGATGCCGTTCCTTGGTCAATAGCAATGAAGCCCTGACCTCAGCTACCTGGCAGTCGAGGCTGCTCAGTCTGGCCTTCCATGCCCTCCTGGGCCTCCTCAATTCCAGAGTGCCCTCCTGGCCCACCTCCTGCTTATCTCTTCTCTTCTCACCCCAGCATGCCCTACTACTCATCACCCCCGCACACACCCCGGCAAGGTTCACTTTCATACCTTCTTGGATTACTTTCCTGATCTCTGACAGCTTCCCTACTCCTTCATTCTTTCTTCCCTCGTTGAACAAATAGGTGTGGGAAATGAAACATGCACCTGCCACTCGGTTTCCTGGCTACATCTTCTACACTACTCTATCCATTCTTCAAGATCTGTTTCCTCCACAGATCTTCCTTCACTGCTGAGGACCAGCAGAATCCCTCCCTCTCTGGTCTTACCACACTTCTGCAAAGTGGTTTGGATTCAGGGTCAAAACCCTCATACTAGATGGCACTGTCAATCTGTGACCTTGAAACAGTCAATCATCATATATCAGTTTCAGTTTCCTTGTAGATAAAATAAGTGCTTGCACCACAAGTTTACTGGTCAAGTTTAAATGAGATATGTCAAAGCTCCGTGTTTACAGAACAAATGACTATTTAATGTCTATGTTGATATTTAAATCTGATTTTTAAAAATCTTGCTAAATACTTTGAAATTCTTCTTTCCAATGAAACATGTTGAATATAAAAAAAGCCATACTAAAAGCAGACACCACACGAAACACCAAGACCTTTTGGGAGGATGATCATGAGTCTAGTGATTGCTTCCGCAGCCCAGAAATTAGTGGTGAGACTGTCACCACCGAAGAAGAAATGACAATGACTCTCCCTTGTTTAGACTGATTTTAGATAGAAAGACATTCCAAAGACCATCTTACATCGTGTTTTCTCTGAAACAAGAATAAAGTGAAACAAACTATGGACTTAAGCCAAGCCTTAAAAGTGTTAGGAATTTCTTCAGTAACTTCCATCCACCAACTAATTTTATAATCAGAAATTTTCAGAAATGAGCAAGAGCAAGCGCTTAGCCCATGGTGGAAGCATCGGGGACGACCCCCTGACGTGACGGTGGAGCACGCAGGCTGGAAGGACAGGCCACTTTCTGCTGAAACTACCAGAGGAAGGTAGGTCAGCCCTCCGAGTACTCCTAGAACCTACTTGAGTGGAAATTTGACCTAGAGTCCTTCACCTTGGAGCAGTAAAGTTCTGAGGGTGGGCGGGATGGCCTGTGCTCCCTTCTCATCCACAAGGGCAAGGGCCGCCCCGGGCCAGTGCAGCCGGCAGCCCGGAAGCCCCAGCAACCTCCCAGGTCCGGAGACCTTCCCTCCACGCTGGGCAGGGCGGCTCAGGTTGTCCTGGGTGCATCAGAAAAGTGTTCGTTTATGGTGACTGAGTGATTAATGATGGGGGAAAAAGTCCCAGAAAACAAAAGCCCAACTGCAGCTTATTGTGATAGTGAAACTGTTGTCTAGTTTGCAAAACCACAGCAAAACGTATCTCTCAAAGGGTCAGCTGGAGATTGTGTCTTTTCTCGCCACCTCCAGCAAGCTCTGAAGAAGGAGCATTTCCAGGGGCAAGTCCTGGGGTGGGGTGTTCCGGAGGGGGAGGGGCAGGACAGCTGAGTGGGAACAAGGTCACTGTGTTCATCTCTGGGGACTCACCCAAGAATGGAGAATCGGCTCTTTCATTTCTGGCCTCTGCTCTGCTTTTTGCTGCCCCTGAACCTCTGCTGTCCCCAAGCGGCCATCTGGACCAGTAGGTGGCATTGAGATGCTAGTGTGTAGGTTAAAGTTCTCTGAGGCTTCCTGTTTACAAAGGCTCCAGCAGGATTCTTTAACCTTTTGTTTACACAAACGGCCCCTGTGTGGTGGTAGAATGGTGAGGGCATCTGCTTTCTGAGCCGCCACTCGAGTCCCAACCCAGCTCCAGCAGCTGCAGCAGCGTGGCAGCAGGGTGGGAGGCCGGGGCTGGGAGCCAGGGTCTCTCAGCCCTCCTCTGCCTCACGTGGGCCACACGGCGGCCCGTACAGTTGACCAAGTGACTTAATGCTGCTTTGACTCTGGGAAGGCTGCTAACCTGTAGCTAGAGATGCAGATTTTGCATTCAGCTTATCCAGGGTCTGTTACTTGCCATCCAGTGACCCTGGGAACTGCTTAGAGCCCCAGGCTTCAAATGTATAAAATGACAATTAAAACTCCCATCAGGGAAAACATGCACAGAGTTTCACACACGCCCATGAGAGGCAAAAGTTGTTAATAATTTGTGAATAAGTTTTGAGAAAAAAGTAAAATGTGATTTTTTTTTTTTAGCACAGTTTCAACCTAAAGAAATAGTGATTTGGGGCCTCTGTATGCTTGAAGAACCAAATAAGCTCCTCACAAGAGTAAAGACTTGGTGTTTGGTAGCCATAAAGCAAAACTCCTCATACAAATTCAGTGAGGCTTTTTAGTAGCATTTCCCATGACCTATTTATTATAATCTTATGATCATCTATTTAAGAATGAATGCAAATTTATTATTGAGTACAGAGAATAAATGTTATAATGGCTAGTAGTGGTTAGGAGACAATCTTGTGACACTTCCATGTGATATTTTAACAAATATGTTTGTCAATAAACCCTGGCACCATGTTTTTCATTTTTGAGAAAGTGTCGATAGAGTATTTGATCCCTTAGAGTTTTCCACTGGGGAAGCAAGTGTGCCCAGGAAAATAGGCAGCAAAAACCTAATCATGAGCAGAAAGCTCATCTCTTAGACAGAGGCACAGGTCAGAGGGGAGAACAGGGGAAGCAAAAGGAAAAACTGAACCAATGCAAAATCTCTGTATGGTTGGAAGAGATCAGAGCTGATCATGGGATAACACGAGCGATGTCAAAGGCAATGTCATCTTTGGGATGACCTCCTAAGCCAGGGTACCTTCTGACCAACCTGAATAAGCAGCATCAGCCCTCCAAGTGTGTACTCAGTGCTGAGGAGCATCTTAGGAAGCCTGGCTGGGAGAACGGAGGACTGCAGTTCAGCCTCAGGCTTGGTGGTTCCTATTTGTTACTTGACTTTAGACAAGAAACCCTACTTGGCTGGCCTTCAGAAATGTCATTTGTAGTGGGGTGTGATGGCGCACACCTGTAATCACAGAAACTCAGGAGTCTGAGGCAGGAGGATTGCAAATTCAAGGCCAGCCTCAGCAATTTAGCAAGGCCCTAAGCAACATAGTGAGACACTGTCTTGAGATAAAAAGATGTGGCTATGTGGCTCAGTGGTTAAGACCCCTGGGTAAGGTTATTTGGAGGTAGATGTGGTAGTCTGGCATAGTATTTAGAACCGATACATCTCTCAGAGATGGACCCTGCCCTCCAGAAGGTCACAATTTGGATGGGAGCTGGCCACAATCAGGCCATTCAAGAACAGCCAGTCATGGATATTTTTTAAGAATACTAAATGAGTGCGTTGAACCTGGTGGCTTTGAGGATTCTGTGCTTCACCTTCTGAGGAGTGGCTCAGCAAGTTGTAAATGCTGTGGGCGTGAAGACAGAATGCTCAAATGATCATGGCCACTTTCTTTTTCGTCTGGGTTCACAAGTAGGAGTACCTGTGGATGCTTGAGCCTCAAGATGAAGCCACTGGAGGAGAGGGACGAACTTCAATGCAGCCAAGCCTCACAGCTTTTTGCATTAAAAAAAAAAAAAAAAAAAAAAAAAAGCCTCTCCATTCCTAAAGAAGAAACCTAGCATTTAGAACTTTTAAGCTTTTTTTTTTTTTTTGGCATTAAGTCCCAAGTGGTAAACCTCTTTAACGATATTTTATCAACCTGAAAATTCAACTTGTAACAAATGAAAAGTAAAGACTTTAATTCTATAAGAACAGAAGAAATGCAGCCTTTTTAAAAGAAAGAGCTCTATCAACTCAAATAGGAATGGTCACATGTAATTTTATCAAAATTCACTTGTATTACATGAGTGCTTTATTTTCGAATGGTAATTTAAAAGACACCAGAGAGACTGAATTGCACAAGACTGTGAGTGATTACAGAATGCTGAAAATATCAGGCCTGGTCTTCCCTCTTGTCTGTGTTGCATCTGTGGGCTACTGTGGGGACTATTGAGAAGCCAGGCCTGGGTCCTCAGAGCATCACCCCAGGGAACCTGGGAACGCACACACTGCTGTTAGTGTTTCCCGCAGGCACGATCACGTTTGGTTGCATGTACAGAAAACCCAGTGTAACACGGGCCTGGGCAAGACAGATGTTTAATATTTTCTTCTGCAAAAGAAAGGCTGGGAGGAAGCAATGTGGCTATTAGCAAGTCCAAGGGCTTGATGAAGTTGTAGGAGAATTGGATTTCTACTTTTTAACATAAATTTCCTGAATGTGTCTTCTGTCTCAGCATAGTTCATAGCCAAAGGTGGCTGCTGGACCCTCTACCTTCTCATCTGTGTTCCAGACAAGAGGAAAGACAAAGGGTCATGACTTAATCAGTTCTCCCACACCACCTGTAAGAGTAGCTGAGAGCCCAGCTTGTTGCTGAGGGCAGTGTCCCCAACCACTTGGGGTGGGGTCACTAGGGGACAAGGGCATAATGGGTACTTCCCACACTCAGATGCACCTAAACAGGGATGGAGAGACGGGAGATCCTGCTGTCCTCTCCTGCCTCTTGCTCCAGGCAGGCCTCTGCCTTCCGTGTGACTGTCTGTCCGGGTTGTGGAGCCTGTAAACACAGACCCCCTGTTGTTCTGAAGCACCAGCTAGTGAGCCTGTTTAAAGTGTCGGCGGGAACGAGATGGGCAGACTTGTGCCTCTGGTGGACAAATAGCCAGGCAGGGAAGAAAGTATTGAGCTTGAACTGGGTGACTGGGTAAGCAGGGCGCAGAAGCACATGCTGATGCAGGGCACTTTGAGAGGAGGCTAAGCTCGCTTGGAAGAAGAGGAAGAACATGGCGGAGTCGCTCTCCCAGCAGAATTCCCTCTCCTAATTGTTTTCCCTGATGCTTTTATGCCCTGCCCCATCATAGTCTCTCAAAAGAGGGTTTCTGACCCACAACTGCCTGTCCATCTGAGCCCACTTTAATGTTTCCAGGGTTGGCTTCACATGGACGCTCCCCAGGCCCCTTAGAAGGTACCACAATTAACTGCTGAGGGACACAGGATACCTGGCAGCGTCTGGTTGCTTCATGCTGCCTGGGCACTGGCTGCACTGTCCCACCCGCGCAGTTTCTACTGCTGCCCTCTTATTTTCTGTCTTGGACACAGCAATAGGCTCCAGGCTGGCCTGCCAACTCCACCCGACTCCCTAACCGCCCCCCAAGTGGCTGCACACTTGTGATGATGTTACTGACTTATCCGCTGTGTTCCAAGGAAACATTGTCCGGTCACTCTTCCAGTCTGTGCCGTGGAATTCAGCTGCAAATTGTTGCTTAAGTTCAGAGACCATTCACACAATTTCTCAGGCTAGAATGTGTTTCTGCTGTCTCCCCAGCACGCGAAGTCCAGGCGAAATGTTTTATAAAACCTTCTCTCATCAGTGAAGCCAGGCCCCAGGAACTCCATCAAGACCACTTCCTGGAGACGAAGGACTGCAGTGTCCATCAGGAGAGGAGTTTTTCTTTTTTTTTTTTTTTAGTTGTAGATGGACCCAGTATCTTTATTTTCTTTCTTTATTTTTATGTGGTGCTGAGGCTTGAGCCCGCGGAGTCACAGCCCCAGCCCGAGGAGAGGAGTTTGTCTGGACTCCTCCCTCCTTCCCTCTCTTCTCTCTTTCCTTCCTCTCTCTCTCTCTCTTTTCATTTCCAGCTCTATGGACAGTGCCTTTAGCCTGGTGGGTGGTCAGTAACACTTACTAAGTGAGTAAATAAATGATAATCAAAAGAAACAAAGCAGGAGCTTGCTGCCTGTGGCGGGCACCCTCTCCGCCGGGTGGTGGTTCCCTGTGTCCCCACCAACAGGACAAAGTGTGACTGACTAAGGTAGAGGGAAGTTTCACCCTTTATGACGCAGACTAGAGATTGGACAACTTTTGTCGACGCAGCGGCAAGTAGGGAGAGAACCATGAGGTGTTGGCACATCTGGCCTGATCACCCTCGTGTCCAGGAAACGTCACGTGTCCACCTTGCTGCCCGAAGTGAAGGAGGGCTGTCCAGTACGCAGGCTCACAAAGGGTCCCTCACTGGCGGGGGAGGTAAGAGGCAGCAGCTGACATTTACCATTACTCCTTGTTAGGAGATGGATTGTGATTTCTTTGAATAAGGTTATTTTGACTTAGAAACCTAAATCTCTGAATTAGATAAGTGCTCAGAAAAAAACAAAATAGACTTTTTACCCAGGCCACGGGCTAGAGAACTGAAACACAAACTGTGCTTTAAACCAGGAATGAGTCTAGTTTCTGAAATTGGACATCCTAACATGAAAAGCACCGTTTATCTTCTGATCCACAATGACCCAGAAGCGAAGTGTTGGGTTATAAGTGCAAAATGCTGGGATCCATCAGTGGAGATTCTGCCCGAGGAAGCTGGCACATCCCTCCTGCTGTAATGGTGTCGCTCAACTTTCATTTGGCTCAGTGCTCCTTTATGTGTCATAGTGTGATGGGCCAGGGCACAGTTTGCAGCTTACATGCGCTGTGACTTACATGTGCTCCTTTCTCACTCCCTATTATGAACCGTGGCAACGGCTCAGCGGATTTCCCCACACCTAGAGCTGTCAGGAAACCCTCTGAGCATTCCATCAGAATAATTGTTAGCACAATTAGAGTGACAGCATCGAGCCTGGTGGTGTCGGGGGTATTCTTTAAGTACAGCCCTCTGACTTCACAGGCAGCCCCTTCCCTACAAGCCAACTCAAATGCATGCATCGTCTACAGGCAAACCGTGATTTCTTTGAAATACAGCTGCTAGAGAAGCCTCCCTGGCCCCATCCAACCAGATGGCCCCTCAAAGAAATGTAGGAGCTTGACAGTGTCACCCAGGCTTTCACTCTCCTGTCCCCAACTGTCTTAGAAGGCCAGATCTCAGCTATGCAGAGAATATCAGTGACGTGCTCCTTCCTCCCAGGGTGAGGGAATGGTAACCATTCCTGATGGGCACCAAGTTACAGGTTAGGAAGCAGGATAAGAGACTAGGATAATTGCACCTAGTGAAGATCAAGGAAGGGACAATAAATAGTTTCTAACTGCACAACATAGGGTATGCAGCGACACAGCCTTGTAGGAAAGCCTGGCCCACCCGGGCTGGCATTCTGTCCTGCCGCTCACTAGCTGTCCTTTGGACAACTGTTTTCATCTTCCTGAGCCTCTGTTTGCCCATCCATCAGAAGGCAGAATGAGCTCCCGCCTGCCTTTGCTGTGGGGAGTAGGTGGCACACCTGAGGTGCAGTGCCTCCCAGAGGTGGTGCCAGGGCAGCAGCAGCATTAGCAGCAGTGACAGGAGCGACAACACCCAGGACAAGGAAGGTGGTGCCCCGCTGCTCCCACCACGAACACGAAGGGAGAAAGGAGACCCTGGCAAATCCTCCGCGAGGGTTACTCAGAACACAGGAGGTGACTCCTGAGTGTGGTGGGTGACAAGCTCTGGAGGAGTCTGGGATTCTTCTGTAATGGCCCTTAAAACAGAGACCCCTTTCACCAGGGGGCACTGGCCATGGTGTGGATGGCCTGAAGGCAGCGAGAGATGGCTGGCCTCCGAGGTGCCTCTCTGCACTTTTCTCATATTCAGTAGGTAAATGTTCACGACCTATGACCATCCGCTGGGAACCTGAAGTTTTAAGTCACATTCAGAATTTCGGAATTTCTCTCTGTACTCAGACTGGAAAACAACTTGACCCTGTATAGTAACCACAAAAGGATATTTTACGTAAGAGATCGTTTCCAGGTGAATAGAACTATTTGAAAGAGGCGCCATGGATGGCTGCACACTCCTGAGTCAGGCGTTTTTTGCTTGAGCACTTTGGAGCTTCTGCGTGAGTTGCACAGGGTGCTCTGCAGGTACTCCTGGGAGCAACGCTGGCCACTTGTGTCCCAGCACCCAGCACCCAGCACCCAGCACGCCCGCAGCACACAGCGAGGCCTTCATGTGGGAGAACTGACAGCGACACTCTCCCCTCCCATGAACTATCAGATACAAGTGAAAGCTGGCACACACCTGCCGAGGTGCCATGCTGGCTTCTGGTGAGAAGAGCGACCTCAAAACCATGTTTTATTAAAAGGAAAGCACCAACCGGAATTACAACCCCACTAACCCGAAATTGGCATGCAAGTGTGGCAGATAGGAGAGCAAAATTACTGAAGATTCTGACGGAAGGAAGGGTGGCCTGACCTTGGCATAGGATCCGAAGCCTGGCGACGCTGGGGAGAGAGAAAGTCACCACATCACTAAAGAGAAGACAGCAGCAACGTCATGTTTCTAAAATGGGACATGGCATCTTTGTGACCAGGGATCCAGTGTGCCACAGTCTAGCCTTGGGTCAGGAAGATCAGGGCTAATGCTTCTATTCTGAGGAGCAACTGCTTTTGGAAACTCCAAAACTACCTATTATTTTTGACTTTTTTATTGGTTCATAATTGGAATAGATATTTAGAATTGTGAAAAAAATTAGTGAGAATCTAGATCACTCTATTATTTTTAGTTTCAAAATAACTTCTTCTGATGATATTGTACATGGAAGAGGCGTTAAACAAAGAAGATAAAGAGAAAAACACAATCACTACTGACCACCCTCCTCAGAAGCAGCCACAGCTGCCATGTGATTACATCTCCCAAACACACATCTTAATGCAAAGTTAAGACTACACTATATATGTTTTTATACCTTGTTTTTTTTTTTTTTACTTAATTTTGTATTGTGATGATTTTATCATGTCCTTAAATAGTCTCCACTCATTTAAGTAGCAACATAATCTTCCATCACAGGAATAAAATATCATTTTATTTATAAATCAAATTCTATCATTTTCATATAGGTGGACATTTAACATTTTTTCATTATTAAAAACAGATTCAAATACTTGAGTCTCTTTCCATTTTTATTTCCTTAATTTTCATACCTAGAATTAAAGTGATTCAGTAAAGTTTGTGAATATTTTGCAGTCTAATTGGCATACAAATTTCTGTTTTACAAATTAGGATTGAGCCCAAAGAAGACTGGCATTTTCAGGAAGTCATAGTTCTAGGGCTAGGAGTGTCCCCTGCAGCCTGCTCCCATTCCCAGGCTCAGAGCATGCTGTACCCCTGGGGAGCCTCCACACGTGTCAGGAAGCAAGAAGCTGTGAGAACCAAAGTATGCCACATTCTTCTTCCCAGAAAACCTACTGTGCAGGAGTTATGAGGCACTCTCAGATATTGAGTGTGCTAGTGTGTGTGTGTGTGTGTGTGTGTGTGTGTGAATACAAATCAAAATCATTCTGTGACCTGGGTCAAAGAGACATTCTCTGGGGCAGCTTAGTGTTTACCCTAATGTCTAAGCAAAATGTAATTTCTGGCAATTAAAGTAACAAACGCCCAGTTCTCTTTCTTGTATTTTTGGTTACTTCTATTTAGAGAATTGTGTGTGAAGTTGGGGTCAGCTTACTTTGGGTGAGGGGGTAGTATCTTCCCAGCTGATTAAGGTAGGGTTAACTGCAATCCTCTGATGCTGGCTACAACTTTGAGACATTAAAAAGCACTTTGTAAATTTTAAGTATGTACCAAAAGGCAAATGGCCTTGTTCTAAAATGATAACTGTGGCTTAATAAAGCGTAGAAGCTGAGAGCTTCCTGGGATCATATGTTTGGAAGATAATTTTGCAATTTGCATACTTATTGGGGCCCTGGCTGAGGAGAAGACCAAGGGCAAATACAACCTCACTTGGGGCGGGTCCATTATCTTTGCATGACAGGTTGATGGACTTCTTATTTATTTTGAAATAAAAATGACACCTTGGTAGTCTGTGGGCTACCCAACCCCTCCCTGTTGTCATGGGGAAGCTGCTTTCCCACACTTGGGGTGTCTCAGAGCAGGGCTAACCCTCTGGGCTGGCTGTGGTCAATGTTCAACAAGGAACTCAAAGCCCAAGGGCTCAGCTCCCCCAGGAGGGCAGAGTCCTTCCTCAGTCTGCATCTCTCTTCTCCTTTTGTCACTCTTCTGTGCACACGGATTGCCCGTCACTGCCAGAGGGCCGCAGCTCCCCGCACGGCCTCTCTCCCTCTCCTGACAAGTTGGGGGAGAGTCATTCTTGCCCAGGCCAATCTGCATTTGATAAGAGCAGTGATTGTGCTTTTATTGATATACCATTGGGAACAGACAAGATCCTTTCTGTAGGGCCGTAGACTGTGTGATCTTAGGCAAGTTGTTGGTTTAACTTCTCTGAACTTCAGTTTTCTCCTTTGTAAAATGGGAACAGCAATAATGCCTCACTGCAGCTGAGATACACTGCCCAGTGCACAGCTGGTCGCTGCCAGCTGTCCTCAGCTCTAGGCATCCTGGCTGTTCCTGCGTGGAACCCCTCCTGCGATCCGCATTTTCCTCTTATCTTCACTACTGGATGTCAGCCTTCTTTATCTTTCTCAAAAATTCTTTCCAGTCAACACTGCATTATAATGACTGCTCTGTCAACCATACGACTTATCACTGAATGGATTCTTAATGTAGTCACCAACATGTTCTACTTTGCTTTAAAAATTATGGTTGAACCTGCATTTTTGATCTTTTAAAACATCCAAACCAAATTAAACCGACTATCTGATGTTTCACCGAAAAGCAAGTCTGGGGCTGGGTGTGGCTCAGCCTACCATGTGCGAGGTCTGGGTTCCATCCCTACCACTAAAAAAAGAGGAAAGAAAAAAAAAAAAAGCAAATCTAATCATTTCTTAGAACTTTGTAATAGAGGTGAAATTGCCTAGCTTCTATAGTTTATTTGATGAATTGACATTTAGGAGTGATGTTATCAAGTAATATGAGATTTCTTGATAGATACAGGCTACAAATGAAAAGGAATGGGAGAATGAGAGGAGAAATACAAAGAGAGGTTTAAGTGGTTAAAAACAAAAAGTAGGAACTGGAGCCAACCTGTAGGTCAGAGGCGAGGCTTAGAGTGGGCTTCAGAAAAGTGGATACAAACCCCGATGCATGGAATGTGCACGTTGAACAGTGACTAGTGACTGTTGGGGACAGAGGTCGGGCACACAGGAGTCTCTCCACTAAAGGGTGTTTTTACTGTTTTCCAGGTCACAGGTGCGAGAAGCACACTCAGAATTCAAGGCGAGGTCACTTGAGGCAGAGGGTCCTAGGGCGCGGTAGAGGAAGGCATCCTTGAGCTAGGCGGAGGGCAGTGCAGTGCCCATGGGAGCAGAGGGTTCTGGGTGGTTACGGAACCCGGGGTGGCCGCCTGGTGGAGTTGAGAGCTCGGGCACAGGACCCTTCTCTGAAGGCTTCCACAGGGAAGTGTCCTTCTTCATTAGCAGTCTCAGCTGGCCATGTGCCCGCTCCCTCTCCCCAGGACAACAGCCTTCTTTCCTCTGGTGGGCTGGACAGGAGCCCCCTTCCTCCAGAATTCCTAGAGTAAGTCCTGACTCCCATCCCTCAACTGTGGCTGTATTGGGAGACAGATTGATAAACAAGGTCCTTAAGACAAAAGGGAGCTGAGGGATGGGCCCTTCAGAAAGAGGTGAGGACACAGGACTCAGACTGACGGACAGCCATTCGAGGACACAGAAGGAAGGTGGCCATCTGCAAGCGGGGGACAGGTCTCAGAGGAAGCCATCCCTGCTGGCACCTTGCCCTTGGACCTCTGGAACTGATGTTGCCGAAGCTGCCCAGTCTGCCGTGCTCTACCCTGGCAGCCCTCTCTCACACCCCCAAGGCCCGCCGGCTGCCCTACCGACCCAGCTGCTGGACAGCACGTGGCTTCTGAGTCCTTGTCAGCTCCTTCCAGCACATCTAGCATGCCCTTTCGCCACACCCTCCTGTAATTCCTAGTCTGAGACCATCAAACCTGGAGATCATGAGATAATTCCTCTGCCACAGGAGCACAGCACACAGCCTCTGAAGTGGGGCCAAATCCGAGTTCCCAACACCTTCCACTGTTCCCGGCCAGTCACCACTGTGTCCAGCCCTGCGGCCATCCCACAGCTGCGTGGCTCATCGTGAGGCACCAATTGCACCCCTGCTCTTCTGCTCAACAGTTGACCCTACTCTTTACTTCATTTGCATGCCCCTGCAGCCACCAGCACCACACTCTCTCTGGCTGAGGAAGGGGCTTCCTCCCCTCTCTAGACTAAGTTCCTGAATACAGAGGTGGATCCAACCGTTGGGTGTAGCTCAGTGGAAGAGTGCTTGCCTTGTGTGCTCAAGGCCCTGGGTTACATCGCAGCACCAAAAAAACAAAATGTTCAATTCACGTACCGTGGTTGACTTCATCATAACTCAGGGTGGAACACAGTATATCCCAGTCACCATGGTTTTTATTAATAAAAGTTCAGCTGGGATTAACCTTTCATCCAAACCAATGCTGCTTCCCAGAAAAATTGGTAATCAATGACAAAATTAGGACTATATCCACCCTCTGTCCTTCTGAGTTCCAGAAGAAAGAAGAAATGAGTGCATGTGCTAGTGCACCACATTAGCTGTAGATCAGGCGGCTCTCATCCCAATGTCAAGTCCGTTTGCAGCTGGTGCCGTCAGGGCAGTAACTTTCAAACTTCCAGGCTGTAAGTCAGTCACATTTTGTGCTAGAATATTATGACCACAACCTCCAGTACTCTGTACAAGTCCAGAGAGGAAAAGAGCCACAGATATCTACTATCAGTGTAGGCGACCAGTACCCCCTACAGGGTGCTTCCAGCACGGGTGATGTGGAGCCCGACCGCCTGTCCTGCCAAGGGACGGCTAGAGCTCACAGGGTAAGTCGGACCTTTGAAATGGACTTTTGGGCTTTTTTGGTAAAGATGGTCCTCCCTCTTGTTCTATTGAAAACTGCAGCATAGTCTTAGATATAGTTATAACGATAAGGAAGTATAGCGAGGCCTCATGGAAGTAATGTTTTAAATTAGTTGTGGTCATTCAGGTTTGTTTGTTTTTAAAATTAAAATAGAGGTTTAAGGGGCTGGGGTTGTGGCTTAGCGGTAGAGCATTCGCCTAGCACATGTGAGGCGCTGGGTTAGATACTCAGCACCACATAGAAGTAAATAAATAAAATAAAGATAATAAAATAAAATAGGGGTCTAAGACAGAATCCATTCAGTATCTTAGCAAGTGCCCATTCTGATTCCCATAGGCTGTTCCAACATCCTGCTATGGACCTTGACTTGTAGTCACACAAAGGGCAAAGCCACCACAGAAAACACTTAAGGTCAAGTTCAAAGACAGTGCACAAGAATGTTAAAACAACCAATTTATGAACATGATGTCAAAGGAACAAGCACTGTGTTCAGTTGGGAGGCTATGGGATCAATACTGGAGAAAGTAACTACAATAATTTTAATGGAAATATTATTAGTGACAATAATAAAAGGTTGGGTCTCATTTAAATCATTTTCACATGCACTATTGTTGTAAAAAATTGCTTTAGGGAGAGAGTGGGTTGGTTTTGAAGGGAGTGGTAATGTCTAGAATATACAAGGAACTCAACAGCAAATAACAACAAACAAAACATCAAAAAACCCAAATAATTTCAGTTAAAAAATGACCAAGAGACCTACAGAATGTTTCTCAAAAGAAGACTATGTGGAAAAATACTCAGCATCACCAATATTCAGGGAAATGCAAATCACAGCCACAAGGAGAGATCACCTTACTCCAGTCAGACAGCCCGTCAACAAAGACAATAACGAGCCTGGAAGGGTCTGGGGAGAGGGAGCTGGCACACTGTTGGTGGGAAGGAAATCAGTGCTACCACCATGAAAAATAGTGTGGAAGTTCCCTCAAAAAATAGAAATAGAGCCACAATGTGAGCTAGCAAATCCACAACTGGGTGGCCTAAGGAAATCAGAGACATCTGCACTCCCACATTCATTACCGTACTGTTTACTTCCAAGAAATGAGATCAACCAAGTATCCATCAACTGATGAGTAGATCAGGAAAATGTGGCCTATAAACACAATGGAGTACTGTTGAGCCATAAAAGGGTTCTCCTGTCATTTGTGATGACATAAGTGGGACTGGCGGACATGAGGTTAAGTGAAATAAGTCAGGCACAGAAAGATAGATACTGCATGATCTCACCCATATATGGGATCTCAGGATTGATCTCATAGAAGTTAAAGAGTAGAGTAGTGATTCCCAGAGGCTGGGGACAGCAGGGAGGGCAGGGAAGACGGGTCAACAGGAGCTGAGTGATAGTTGGATAGAATGAAGAAGTGCTGGAGTGAGTTCCATGGCACAGTAAGGTGACTATGCAGATGACGCACTGTGTATTTCAAACACGCTAGAAGAGAAGACTTTGGATGTTCTTACCACAAAGAAGTGACAAACACTTGAGGAGTAGATGTCCTTGACCTGATTTGAACGTTACACAGTCTCTACATGTCCCTACCATCACATGGCACCCAGAAAGATCTACAATCATATGGGGTAATTAAAAAGTGAATATTTAAAAAACTAAACAAAGAGGAGTGTCTTGAAAAATTTAAACTTTGGAGTTTTGAGTGCAATTCTGACAACGTATTAAGTAAACCTAGCCCTTGATTTTATGGCAAACTTTGTCATTTATAACTTTTTTTTCTATTTTAGAAAAATCATAGCTTTTCCATATAATCGTGATCAAAACGGTACAATTTGCCCTTAAAATACATTTAAACGCATCATATCTGTTCACTTTCTCTAGGTTTATAAATTTTAATATGAATGCTGTTGACTTAAGAAGATTCACAAGTAGAAGGAGGTAGAAGAAACTTTTCATCTGTAAACTAACACTCTGATATTCACTTGTGTCTCTAACAAGGCCAGGGCGTGTGCCAACTGGGGAGCCCTCAGAAGGATGGGCAGACAGCACTACTCGTGGCTGTGTGAGCTGCAGGCCTCTGGCACATCTGAGTCAGTCGAGTGGGTCTCTGAAAAACGGACAGGATTTTCACGTCTCATCAACAACTGTAAAAAGGCCTCGTTGAATACAGGAAATAAAAACTCCTATAAGTGGTCATAAAGCTTAGTCGTAATAACGGCCAGCACAACCCTTGGGTTGCCTCCTTTAAGAAGGCAGGCATCGAAATGGACTGAGCGTCATGCTTTGTAAGCTCAGGGGAACAAAGAATGGCAGGGACCATCAGGCCAGGGAGTGCTCACTGTTACCCGCATTGTCACGTTGACACACACCCTGCTCAGGAAGAGCTGTGATTTCAATTTTTGGGAGTCATTATTAGAATTTCTTTTCTGATGAAAAAGCTTAGAAATCTTTAACGTGAATCTGATTTTCTCATGTTTCATCTCTATTTTAGAGTTAAAATTTAAGTTCAGTTTAAAGAACATGGTTGACTAGTCTTGCTACAAAACAATAAGAAAAGAAAAAATATTGGGTCAGATCTGGATTTTTGTCAGCTTTTTGTACCCTTTCAGTCAGACACCAGATAGTAATACNTGTGGAAGCCATCTCGGGAGAGTGATGCAGAGAAGGAATGGAATCCAGGGGTTACATCTGCTCTTACCTCTCCTCATTCAAAAATGGTTTAAAGCACACAATTTAAGAAGTTGCCATTGCCAGGAATTTAATTCTGAATAACACATCAGCTTGCTGTACCTCTCAATGATACACATCCGCTGTAATTTATATTCTCGACTTCTCTTTCCCAGTTTTATTGCTCTTGGCTATTTGCATAAAAATGGAATCTTTGATCTTTAAGGGTTCATCAGCTCAAATAGCTCTTCCCCATCCCAAGGCACGAGTAATGAAGAGTGAAAGGAGCTTAGTGGTTGGTTCAACCAGGTCGGCACTGGCAGTTACTAAAACCCTCTCTCTGCCTCCATCTCCCGGGGCTGCTTTTACTTGGATCCTCCACTCAAGTCCATGCCAGTGACTCCCCAGCCTGAGCAGGAACTGAGGTGGCCGCTCCCTGTGGGAGCAGGTCTCGACAGCAGCCTCACCTCAGGACAGGCACAGCTAGCCTGGGCGAAGGTCCAGCTCAGCTGCCGCACATTCCAGTAAGTGTGGAGAGTTTCTCTTCCTCTCAGAATCAGGTTCCTTGGGAAATGGTCCTACCTCACTGGGGTGTGGTGGGAGCAAAGGAGATGTCAGTCTGAGGTTCTGTGGGATGGGCAAGAGTTTTGTTTTCTAGACCTTTCCAGGAACTTCCATCATTTCCACGGATTCGTGGATCCCAACAGTATCAAGGCCAAAGTGCATCAGTTTGGAGATATTCACAAGCTATCAACTAAGGATTAATTCAACCCGTTGGTTCCTTGTCCCGTGACAATTTTCAAAGAGTTATTTGACACTCAGGAAGGGTTGATGGAACAAAACTGTGAGTGACTCAAGCTGTGAGGAGAGAACATCAGGAAGGGTGGGATCCTCTAGGCCGAGTACTGGGCTTTTCTTTAATGGACTACTGGTGTCTTGGGGTAAAAAGGTATAAAACTGGTGAGTGTCCTTTTTATTCTGAGAGGCAACTGTGTTCTAAAACTACGGCCAACTCTCCTCATACTAGTCTGAGAACAGGCTGGAGAGCACGGAGGGAGGGGAGCCCTGCATCCTGCAGCCACCCCCCTTCACCCAGGCAGCATCCTGGTAGCCATTGTCCTCAGGGCTGGGTATCGCCCGCAGATCAGACCTGGTTCCTGCCGTGAGGGCTCACCTTCTAGGGGGAGGGGATCACCAGGTAAGCCACAGGGTGCAATGAAGTGGAGAGGTGACAGGAGCCCGTGGGCCTAGGCAGAGCTAGCACCCATAGGAGAGGCATGGCCTGGGAAGGCTTGGTGGAGCAGGTGACCTCAGAAGGATCCTGGAAGCTGGGGAGGGGAGGGCACCCTGGGCTGGCAGGGCAGAGCAGGCAAAGTCGCAGAGACGATGGTGTCACAGTGTTGTAGAGCTAAGGCTGTGGTTTCCTGAATGTAGGTGCTACTTGACGTGGGAGAGAGGACAGAGAGCATTCAGTGTGGGCAGTTGAGAACCCTGGGCTTTACTCTACAGGTAGGAGTTAGTAATTCTAAGTGGAAGTGACAGGACCATCTTCCACCATCTCCTGGACACCCACGGCCAGGCGTGGGTGGGATCTGTGTATATGGCCCATCCTATAGCCAAGGGGGCTGCAAACAAGGGCACGCCAAGGACCTCGGCAAAGGGGCACTCCTTGGACCACCTGCATGGATTTTAGGTAATCAGAGTGGGCCTTAAAGTGGAAGAGGGGGCAAAGGAGAAGAAGAGTTAGAGAAGCAGAGGGAGGAAGAAAGTCAGGAAGATGCGCCAACGCCTCCTTGGAAGATGGAGGAAGGACTGTGAGGCAAGGAACAGGGCTGAAGAGGCCAGGTATGGATTTCCTCCCAGGGCTCCAAAACGGAGCTCAGTTCTGTAGATCCCTTGATTATAATGCCTGTGTGGGACTGCTGACCTACCAAGCTGGAAGATAATGAGTTCGAGTTGTTTTAGGCCACTGATTGTGCAAATTTGTTACAGCAGCAATAGAAAAGTCATACAAATAGTCGGGAAGAGGACTGAGATGGAGGGAGCCTGGTCCACAAGGAGAGAGCTTCTCAACCTGAACCAGGCCGTCACGGCAGGAGGGAGAGTGCCTGGACCAGGAGGTGGCAGGAGACAGTGGGCTGGAGTGCTGGTTCAGGGAAGGGAGAAGGAGCCTACCATGGCTGCGGGCTCCTGCAGTGCCCACATGGGACAAGGAGGTGACACGGGAGGAGCTGCAGTTTGGGGGAAGGTGAGAGTTTAGTTTGAGTTTGGGGTACCTGTGAGACTTCTAGGAAGAGAGAAATTCAATGGCTTAAGGAAAATTTTGGAACCGAAATTTTGGTCAGTGGCTGGCAGCATGGAGGGAGGAGAGGCTGCTAGAGCCCTGATCCAAAGACAAATCAGGGCAGCTCTGAGTTGGACGGAAGGGACATCCCCAGGGGGCTTTTTGCACATGTGCTGACTGTCACGAGACAGCACTGAAAAGGCACAGTGGCGTCTCTGGGCACCAGGAAGAGTCCCCTGACGAACAGTGTGTACCTAACTTGAGTCCTGGAGGATGGACTTGGAGACAAGAGGGGAAAGGGCCCTCAAGACCAGGGCAAGCATAGGCAAGGCCTGCAGCTGACGCGCATGGCCTCTGCGGGGGACTAGAGGCAGCTGGAGGAGCTGGAGAGGGGGCTAGGAGGCCAGGGGGTGGGAGCACGGGACACTGCTTTAGCCACAGCGATCCAACAGAACAGGGCAGTCACGTTTCAGAAATATGCCTGCGACTTAGAGGCACTTGGGTGGATTTAGAGTGATATTGAAAATGAACCTGTAAAAGCACGGATCAGAGATGTTTTTAATGGCTGCTGGATGGATTTTCAGGTTGCATGGCCCTAATTGTGACTGGGCACTCAAAGTCTGCAGGGGTGCAGAGGCCAATGTCTCCTAGAGTCCAGGCATCCTCCCCATCTACCTCCAGATCTCCCCATCTCCCCAGCCTATTGCTGGCCCTGACCTATCCCCACCCCTGGCCTGACCCTGGCCTCCCTGCTCTGCCTCCCCATCTACCCCCCAGATCTCGGCGATGTCAAAGCGCAGCTCAAGCCAGCCACCTCAGAAAGTGTTTCTGCATCCCTCAGGTTGGCGTCACCCTCTACCCTGGGAAGGAGTGGGGCCTCCTCAGCACTGGCCTGCCCTGTGGTTCAGGAAAAGGGCACCTCAGGAAAGACGGAAGTGGAAACATCTTTGGGAAGGGGAGACTGAGAGTCCCTACACCACTTCGGACATCCCCTGGAGTTTTTAAGCAGGAAAGTTGCCTTAGAGAAACAGGCCCTGTACCAGGAGCCCTGGGAGGCCAGGGGAGGGAGGAGGACAGCAGGAGGCACTATTCAGGGAATGAATTCAATAGCCCAGGTTGAGGGCTATGGGGGTCCAGGAGAGCTGGTTCTGCATTTTGATTTATTACATATATGCATATATATTCTGTTTTCACATTCTTCTTCTTATTATCATTATCATTATTAGAAAAAATGTGTGCTAGACTCCTCTAGGGTAACTATGTCCAGCAATTCAGCTTCCCAAGTCTCAGGGACAGGGGCTTCGGCTGGTTTGCTCCGGTGGCAGTTGCAGCCAGTTGCAGGCAGGACCACAGCACAAGGACCTGCGCACGAGGGACTCCCAGAGGCACTCTCAGCACTCCCTCCTGCTGCCCACAGGCTGCTGCTAGCATTCAGGCTCAACACCTGGAAGTGACCTCTCCTCGTCACACCGCGGGATCCTGGGGAAGGGCCGACCACACCACAGGGTCCCTGGAGGGGTGCCTGCCGTGCTGTTTCTCTGGCTGTGTCTAGCTGAGCAGCCTGGCCACCTTCAGTTCAGCCTTGGGATCCTTCCTCACAGCTGCACGGGGGAGGCCAACCAGGCCTGGGTGCTGGAGGCACTGCCACCGGGGTTGTCCCCACTGTAGGGCGTCCCAGAGCTGAGCCTGCGACCTCCGCCTGGGGAGGAGACACTAAAAGGCTCTTTTGGTATGCTCTCTTAAACACCCACCTCCTTTGAGACACATTCTGACTGGACTATTTTGCTACAGAGGCCCTGCATCTTGTGGCTGTGACCATCATGGGGAATCATCATTTTCCTCTTTCCAAAAGGTTCAGCCCGGGAGCCGGCACTGCCGCTGGGAGCTTGCAGTCTCAGGTGGAATTACTCTATGCATCCTACACGCAGTAGAAATCATTGGTGTCACAAAATAGTTGGTTATCTTCCCAATCATACTTGGTATTCACTTATCAAAGCCTCTTGTCCTTTTCCCATGCTGAAGCTAATTGGCTCTCTTTCTTACTTGGTATTTATAGGGTTACTGCTTTTCAAGACAGTGGTTCGCATTTATCTTTATCGACCTCATTGAATTTAATGGGGCCATCTATCCATTTGCCTATTTCATTTGGGATGCTTTCAATTGTCAAGTGACATGAGATCTAAACCAACAGAAGACGCTCCTCCCTGAGAAGCGCCAAGAGTCCGTGCAACTACACTGAAAAAACGGCCAAACCCATTGTTTGTATCTTAAAAGGTATTACTTAGATTGCCTGCTGAAGAAATCGAAAGACATTTCTGAGAGTAGCATTTTAATGGAAGTACACATAAAATACAGATGTCCCAATCCAAACTCCAGAATCAGGTGGATGAATAAAATACCCTGAAAGAGTGTAGCTGGGAGCCCGGGAGCAGTCCCTTTCCCTGGGAGGCACCTTGTCCTTGTAAGGCCTCTCTCAGTTGGAATATAGTATATAGCCAGTATCACAAGGAATAAAAGGAATAAAACCTCCTGACTACTCCTTTGTGCTTAAAGGATAAGTTTTAGTCTAAATTTTTAAAAATTAATTAATTTATTTATTCTAATGCATTTTGATTCACTGTGCACAACTTTCATTTCTCTGGTTGTACCTGATGTAGCGTCACACTGTATGTGCAGCCATACATGCACCTAGGGTAATGGTGTCCACCTCATTTCACCATCTTTCCTGTCCCCATACCTCCTCCCCTCCCCTCCCCTCCTTTGCCCATTCAAAGTTCCTCCATTTTCCCCATGCCCCCTCCTTATGGGTCAGCATCCATTAATCACAGAGAACATTCAGCCTTTGTTTTTCGTGGATTGGCTTAATTCGCTTAGCATTGTAAGTCAACCTTTTCTCACAAAAGGAAGTTTCTACATGACATTTAAATGCAAAAAATTATTCTAAATGGAAATTTGTCCACAGATATTGCAAATTGTTTCCCTTTTACTTCATCATCCCTAATGATCTCATCAAGAGTATGTAATTAGGGTTGGGGTTGTGGCTCAGAGATAGAGTGCGTGCCTAGCATGCATGAGGCACTGGGTTCGATCCTCAGCACCACATAAAGTAAAATAAAGACATTATGTACACCTCTATCTAAAAAATAAATATATTTTTTAAAAGGGTATGTAATTAGTTTGCTAGACTGCAAAGCACTGGCTCTCCCTGAGGCGCTGGTATCATCATCTTCTCACAGGCAGAAACGCTGAGGCGCAGACAGATGGACGTGCCGTGTTAGAGAGAGGGGCAGGGGCTTAGACACAGCTCTTCAGCCAGAGAAGAAATGTGTTCTATGTGAGATGCTAACCAACCGTGGCCTCATTCGATCTTTACACACTATTACCAAGCTCCAGAAGATANCTTCACAGCTTTTTGTTTTGTTTTGTTTTGTTTTGTTTTTAAATGTGGAATTTTGGACATCTTCACAATTGTTATAAGAACAGAAAATCAAGAAAGGAAAATCTGAAATCATGCCTAACTAAATGATTTTTGTTTCTCTGAGAAATGCTGTTCCTTAATTCATGGTAACTTAAAAAATAAATCATAATATCTGTTTACCTCCAAAATACAACATGAATACAGTTAAAACAATAATACAGATCTATAAATTCTTTTTCCCTGTGAAAATGTCTTTGCAATTATTTATCAACCTCTATTTTACAATAAAAGTTATTACCAACACCAAAGGGAATTCAGGCTGAAGGTCTAAATCTATTTTGGTATAAACTCTCTAATAAATTTTGATATGCTACCAGAAATGTTTTTGAACTGCTCATAGACTATTCCCAAATTTATAAAATACAAAGTTTGATAAAAGAAAAAAGTATATAAATATGGATAATAACATTTTATACTATTAAAATCCTCAGCATTTAAATCTAGACTAAAGTGGAGCTAAAGAAGAAGGCAGGTGAGTTGCATGTGCATGTGGACCTGGTTGAAATCCCCAGGGGGGAGCTGCTGGCCTGCATTGGTCTGCATACCTAGGATGGATACAATTATTTGAAAAGGAGGAGGCCAGGCCTGATTTCCTCTAGTCCCTCCCCTAGTCATGATGCCCTCCCACCTGCAGCCTTTGCCTAAGGAATTCCATTAGCAGTGTGAACCAGGCTCTGCAGTTAATCTTGCTGTGTGGTCTCTGGGGAGACCCTGGGCAGCTCTGTCTCCATGCACTGTGCAGCCTTTACTGCGGGGTCACTGAGTCTCTACAGTTGGCTTCTGTCTTCGTCACTTTGCCTGTGTTCCCAGTACTGGGGCTAAGGACTGCCCTGCCCTGTTTGCTGGGCCTTGGTGCAGGGGGCTGGCGTCAGTGTGCCTGCCCCGGCCGTGGTCCCACCACACTGTTCTCAGCCTGGACCGCAGATGATGTGGCCTGGGAAGCTTTTTAGAACACGCCTTTGCCCTGTCTGAGCTCCAGGCTGCACACCTGAATCTCCGCTGGACTGGGAAGTGGGAGAAACTTCCCCACTGATGGCAAGAACTAGGGTCTTCCTCAGGCTGGCATTGGCCACTCTGGTAATCTGCACAGGACAATTCCCAGGCTATTTGCTCATGGGATCGGACAGCAGGAGAGGAAGAAGTTGGCAGAAACCAAATAGAGCTCAAAGGACTGTGTTGAGAATACATGTGACTCAGATTATTTGGTGGCATTTGAGGGGATTGGGGTTATTGCACAACAAGTGGGAATAGAAATTGGCATCAGAACTTTTAAAACTTCCCATGTGATTTCAACAAGTAGCCAAGACTGAAAACTACTATCCTACCAGGCCTGACTGGTCCTGGAGCCATGTTGATAATGACAGCTGATTTCTAATGCCACCTGCAGCTTCTGCCTGACCGTCCCCTTCCTTCAACAGGACGGTCCTCTTTGTAGGTCACCACCTGCCAAGACTTGGCTCTCTGGACCCTCCTGGCTGGGCTGAGCCCAGCAGCTGGCTGATAGCTCCCAGCTTCCCTCCAGCTGAGCACAGGCTGTGGAGGCCCAGTGGCCCCAACCCAAGGCTGCCTGACAGATGTTAACTGCCAGTGCAATTTTGCACTTCTCCTGGTGGGTTGTCTTTGACCCTTCCCTCCAAGGGCTCTCTGCCAGGTGCATATCTAGTCTATTGCATTCAAATATCAAATTTCATGCAACACCATTAGAGGAGATATTGCTATTACAGCCAAACTAAATGCATCTCTACAATTTTAATCCCTTTCTGAATTCCATACAAATAGAACCTTGATTTTGAGAGGTCCATGCAGCCCTTGGTAACTGCTATTGGGTGCTGAACAGCCCGAGCCATTAGTCCATGGAGCTATGGAACACATTCACTCCCATCCTGTGTCAGAATGAAGACGTGGGCGGTGCCAAACAATCCTTTAAATTTCTGGGGGAGGCGGGTTAGGGGGTCAAGATTAATATGTAACAAAATAAAGCGTGCATATTCTATTCTTAAGAATGCATGGTGCGGGTGTATTCACAAGTATACAAAACATTCACACAAATATTGTATATAATACTCAAATCCTTAAAGTAATCCAAAAGTCAAAGGAGAACTTGCTACGAATATGTATAGAGCTATAGGGAGAAGTCCATTTAGTCTTTAAATAAATGACCTACCTAAATGTCCCAATATGTTCTGCAAGGAATTGCAGTAAGCGAAAAAAACAAAACCACAAAACCAAAAGCAAGAAACAACACAACCACGTCATGAAGCTGAAAGCCAAATGACCATAAATAAGGCTTCTATGAAAAAGAATGCTAATATGGCGTGTGTAAGGGGGAATTAAAAGATCAGCTTGTTGATGGAGGAGATTCCAACTCAAGAGCAAGACCAATAAAGTAAAGTAAGAAGCAAATTCTGGAGGACCTTGAATTCCAGGTAATGGAATTTCATGCAGACACACAAGGCAGCAGGTGGTAGTGACTGTATGACTTGGAAGACAAGAGAGCAGCACCCTGTCTGCCGGAGCAGTAGGAGCAGTAGCAAGTCTGATAGACAGGTGAGAATTCCCATCTGGCCTCCTCCCATTATCTTGGGCTGGCCAGAGCCCTTGGCTTCGGTTGCCTTATCTCCACATCAGGTGCACGTGAGTGAGTAAGGTAGTATTCAGAAAGCGGCCAGATGCCCCTGGTATTAAGTGCTTAATATGGTAGCTGAGGAGGGAGGAAAATAAATAGGGAGTGTAGTGGGAACTTCTCTAAGAAGACGAGGGTTTGCTCCCTTGAGCATGTAGTGGGAATCACGCTGAGCACACAGATCCTTCTCAGCAAGTTTCAGGTCCAGTGATTCTGAATTGGGGTTGGAAAATTGAGTTGTGGGGGCAAAATAACTGTTTAACTTAATTACTAACATGCCTAACTTTCCTATCATGATGTCGATACTGTGCACATTGCAATTCAAGCTTCTACAAAACAGCTATTTTGTTAAAATTTAGTACAAAAGCTTTGCCATTTATTAATTCATCAATATATTTTAGTGAGTAGAGTACATGAAAAGGAGAAAAGTAATTCTTCACCTATAGGTCAAAACCTCTATTATTTTAAGTCTTGATGACGTGTGTGAAGCTCTGCGTGAATATGAATACAGATGTGCTGCGTTCACTCTGTGGTAAATTAAATATCCTGGATATTAGGCTCACTTGAAGAGACCTTGAGGTACAGACAGGATGCAGCACAGGGAACATTATTATTTAGTCTCCGGTGACAGCTTTGAAGTAGATGAATTTTCATTCCTCACATATATTTTCATGATAATTTTCTGATTGTTAAAATGGCTGTAGAATCTTGAATAAGTTTCCTGGAAGCATGAATTTGGTCAAAATGGGAAATCTCATGAAACTCCAGTGTTCCCCAAAATATAAGAGATGACAATGAGTCCCTCTCTTGGACTTGACAGAGGACAGATGCATGCAGAGCAGTTTCTTCGATTTGGGTCTCTTAATCTATTACTGTTCTTGGCTATGTAGAAAAATTAATTGAAATAAAAAATAATTAAGGATATGGGAGAGCCAAAGCCACGGCCTGCAGGAGGAAGCCAGGCTCTATCTGAGAAGGGCCGCAAGGGCTGCCTGTCTTCATGGAGGCAGGAGAGGAAGCCCCAGAGACGGGAACACAGACGTGGCCACCAGAAGGCAGAGGGGAAGTGTCTAATAGTGCCATGAAAACTCAGGATTGCTGTTTCTGGAACAATACAAACAATACAATTTCTTCAAAATACAAACAGAAAACAATGTGCTGGACGGAGTCATCCCCGAGAACTCCTCTGTGGAAGTGACACAAAACACTTGTAGTTTGCAGAAGAATCTAGGAAAGATGAGTAACTTAATAAATGGAAAGGAAAATAAGAAAATAGAGGGAGAAAATGTCACAGAATACTTGTCACCCTAAATACCCAATGTGGTGGCTGAGGGAGGGAAGAAATATCAGGTCTAGATCCCGGCCAGAAATCCCTAAGTGGGACTCAGTCTAGCAGTCTTTTCATGACACAGTCATTATTAGTTTTTTTTTTTTTTTTTTTTAATGTAGAAATACAATTATAATAAGGGTAGATGAGAATAAATTGGAGCACATTCATGTCTTTTAGCTAAAAATAATGACATTTAAACCCCTAATGGAATGTTGGAGTGATGGACAGTTACCTCCCTTGAAATGTGTCATGATGTGACCCTCAGGAGAGCACCATGCAGTGCTAAAGGCTGGGCTTGGACAAGTCCACTAAGCTGCCTGAGGTCACTATCCCCCCGGCCCTGCTCACTGTAGTTCAAGCAGTTTATTTGCAATGAAATGTTCCGCCTCCAGGCAATGAGATGGGTCTCTCCAGGAGGGACCTGGGTGGGGCTTCTCTTGGAGACTCCCGGCTCACCTCAGCAGCATGTCAGGTAATTGCCTTGCCCTGCTGTGATTACAGAATGGGTTTGTAACAGAGGTGTGCTAAGTCAGGAACGCGCTGTGGTCAGATGCCAGGGCTCCTACCACAGACCCGGGTCCACTGCAGTGTGAGGGGGTAGGTGCCCGAAGCATCCGTCTGCAACATTATCATCTAATAATGCGTAATTCAAGATTGTGTGTGGAAGCCATCTCGGGAGAGTGATGCAGAGAAGGAATGGAATCCAGGGGTTACATCTGCTCTTACCTCTCCTCATTCAAAAATGGTTTAAAGCACACAATTTAAGAAGTTGCCATTGCCAGGAATTTAATTCTGAATAACACATCAGCTTGCTGTACCTCTCAATGATACACATCCGCTGTAATTTATATTCTCGACTTCTCTTTCCCAGTTTTATTGCTCTTGGCTATTTGCATAAAAATGGAATCTTTGATCTTTAAGGGTTCATCAGCTCAAATAGCTCTTCCCCATCCCAAGGCACGAGTAATGAAGAGTGAAAGGAGCTTAGTGGTTGGTTCAACCAGGTCGGCACTGGCAGTTACTAAAACCCTCTCTCTGCCTCCATCTCCCGGGGCTGCTTTTACTTGGATCCTCCACTCAAGTCCATGCCAGTGACTCCCCAGCCTGAGCAGGAACTGAGGTGGCCGCTCCCTGTGGGAGCAGGTCTCGACAGCAGCCTCACCTCAGGACAGGCACAGCTAGCCTGGGCGAAGGTCCAGCTCAGCTGCCGCACATTCCAGTAAGTGTGGAGAGTTTCTCTTCCTCTCAGAATCAGGTTCCTTGGGAAATGGTCCTACCTCACTGGGGTGTGGTGGGAGCAAAGGAGATGTCAGTCTGAGGTTCTGTGGGATGGGCAAGAGTTTTGTTTTCTAGACCTTTCCAGGAACTTCCATCATTTCCACGGATTCGTGGATCCCAACAGTATCAAGGCCAAAGTGCATCAGTTTGGAGATATTCACAAGCTATCAACTAAGGATTAATTCAACCCGTTGGTTCCTTGTCCCGTGACAATTTTCAAAGAGTTATTTGACACTCAGGAAGGGTTGATGGAACAAAACTGTGAGTGACTCAAGCTGTGAGGAGAGAACATCAGGAAGGGTGGGATCCTCTAGGCCGAGTACTGGGCTTTTCTTTAATGGACTACTGGTGTCTTGGGGTAAAAAGGTATAAAACTGGTGAGTGTCCTTTTTATTCTGAGAGGCAACTGTGTTCTAAAACTACGGCCAACTCTCCTCATACTAGTCTGAGAACAGGCTGGAGAGCACGGAGGGAGGGGAGCCCTGCATCCTGCAGCCACCCCCCTTCACCCAGGCAGCATCCTGGTAGCCATTGTCCTCAGGGCTGGGTATCGCCCGCAGATCAGACCTGGTTCCTGCCGTGAGGGCTCACCTTCTAGGGGGAGGGGATCACCAGGTAAGCCACAGGGTGCAATGAAGTGGAGAGGTGACAGGAGCCCGTGGGCCTAGGCAGAGCTAGCACCCATAGGAGAGGCATGGCCTGGGAAGGCTTGGTGGAGCAGGTGACCTCAGAAGGATCCTGGAAGCTGGGGAGGGGAGGGCACCCTGGGCTGGCAGGGCAGAGCAGGCAAAGTCGCAGAGACGATGGTGTCACAGTGTTGTAGAGCTAAGGCTGTGGTTTCCTGAATGTAGGTGCTACTTGACGTGGGAGAGAGGACAGAGAGCATTCAGTGTGGGCAGTTGAGAACCCTGGGCTTTACTCTACAGGTAGGAGTTAGTAATTCTAAGTGGAAGTGACAGGACCATCTTCCACCATCTCCTGGACACCCACGGCCAGGCGTGGGTGGGATCTGTGTATATGGCCCATCCTATAGCCAAGGGGGCTGCAAACAAGGGCACGCCAAGGACCTCGGCAAAGGGGCACTCCTTGGACCACCTGCATGGATTTTAGGTAATCAGAGTGGGCCTTAAAGTGGAAGAGGGGGCAAAGGAGAAGAAGAGTTAGAGAAGCAGAGGGAGGAAGAAAGTCAGGAAGATGCGCCAACGCCTCCTTGGAAGATGGAGGAAGGACTGTGAGGCAAGGAACAGGGCTGAAGAGGCCAGGTATGGATTTCCTCCCAGGGCTCCAAAACGGAGCTCAGTTCTGTAGATCCCTTGATTATAATGCCTGTGTGGGACTGCTGACCTACCAAGCTGGAAGATAATGAGTTCGAGTTGTTTTAGGCCACTGATTGTGCAAATTTGTTACAGCAGCAATAGAAAAGTCATACAAATAGTCGGGAAGAGGACTGAGATGGAGGGAGCCTGGTCCACAAGGAGAGAGCTTCTCAACCTGAACCAGGCCGTCACGGCAGGAGGGAGAGTGCCTGGACCAGGAGGTGGCAGGAGACAGTGGGCTGGAGTGCTGGTTCAGGGAAGGGAGAAGGAGCCTACCATGGCTGCGGGCTCCTGCAGTGCCCACATGGGACAAGGAGGTGACACGGGAGGAGCTGCAGTTTGGGGGAAGGTGAGAGTTTAGTTTGAGTTTGGGGTACCTGTGAGACTTCTAGGAAGAGAGAAATTCAATGGCTTAAGGAAAATTTTGGAACCGAAATTTTGGTCAGTGGCTGGCAGCATGGAGGGAGGAGAGGCTGCTAGAGCCCTGATCCAAAGACAAATCAGGGCAGCTCTGAGTTGGACGGAAGGGACATCCCCAGGGGGCTTTTTGCACATGTGCTGACTGTCACGAGACAGCACTGAAAAGGCACAGTGGCGTCTCTGGGCACCAGGAAGAGTCCCCTGACGAACAGTGTGTACCTAACTTGAGTCCTGGAGGATGGACTTGGAGACAAGAGGGGAAAGGGCCCTCAAGACCAGGGCAAGCATAGGCAAGGCCTGCAGCTGACGCGCATGGCCTCTGCGGGGGACTAGAGGCAGCTGGAGGAGCTGGAGAGGGGGCTAGGAGGCCAGGGGGTGGGAGCACGGGACACTGCTTTAGCCACAGCGATCCAACAGAACAGGGCAGTCACGTTTCAGAAATATGCCTGCGACTTAGAGGCACTTGGGTGGATTTAGAGTGATATTGAAAATGAACCTGTAAAAGCACGGATCAGAGATGTTTTTAATGGCTGCTGGATGGATTTTCAGGTTGCATGGCCCTAATTGTGACTGGGCACTCAAAGTCTGCAGGGGTGCAGAGGCCAATGTCTCCTAGAGTCCAGGCATCCTCCCCATCTACCTCCAGATCTCCCCATCTCCCCAGCCTATTGCTGGCCCTGACCTATCCCCACCCCTGGCCTGACCCTGGCCTCCCTGCTCTGCCTCCCCATCTACCCCCCAGATCTCGGCGATGTCAAAGCGCAGCTCAAGCCAGCCACCTCAGAAAGTGTTTCTGCATCCCTCAGGTTGGCGTCACCCTCTACCCTGGGAAGGAGTGGGGCCTCCTCAGCACTGGCCTGCCCTGTGGTTCAGGAAAAGGGCACCTCAGGAAAGACGGAAGTGGAAACATCTTTGGGAAGGGGAGACTGAGAGTCCCTACACCACTTCGGACATCCCCTGGAGTTTTTAAGCAGGAAAGTTGCCTTAGAGAAACAGGCCCTGTACCAGGAGCCCTGGGAGGCCAGGGGAGGGAGGAGGACAGCAGGAGGCACTATTCAGGGAATGAATTCAATAGCCCAGGTTGAGGGCTATGGGGGTCCAGGAGAGCTGGTTCTGCATTTTGATTTATTACATATATGCATATATATTCTGTTTTCACATTCTTCTTCTTATTATCATTATCATTATTAGAAAAAATGTGTGCTAGACTCCTCTAGGGTAACTATGTCCAGCAATTCAGCTTCCCAAGTCTCAGGGACAGGGGCTTCGGCTGGTTTGCTCCGGTGGCAGTTGCAGCCAGTTGCAGGCAGGACCACAGCACAAGGACCTGCGCACGAGGGACTCCCAGAGGCACTCTCAGCACTCCCTCCTGCTGCCCACAGGCTGCTGCTAGCATTCAGGCTCAACACCTGGAAGTGACCTCTCCTCGTCACACCGCGGGATCCTGGGGAAGGGCCGACCACACCACAGGGTCCCTGGAGGGGTGCCTGCCGTGCTGTTTCTCTGGCTGTGTCTAGCTGAGCAGCCTGGGCACCTTCAGTTCAGCCTTGGGATCCTTCCTCACAGCTGCACGGGGGAGGCCAACCAGGCCTGGGTGCTGGAGGCACTGCCACCGGGGTTGTCCCCACTGTAGGGCGTCCCAGAGCTGAGCCTGCGACCTCCGCCTGGGGAGGAGACACTAAAAGGCTCTTTTGGTATGCTCTCTTAAACACCCACCTCCTTTGAGACACATTCTGACTGGACTATTTTGCTACAGAGGCCCTGCATCTTGTGGCTGTGACCATCATGGGGAATCATCATTTTCCTCTTTCCAAAAGGTTCAGCCCGGGAGCCGGCACTGCCGCTGGGAGCTTGCAGTCTCAGGTGGAATTACTCTATGCATCCTACACGCAGTAGAAATCATTGGTGTCACAAAATAGTTGGTTATCTTCCCAATCATACTTGGTATTCACTTATCAAAGCCTCTTGTCCTTTTCCCATGCTGAAGCTAATTGGCTCTCTTTCTTACTTGGTATTTATAGGGTTACTGCTTTTCAAGACAGTGGTTCGCATTTATCTTTATCGACCTCATTGAATTTAATGGGGCCATCTATCCATTTGCCTATTTCATTTGGGATGCTTTCAATTGTCAAGTGACATGAGATCTAAACCAACAGAAGACGCTCCTCCCTGAGAAGCGCCAAGAGTCCGTGCAACTACACTGAAAAAACGGCCAAACCCATTGTTTGTATCTTAAAAGGTATTACTTAGATTGCCTGCTGAAGACATCGAAAGACATTTCTGAGAGTAGCATTTTAATGGAAGTACACGTAAAATACAGATGTCCCAATCCAAACTCCAGAATCAGGTGGATGAATAAAATACCCTGAAAGAGTGTAGCTGGGAGCCCGGGAGCAGTCCCTTTCCCTGGGAGGCACCTTGTCCTTGTAAGGCCTCTCTCAGTTGGAATATAGTATATAGCCAGTATCACAAGGAATAAAAGGAATAAAACCTCCTGACTACTCCTTTGTGCTTAAAGGATAAGTTTTAGTCTAAATTTTTAAAAATTAATTAATTTATTTATTCTAATGCATTTTGATTCACTGTGCACAACTTTCATTTCTCTGGTTGTACCTGATGTAGCGTCACACTGTATGTGCAGCCATACATGCACCTAGGGTAATGGTGTCCACCTCATTTCACCATCTTTCCTGTCCCCATACCTCCTCCCCTCCCCTCCCCTCCTTTGCCCATTCAAAGTTCCTCCATTTTCCCCATGCCCCCTCCTTATGGGTCAGCATCCATTAATCACAGAGAACATTCAGCCTTTGTTTTTCGTGGATTGGCTTAATTCGCTTAGCATTGTAAGTCAACCTTTTCTCACAAAAGGAAGTTTCTACATGACATTTAAATGCAAAAAATTATTCTAAATGGAAATTTGTCCACAGATATTGCAAATTGTTTCCCTTTTACTTCATCATCCCTAATGATCTCATCAAGAGTATGTAATTAGGGTTGGGGTTGTGGCTCAGAGATAGAGTGCGTGCCTAGCATGCATGAGGCACTGGGTTCGATCCTCAGCACCACATAAAGTAAAATAAAGACATTATGTACACCTCTATCTAAAAAATAAATATATTTTTTAAAAGGGTATGTAATTAGTTTGCTAGACTGCAAAGCACTGGCTCTCCCTGAGGCAGCCGAGCACAGTTCATGATGCCCCTTTCCCCTGCGCAGCCCGGCTCTGTTAGTGGGCTGCAGTCAGGAGGAGGAGTGCCCTGGGTGTGCAGCTATACCCACAGCCAGGAGCTCTGCTTTCAAGCTATGGCACAAGGGCTACCACGGGACACATTGGAATAGGAGAGGGAGGCTTTTCTAAATCTGCCTCTGTCAGATAAAAATGGCTTCGGCGCCTTCCACGTCACTGTGAGCTGCTAGGCAGATGGCTTTGGTGCAGTGTTCCTTGGTGTGTGCCCTCCTGGCAGGAGTAGGATGTGGACCCAGTGATAAGCCAGAGAGGGAAAGCCCAAAACTGACCCCACCATGCCAGCCATATCCACGGCTGCACATCAGGCTCCTCTCTAAAGTCTAGTCCAGGGAGTGCTAACCGAAACAGGCACTTTGGGAATGTCGCTGAGGGAGCCAGGTGTGTTCAGGTCATCAAGGGAGCTATCACGCTCGACATCCCACACACTTTGGAGGTCCGTGAATATAAGCAGCATTATGTGATATTAGAACAAATGATGAGTTCAGGGAACACTGCAGCAAAGACCTCCCATGTGAAAGGATTTCCTTTAAATGAAGGCATTAAAACTAGAGAAAAGAATTTTATTCCATAAATAACCACTTAATGTCCCCAAATATTATTTCTTTTTCTCATTAATTAGTTAAAGATGGAATAATGGTTGAACACTTCATAATATTAAATTCACAATAGTTTACTTAATTAAAATAGGTAATTTAGAAAAATAATTGGCAATTGCTGAAACCTCTAATGCTGACGAGAACTGAGCTGGAAGCATTCTTTCATCACAAATTGGTACTTAAAATATGAAGTTCTGTGCACAGCTGGGAAGTGCCGTCGTAATTTGGCATTTATGTTCAGTAGCTATCATTAAACCAAACAAACTGAAATTAAAGAGAAAAGAAAAACAGTGGGTTTGGAAGACATACTCAGGGTAAGTTCTTAGGGCTCAAAAGTATAAATATGACTTTCTAGACCTTTATTAGGAAGCAGATTGTACTTAACATATCTTCAGGTTTCAAATACATTGATTTCACTTCATTCTTCATTCTAGACATGGAGCTTTGATGCTAATTAAGTTCAGTTAAAAATTAAGGCCATGTGAATGATTTCCTTAGGCTAAAGGACAAGTTTTAGTGGGTAAACTCAATCTGTGTTTGTGATTTTTGAAAAGCACAGTCACTCATGTGACTGAGTTCATGAATACTGACTTCAACAAAGGTGAAAGAATTGCATCTGGAATAAGCAAACTGTGCTTTTTCCACATTTTCTTATTGAGGACAAATACAAAAATGCCTCTCTGAAATTCCATACAGCATAGCACAGATTCACACTAATTTGCAGGAATACCAAAGACAAACACATCCTTTGGAGAGCTTATTTGTTTAGTGGGAGGCTGTCTTTTTAAGGCCTGGAACAAAAGTCTGTTGATGAGCCTGAGAACATATGCAGACACCATTATGTGCTGTTGCTGGGGAGGGAGGAGGAGGGCAGGCCATGCTACACTATGGAATTTGCTATCACTTTTCTCCTTGGTAACACATTAAAAAACATAAGTTTTTAAACAACAGTCTAAAGAGCAAGGAATTTAAAAAGAAAAAAAAAAAATAAAGAACCCAGTACAACAAATGTTTCATTCTAGTGGAGCACAATGGTGATATTTCAGCTCTACCAAACAAGTCTTAGAATAAAGGTTCTTTATATTCTTTTGCAAATAAAAGTCCAAAATATTTATCAAATCGTAGCCATGTTAAAGCAAATTGAGCATTTTTCAGTTTTCACGTCTTTTTTTTGAAACGTAGAAACTACAAAAATTCACAATTATTTACTTAAAATTCTTCATAGGAAGTAAAGCAATTTAATATATTTAAATCTTAAGATATTTGCTTTTAAAATCATTGTTTTAAGAGAAGAGCCAAAACTTTTTAAAGCCACAGGGCAGAATACACATTCCAAACCAATAACGATATAATAAAAACCCAGCACAAAAAGAATTCCCTTTGCCCATGATTTTCACTAAATTTATAATTTAAAAATTTTAATTCAGCCAACATTTATTTACCACCTTCTACATACCATTCACTAGGCAAGGGAATTTTAAGACTATGAATCCAGATCCCAATAGCTGAAAGGTTCGCTGTCAGGCAGAAGTGACAAGATATTGTGAGGAGGGCTAGGCTGAAATTGTGACTGGGGAGAGGAGGAAACGGTTCTTCTGGGTTTTCCTTTGTGTGAGAGGAGGGGATCTGGAGGAGCTGGACTGAATGCTGAGGAAGGCGACATTGGGCTGGCCATGGAGTCTAGCTGGTGGGGACAGAAGGGATGGACAGGAGGGAAAAACAGGAGGGCATTCTTGGCAGAGGAGACACAGACAGGGAGGTAAAGGATCTCAGGTTCAAGGGGCCAGGGGTAGCCAGGGGGGCAAAGGCCTGAGCAAGAGGGCACAGGGCCCAGAGGGACAGGTCTGCAAAGGGAGACTGGAACCAGATGGAGACGTGACTCAAATGTCACGTCTACTACTAAGGACCTGGCAATGATGGTCACAGGAGCTTTCACTCAGCACCGACTAGACCCCAGAGTGGCACCCCCTGCACAACTCATGTTGACCTGTCAATCCCCACAGCAATCCCTGAGGCCGCTGGTATCATCATCTTCTCACAGGCAGAAACGCTGAGGCGCAGACAGAGGGACGTGCCGTGTTAGAGAGAGGTGCTGACCCTCCACTCCACTGAGGGTGGGCGGGCCTGGAGGGCCAGGGCCTCAAGACATCAATGGTTTGTGGGTTGAAGCCAGAGAGGTGAAGGCCGGCCAGCTTCAGGGATTCCAATGAGGAACTGCTACAGGCAGGGAACTGGGCAGGACGGGCTAAGTGACCTGGGGAGTCGCTCGGTGCAAAGGTACAATGGGGAATTTAAACTTGGGCCATCAGGGAAGAATGGGGTGTCCTGGGAGGCAGGAGTCCCAGATGGTGGGTTTGCTAGAGAAGTGGAAGTGAGACTGTTTTCTGGTGGGCCAGAGAAGGCCCAGGCGGGAAGCCCCTGGAGGAGGGAGGAGGCCAGCAGGTCTGCGGGGCTGGGCACCAGGTCTGGCAGGAGCTGAGGGATGTGAAAGCCCAGAGCGCAGAGGCCGAGGGAGGACAGCCAGCTCTGGGGTCAACAGGAGAAAGAGCCTGGGGAGGGTCTGCCTGTGCGAGGACTAGGGAAAGTAAAGGACTCGAGCCCAGGCAGCCATGAGGCCGCTGTGGCTTTGGGAGAGGAGTGCAGGATGATGTTTAGTTCAAGGTAGGTGAAACAGCCTGGGGCGTGGCTCAGTCACTCGCCTGGCATACCCACGGCCCTGAGTTCTATCTGCAGCATTAAAATAAAAGACATCAAACGGGGAAACTGAGAAACTGGGGTTTCACAGAAAGCAGGACTGTACAGGGCCGACCGGCTCAGGAGGTGGCCTGAGAAGGGGCTCCAGTCCCCTTCCTGAATCAGATCCTGCTGCCTCTGATGCAGGAGGAAGGATGGAAATGCTGGCCAACCGGGTGTGAGGAGGGAGACCAGGGGAACTGGGCCTTGGGGAGGGGGAAGGAAGCCACCAGGGCCTGGCAGAGGCTGGGAACATCTCCTTCCCAGCTGTCGATCAGCAGAGCTTGGCAGTTTTCAATAGGACATCAGGGACATTTTTTCCTGCCATAAATTTTTCACAAAACATTCACTTGCTTCTCCAAAAATACAGAGTGTGGATCACCAGTTGGTTGTGCAGCAGCCAGCTGTGGTTTGGTGCCAAATATAAGTTACCAGTGGCACTGGAATCTCTAATTACAAGGCATACATGGATAAAGTCAATGGTAGAAACTACCTAGAGTTCTGTGTGCGGCATGTTCTCCTTGCTTCATCTTAAACACAGGTAATGTGCAAAACTGAAGCCAGATAGGAAACAAGAGCTGGAAGGCTGATTCCTGCTACACAAACAAAAGCTGCCTCACGGGACTTTATTTTCCATATTCTGAGAGTCACCCTATAGTTAAATATCAGGTACGCTGCCACTTGAATCTTAAGAGGAGCTGTGAATTTTGAGTGCTGTTATCCTGTACTTCCACAAAGCAGTGTGCTTTAGAGAGAGGGGCAGGGGCTTAGACACAGCTCTTCAGCCAGAGAAGAAATGTGTTCTATGTGAGATGCTAACCAACCGTGGCCTCATTCGATCTTTACACACTATTACCAAGCTCCAGAAGATAGTTTGCATTGGATCTGTCCCTTCATATATAAAAATTAAATGAATTATGTAATGAAATAAAAATTTTAAAATGTTCATAAAGCTGATAATATATACCAGACACTGTTTTAAGTCCAGCAGAAGGGTAAAGATGTTTGACATGAAAACTGCCCTCAGAGGCTGCCTCTAATGGTCACAGGCATTCCAAACACTTAGGCTGCCAGTTTGCATCATTAAAAAAAAAATCTGGTAAGGATAACCCCCTCTCACTCTGAAGGTTCATGACTTTACACCAGTTTCTCGTATGTCTGCTCACGGACTCTAGAAGTAGACACCCTTCATTCTCAAGAGTGAGCTTTCTGCTTGATTCAGGTTTTCAGGGGTACCAACCAAACAATGAGTATCAGCCACATCTTCACCTTGTGGAAGATGCTGTAGGCATGGAGATAGAAAGGTGCAGAAAGTTCTGGAAGGCAAGTAGCAAGGGTACAGAAGGTGAGGTTGTCAAGGAAGGTCCTGGAGGGGAGGCAGGCTGCAGCTGGGCCTTGGAGGGCGTGTGGAGATTCAATGGCAGAGAGTGGGGTGCGGCACATGGGTGACGGCTTCCCTTAGGTGGGAAGTGTGAGGCACTTCTAGTGGTGATTGGACCATTGCGCCCGAGCAGAGATTTTGTGTGAGAGAAACATTTACAGAAGCAAAATTTGAATCATATTATGAAAGGCTTTCACTGAAATGCTAAATAGTTTCACTTATTTCTGAAGGACAGTTGATAACTATTGATGATTATCAGGAAAAAAAATGTAGTAAAAGCTGAGATGTTGGAAACTTAGATATCCTAGTGTGGGAGGTAGATGTGGACGTGAGACTGGTTGGTGGAAGTTCAGAGAAAATGACATCATAGGAGCAGGAAGAGCTGCCTCGGGTCCCTGCACCTTGGTGGGGAGAGTTCCATTCCTGAAGACTGAAGACATGGGACAGAAGCCTGACCTCTCCAGGTCCCTCTTCACTCTTCTGTGGACTGGGGGTTGGGGAGACCCTGCCTGCTTATGAGATCGCAGTGAGGACTCATAAACGAGGCAAGAGTGAGGAAGACAGATATGCCATGGCCACCCTATCAAATCTCTGCTTCCATTTCTGTATATTCAAGAAGCAAGTACACAAATGTGTTCACGTTCAACAACCTTCCCATTGTAATCCTCACGTATCTTCCTTTTATGGGGGTCTTCACAGCTGTAATTCTGTGCATGAGGTTGTGCTATCACGGTATGCTGAGTTCTGTGGTCACAGATAATCTGACTAGGATGCTAAACCTACAGGCGGTGATGGGAGACAAGACACCCTCAAGTGAGTGTCGTGGGAGTTGAGATGGGTAATCTCACTGAAAAGGATGCTCAGAGAAGTCATTATATTCCTAGCGCTGACAGGTTGGAAGAGGGATGAACGATTCAAAAGCATGGCAAAAAACAGAGTTAATCAGTTCCCATATGCCGTGGCCTGACCATGTGTAAGGTGGCATAATATTGTCTGCATGTGCAGAGGAATATTGTGAGAATGAATGGGATATTATCTCCAAAACAATTAGAGATGTTTGGACAGAAGCCACTATGAGAAAAACTCAAGTATGTCATTTCTGAAAAGACATTTTAAAAAACATGTTAGTTTGTCAGGCAAAATACAAGAACAGATTGGACTTAAAAGATGTTCTCAGATCCCTTGTAGAATGAGGTGGAACACTCTATGTAAACAGAAACCACGCAGAATTACTGCTATGAAAAGCTATCAGAAAGAGGTAAGTGGGAGATAGTCATTTTATTTACCTGTGGGTAAGAAGAGAAGGCCATCTAATAAGTTGGAGCAAAAACATAACATACAATGTCTGGATTTTCTAGAAAAGAGTAGAGTTCCCTTTCCTTCAGACAATATGGTAAACATATGGCAAGTCTCTTGTCTTGATAAACATCTACAGTGAATAACTTTGAGACAGATGGGCATTTCACGACTCTGTCTTATTAATTTCCATGCCATTAGAATGAATAATTCACAATTCAGATGACCAACTTGATTGCTGTGTTTGGAAATCAACAGAAGGCCTCAGGATAAGCGACCAAGGATAAGAATGAACGTGTCCCCGTTGCTATGGTCAAGAAATGGCAGCAAAGGCCAGGTCTTGGGACTCCGAAAATGGAGCCACGGCTATTGGTGACAGGTCCTGGTCATGGAGAGTGCCACACACACAGGTTAGTAAAAGAAAGGAGGAGAAGGAGAGCTTGGGAACGGTGACCTGGTACAAAGGCTCTTGACTCCACAGGCGAGCAGAGTCAGAAGAACTAAATAGAAGGGGAAAGACGGCAGTATAAGGGACAGCAGTCTAGTGTCACTGCTATTTACACAACACTGAATTCGACAACTCCAGGGTTTCACTACCAGCAACTCAAGCCACGTTACCACGGAACATTCCCAAGTGAAGACGCAGCATGTTGCCCTCTCTCTTCTTTAACTATAGGCTCCTCCTCCTCTCCTGTCCCCAGTAGGTGTCAGTGTCTCCCCTGCTAGGCACCCAAGGCCAGGCCAGGGACTGGCTGCCTAGGCGAGATCAACAACCAAACTCCCATTCCATTTATCCCAGTCGATTTCTCTCTCCATTCCACACAAACACACCCTGACTCTACTTGGAATCCTACATTTGGAGGATGGATTAACAGGCAAGTCAAGGTAGGATCTCAACCTCAGCACCATTTCCATGAACTTCAAACTCTTCCCTGTGGGGCCATCCTGTGCACGGCAGGATGATTAGCAGCCCCCAACCCTACTTCAACAGTAACCAACAAAAAATGTCTCCATATGTTGATGGATGTATTTTGTCAGGGAAGATCATCCCAGTTCAAAAACTAGTGCTCCAGATAGGACAGGAAAAGCCAATAATGATTGCCAAGAGTGAGCGCCACTTCTAGACTAGGGCGAGTATAGAACATTGCACTTACAGTTCATGGAAGACGGACACCCAGCATGGAGACTACACGGCTGAGATTCGCTCTACAAAAGCAACCGCAAAGGACGCTGTAGTTCTTGGCATCTTGAGAAATACCAATTTTAACTTCCCATATGATTATACATTGTCTCATCCAATCCTCATTACACTGTGAAAATATGTAATTTCTAGTTCATGGACGAGAAGACCAAGGCTTGGAGTGGCCAGATGATGTGTGTAGGATCTGAGGCTTAGATACACAGAGTTGAGACCGGGCCTTTAGACTTCAGATTCATGGTCCTTTCCAGAGTTGTTCTCAGGGTGGGTTGGGTAGGACCAGTGGCCCCCAAGCCAGAAGCCACTGGGATGTGGCATCAAGAGTAGCAATGTGAAATGTGAGCATCTGTTCCTTCAACTTCAACAGGTGCAGAAGGAACATGGGAAAGAGGTTGGGAGGGGAATCCCAGCGTCTGCACCTGCTCCTGTCTTATCGGAGAGCGACGCTTTGCAGACCCAGATCTGTTCTTGCTTTTATTGCCCTGAACTCACAAAACCAACAGGTGCTCAGAGAAGAAGACTGATATTTACTTACAATGTCATCCTCTAAAATTGTTCTCTTTTTTTTTTTTAGTTCTTTAATAAAAATGTTGGCAAAATTATACATTGATGTTATGTATTATTAGAATAATATATAATATAATACAATACATATGTACAAGTTTGGGGTTTTGGTGCAGTTTTTTCCCCTGCACTGGGGATTCAACCTGGGGCCTCGAGCCTGCTAGGTAAGTGCTCTACTGCTGACCTTGGTCCTCATCCCCATCATGTGTAGTTTTTAAACTGATGGGTCATCAGACCTTAAAAGCACTTCTCTAAAAAGATTCAACCACCAACAATACTAGATCAGAAACACTTGTCAGGTCAAACTCCACAAGTCCCACACTTGCTGGTGGCCTTTCCTCCCCACCTCTCAGGAGATCCTCTCAGGATCTCTTTACCCGGGTTCCCCACCCATGGAAGGACCCAGCCCCGCCACTGGCAATGGATTCTTCTCTCTCACTTCCCACCTGCTGAGGTTACCCAGCCTGTTCATTTCTCTCCTTCTGTGTCTCAAATTGGATCCCCTCCTGTTGCCTGCACTGGCCCACCCTGGACAGGACCCTTCCCTGCTGTAGAGGTGGCTTCCTAACCTTCCTGTGCCTCCAACTCCTTTCCCACCTCAGCCTGAACTGTCTACTTGACCAGCGGAGACAGCCCCATCACTCCCACTGCTGAAGACCCCTCCATCTGCCTGAAGCTCCAGGAAGACCCCTGGATCTTCTGCCTCTGTGAGCCCCAGGCTGCCTCTCCAGACTCCCCCGGCCCCTCTACTCGTGCTGCAGCCTCTGGAAGTCCAGCCAGGGCTGAAGAGCTCTCCTCTGCCTCGGTGTGTTAGCCCACACTGCCCTCTGTCTTTGGGCTCATTTCTGTCTGCTTAGGATGCAGCACAGGTTTTCTTCCTTAGAGTGCCCTGCCTGCTTCCCCATACCCAGAGGCACAGGTCCACTCGTGGGCCAACTGGACCACTGCAAAGTAGCCCCGTGGGTTCTCTCCACCCCTCCTGAGCTCCCCCTAGTGCAGACTTCCTACACAGTCATCTTGCACTTGTCAAACCTAAGCGACCCAAGGACACCTTTCTATTAACTTTGCCTCTAGACTGACTTCAGATTTCACCAGTTAGTTTCCCACTAATGTCCTCTTGCTGCTCTGGGATCTCACCAGGACACTGCATTTGTCACTATACGTCCACAGTTTCCTCTGTTCTAGATGGATTGTTTATTTTTTGTGATCTCGACAGCGCTGGGGTTATGTGTTTATGGTCAGGATACTACAAGGAGTAAACCTGCATCAGGGCTGTGAGTATGAACATCCATCCCAAGGACAGCCCTATTTGGTGATGATGTACTATATATATATATATATTTTTTACATGACAATATGTCATCTAGGATTTTTGCTTTCATGGGCACACATAATCCTGTTCTGTAATTTTCTGTCTCATATTATTCTTTCAGGTTAGCCATTAAGAGTTATCTTATTTTCGTTGATTCTCTCTTTTTCATTTTTAAAAACAGTTTGTATGAGGGAAGGGCATCATTTTTAAAGAATTAGGAGAAATTGAATAAAATGACCTGGGCATATCATTGTTTCTTTTTAAGGGGCAACCTTTTGACCACTTATTCATTTTTATGTTTATTGGTTTATTCAGAGTTTTTTCCCTTAAATAATTTTGATAACATAGTTTTCTAGTAAATTAGTTCTTTCAACTAAATTTCAAATCCACTAGCATTAATTTGTTTATGACATAGTACCTGTCATCCTCCTTTCTCTCTGTCAACATGAATATTTTCCTGCTGTCTTTATGATCTCCAGCTGTGTCACAATGAGACTGGAGAGGGCTGCATATTTACTCTTCCTCAGCTGGGGACGCACTTCCCTGTCTTGGGAAATCTTATCAATTTTTCCCTTATGGTCTAGTTTAAAGTTCATCCTCTGTACAGACTCATTTTTTTTAAAAAATATTTATAATTTGTGCTTCTTGTGTTCTTGTTTCAACCTTTCCATCCTTTCTTAAAGAATAATTTCTTTTTTATCTTTATCAGTTTGTCTATTCTTTGCACATCCAGAATATGCTTATCTGAGCCCCTCGAACTGTTAGTAGGTCTAGTTTAATCCAACATGAATACAAGCTCACATTCTAACAGGCGCTATTGGCCGTCTATTTAAGCATTTACTTTCTTCATGGGTTATGGCATTTTTACCTGAATTCTTATTTTATGTAGGAAGATTTTCTTCCCCATCTCTCCTAATCTTTCCTAGTCTGTGCCCTCTCTTGCTGTCCGGCCATTTGGTGGCTGCTTTTACTCAACACCAGAGCCCTCAGTCCAGCACCTGGAGTTGCTTAAGCAGTTGGCAACGAGTTTTGTTTCTATGTATTTGTTTCTAGTTGGAGCCTCCACTCTAGCCCTGAAGGCTGAGCATCAGGCCCGGTCCTGACACCCAACCTCCAGGGAGGCTCTTACCCCTCATCCCCCGGAAGTCAGCTGTCTGCCACTCCGGGGCTCTCCTAATGGGGCCTCAGGAGGCCTGTGGCTGCAGGCCCTCTCCCTGCCTAGTGTTTCTGTTCTTTTTCTTTTCTGTCTAGTCTTTTAGCCCAGGTCTGATTTCCCTTGATTCTCTCCTTACGCCTGGTCCCCAGGAAGGTGTGAGGGTCCACAGCTCTCATGGTAAATGTTGACAGAGTGCCCCAAATCCAGCACGGTCATCCTCAAAGGGAGCCACTAACTGGGGTGGGGCTGGTTGGGGCAAGCTTCAAGAAGGATAAGAACTGAACTGGTCTGGGCAGGAGGGCCAGTGTGGACTGCAGAGGAGACAGGGGCCAGTGTTGCAGACAGGAGCAACAAACAAGAAAGGCACAAAGGGGAGAAGACCCTAGTTAGAAAAGAAGGTCCATAAAGAAAGTCATGGAAGTCAAGTTTGAGGAAACCGTTGGAGGCCGATGATGAACATAACCGATTTCCAGACTGAGGGATCTGGACTGAAGGCAATGGAAAGATCCTGAATTTTCTGCATATGGAAACAGAACAAATAACTATCATTTATTAATTTTTTTTTGCCAAGATTGTGCTAGGGTCTTAATGTAAATTACCCCATTTAAGCCTCAAACAATCCTATGAAATAGATACTATATTATACCCATTTAATAGATGAAACGACTGAATTTAGAGAGATTAAATAATTCTCCTGAAATCATGTAGGCTTATGAATGATCAGAAAGACATCAGGTGCTAATTCCCAGAACCTGAACATGTTACCTCTTTAGGAACAGGGACATTGCAGGGGGAGATCGGACATACACAGAGAGGAGGGGCCATGGGAACACTGAGACAGACCACAGTCAAAGGAAGGGGGGCAGGGCCAGGGGCTGGAAAAGGCAAGGGGGACTCTCTGAGAGCACCAGAAAGGAGCCTGACCTTCCCACAGCCTGATCTCAGTCAGGCAAAACTGACTCTGGGCTTCCGGCTTCCAAAACCGTGCAAGACTCAGTCTGTTGTTTTAAGCCACCAAGTCAGTGATCATTTGTTCCAGGGGTCACAGGAAACCAACATGGGAGACAGCGTGACTCTGAGGCAACCTGACTCCAGGTGTGTGTTTCAACCAATACTCCAGAAAAACCCACTGACTGCGGACGACTATTCCAGAAATGAGAGATGGGAGTGAACCAAGCTAGACACAGCTAGTTACACAGTGGGATAGTTCTGGAGACTGTGACAATCACAAAGCACGACTCGTGGAATCTGAGTGCACATGAATCATGATTAGTAATTCAGCTAATTTTTTATTCAGTGGTGCAGTTAACAGGTGAGGACAGGGAAGAAATGCTCCAGCCTTAATTGCCTTCCTAGAAGACACATTATTGGAGTGATGACTGAGATTGCCCATTCAGCGGCAGAGCAGCTAGAAGTGTGTCCGTGGCTGCGAGCAGAGCCACTCCACTCACTCTTCGGGAGCCAGGCGTGACCCTTGTTCTGGTCCTAAAGTCATGCAAACTTCCAGACCAAACTGAGGTGTTTAACAAGATAATTAAATTTCTTCCTAATTCAGGTAAGTACCAGGTACAGCTGGCAAGATGTGCTCACACAACCCGCTGTCAACTCTGTGACGACACGTGATTGGTTTTAGGTCAACAGGACCTGGGCCGCTGGCACTGATGCCATGACTTCCCTCCAAGCTCTCCGTCGGGTGTCCCTCCTCAGTCCCTGCGGTGCTGGGACTCTATCAACAGTCTTTGAGGTAAGCGCCTCTGGGTTCCAAGGCTGGGAAAGCTGTTTAATGGAGCCAGTTTCCTTTCCTTTAAAATCCCTCCCAGTATTGTAATATGAGTTTGCCGCAGTCCGGCTGCAGCAGAATAATCAGGGGGGGGTGACGAATAACTTGTGTACGTTGATACAGCAGGAGTAGGAGCCGTTTATTGTAGGACAGGAGCAGTATTTATACATTCCACACAGCTTATCTAATTAGCATAAACTAGATACATCAGTCAGCCAATCAGGAATCTCTACACCTAATGGCTCGGTTTTGTTACTTCTCAAACCACTCCCTCTGACATTTTGCCAGGCACCATCCAGACTTGTTTACGAACTTTAACATTCCCCTGACAAAATGCCAGGTGTTATTTTGACTTATTTACAGACTCTAACATGAGTTAACACGAAAATCTTTGCAAAGAACCTGCTTGGGTCCTGATTTGGGCCCGGGGCTCTGTCATCTGCTGGCTGGGGGACTTTGAGTAGTCCTCCACCTGCACAATTTGTTCCTGACTAATAGGGTTGTGAGCATTGAGGAGTCTCCTGGGCACAGCCCTAGCACTTTGTGAGTACTTTGTTAGCTGTATTGTTACTATTTATTTCATGGTTGGGGGGAGGCAAAACACCTCCTTGGAGCACACCTTAGATCTCACCTCTGCAGGAGGACCTGAAGCTGTCTTGGGAGTGAGGAGGCAGAGGATGGAGCAAAAGGGTCTGAGAATTTAGTTCTCTCTGGCTTAGGAGCATCAGGTCTATATTTGTTGAATATGGAATTTGGGGGCTTCCCAGTGAATGGATAGAATTTTTCTGAGAATTTTGGTGGGTTAATTCAGTGCTACTTTGAAATAAGACTGAACCTTTATAGTGCTTAAAATTCTGGAGGAATAAAATGACGCAGAGGATTGGCAAGCAAGCAATAAAGAAAAACAGGGAATTATAAAAGTTTGGGGTGTATCAAAAAGGGAAAGTACACTATGGCCAGGGCACTCTTCCAGGTTGTAGATGATGATGAAATGTCCACATGGCATCGCAAAGAACAGGGAGGCTGAGACGTGAGGCATGAGCAGAGCTCACGCACAGCCTGATTGAGACATGGGCTCCACGGATGGGGCTCCTCCAGACCAAGTGCCTGTTTCGGAAATATTGCTAGTTTCAAAGCTCTCATGAAATCTCTTTGCTTATTTTTATATGTTGGAATAGTTCAAGTAAGATATGCATTTGGAAACATGGCTGTTAACTGAAGTACTGTTTAAACTATTCATTTTTCCAAACAGCGATGCATCCAAAGTCTTTAGATATGAGGAATTTAATAGTTACAACCCAGAGTCTGTGTTGTTAGCACATTTACTATGCATTTTAAATGAAAACAAAATAGGCATATTTCCCATCTATTCAGGATATTTTAATTCACCGCATATGATTCTCTTTCAAAAGTATTTAGTTGAATAAATTATTCAAAACCAAGAGTATAGACTGGCATGAAATGTATTTTGAATCATTTTATTCAGTAATCCCTACGTTGGCAAAAAATCAAGGTTCAGTACAACAACTTCAGTTATAACTGAATTAATTTAAAAGATTATGCTATAGAGGAAATCTAAGGATTATAGTAAACAGCAAAGTATTTTTGAAAAATGAACTCTGAAACTAACAAAAGTTGTGATATCTTTATGGAAAAAAAAATCTAAAAGCATGAATGAAGTACAAAAATTTAAATAAACAGAGATGTGCAACTTGTTTATGAATGGCAAAATTCTTTCTCTTAAGCATGTCAATTTCCCCAAAGTTCAAGGCAACTCCAAAAAATAATCCCAGTAGGTTTTTCATGGATCCTCAAATCCAAATTCAAAAAGAAGCACAAAGGGACTGGGATAGGCCAGATTTGAGGAGGGTGGAGGAATGACACACAGCAGCGGTTGGAACACAAAGAGCGGGCAATGAGGACACAGGAAGGGAAACCTCACAGCAGAAAGGCCAGCTGATCAGCCTGGAACAGGCACGACAGAGCCTTCCTAACAGACACTGGGACAACCACAGTACCACATCAGGGACAGGAGGGCTGTCCCAACCAGGGGCCCAGACCTGAAGCCACAAAGGGAGGATGGGTGAATTGGATTCTATTAGAATTATAATCTGTTTTTGCAAAAGACCCCCCAAAATAAGGGTGAAATTAAACTGAAGTCAGGAAATACCTGTAACCAAGGAGCACTGTTCATAATGAATAAGATATAACAAATTGATAAGAAATGGATAAGTAACCCAATGAGAAAATGAGACAATGTTGAAACAGGCAATTCTTAGAAGAGAAACATGAACAACCCATATAAGAAAAGATACCCAACTTCACTAGTCATTAGGGAAAGGAAATGGAAAGATACTAACTTTTACCCATTTGTTTAGAAAAAAAATTTTCAGTCTTTGACATTTAAAAGTACCAGCCAGCAAGTGGAGGGGCAAGTGACTCACGGACTACCCATGGGCATGCGAATTGGAGAGCCAGGTGGTAGAATGTAGGAAAGTATCACATGGGAGGCACACAGCGCTCAGCCTAGCATTTCCATTTCTAGGCACACCCCTTAAAAATCTCTAACTCATGCAAACCAACAGAAATATAGAGGAAGCCTACCTGAGTCATCATCTATAATAAAGAAAAACTAAAAGCATTTTAAAAGACAATCAATGAAAAGGGTAATTGGGGAACATCTATGCAATATGCAGTATTGAGTAATTAAGATGAATTGACTAGATTACACGTGGCAATGCAGGTCTCAAAAGAATAGTGACACATGCAGTTGTACTTTACTGTAACCTGTAAAATATGAAACCTTGAGAAGTACACTATTTATGTTTATAAATATTTTTAAAAAGGCTTGAAGGTTAGGGCTGGGGCTGTAGCTTAGCTGCAGAGTGCTTGCCTACCATGTGTGAAGCACTGGGTTCGATCCTTAGCACAGCATAAAAAACTAAACAAATAAAGGCATCTACAACTATAAATTTTTTAAAAAGGAATGAAGGTTAATGATAAGCAATGATTTCAGAAAATTCCTGACCTCTGAGGAGCGGACCAGAGTGATAAGATTTGAGGGAGTTCTACAGGTGCTACAGGGGTGTCCTAAGATTTTTCCCTTAAGAATTTTGTGAAGTTCAGGTTGTGGTGGTGCATACCTATAATCCCAATGGCTTGGGAGACTGTGGCAGGAGCATCATGACTTCAAAGCCAGCCTCAGCAACAGCGAGGCACTAAACAACTCAGTGAGACCCTGTCTCTAAATAAAATACAAAAAAGGGCTGAGGCACCCCTAGGTTCAATCCTTGATACCACCCCCGCCCCCCGCCAAAAAAAAAAAAAAATCTTGTGAAGCAAATACAGAAAACAGTTAAGATTTGGTAACATTGATTGGAAGGCTCACAGCTATTCATGTATCAGTCTGTATTTGTGTGGGTGTTTGACATATTGAAAAATACGTATTGATCTATTGTAATTGCTTGGTTTCATAATAGGAAAAAGGAATTTCATACTGCAATTCCAGGAACTGAGGCTTTTCTCCCTTATTTTAGAGTTTCTGAAATTAGGATGTATCTTATAATCAAGATGTATGTTAATAGAATATTTTCCCCCTTAAAACTATTACTGAACTGATGGTGCATCCTTGAACTCTTGATGTTTTATACATTAGTGTGGTCTTTATTGTCCTTAATCTAACCCTATATGCTCTCCAGTATTGGGGAGGGATTTATCAATTGTGTCATTTGACTGCTTTAAGCTATCAACTTCCCTTTCCCCAAAGCAGTGGAGGAGAATCTCCAAAGCAGGGCTGGTTTCTCAGGTGTACAACCTGTGGAGCTGCTTGGGGCCCATACTCGGAGGCTCCCCAGGCCAGGTTTAATGCTCTGCTGCCATCATCTTCTATACACTGGAAGATGCTGTGTACCCTGTCTATAAAACAAGGCTGGCTACACACTTTGTAGTAGTGTGAAGTTGTGTCATCTTGCAACTTCATCATTTGATCTTTGAATTCGTGTTCTGAAATTGAAATGTTGGTCAATGGAGCATGTGCATGTGCACAGGAGGCAGGTGGGAAAGTACCCTTTGCTTCTCCTTGCTGGCAATTCTCAGGGAGTGCTCACAAAGCCCCGTGGGAACAGGATTCTGGTGGACATGAGAGTGCAGGGGTCAAGGTCAATGTGTTGTATATCCCGCTGAGGTAGCAGGAGCACTTACAAACTTGAGAGGTTGTAAGCTCTGTGTGAAACAGAACTTGCTTTGAGTGCAGAGAGAAGGCAATGGTATTCTAAGAAATACAAGAGAGCCATGAACCCTGTCCTGTCCTCTCTTACTCCTGTGCCTTCCCAGAATTCACCAGCAACTCAGATGACATCACAGGGCAGAAGGAAAGAGGGAAGCCCAGAGTTTCTCTTCCTTCAGTCCTTCCTTACTCCTCAGTAATCTGAAGATGAAATTGGTAGAATGTGCGCATATTAGGAAGTGAAATGGAAGCAGCTGAATTCATTTTATTTAACATTCTTATAAGAATACAGTGCATATGTATACAACAGGCACAAAACACCAATTGTGTAATTTTGGTGATTTCACATGAGTTAGAAAGTCCTATGTTTGCATTTAAATTGGACTAGTACAATATAAGGATGAAGAGTAAAATTAATGCTAATAGTTTAAAATTTTAATTTTTCTCTACTCAAATTGCAATTAAGTAGCAAACTAACACTATGGTTGAGACACACCATCGAGGAAAGGATAGCACTTACATTTTAATTAGCAGCCCCTTTTTTCTGCTTTTGGAATAAGAGGTCCCAAATTTCCATTTCACACTACTACAAATTGTGTGGCCAGCCTTGCTCTACAGGCAGGATACACAGCATCTGCAGTGTGTGGGCTCAGTGGACAGGCTTCAGAAGGAACGCGTCACCCGGCAGTGGAAAAGAGCAGGAAAGTGAAACTGGGTAAAACGGGCTTGCTCTGGGGTGTTTTTTTCATAACATCTCCCACACATGATGTATTGTGTTCTAAGAAGAACATGTCAGTTAATTCTTATCTTCCATGAAGAACACAAGGTGAATGTGTGCTTGTGGCAGGGACTCGTAGCTACTGGTTAAGGTTTGCTTCCTTTGGTTCTTGGGTGTTTGATGGGCCACATCCCCAAGACTCCTGAGCAGAGGGCTATGGTCACGTGACTGAGTTCTGGCCAATGGACACAGTGCAAGTCACAAGTGTCCCTTTCAGATCTGGCCCACTAAAACCTCCTGTACAACCTCCACCACAGGACTAAAGTTCTGAGCCTCTCTCCCTAATTCTGGGACCTATCTACTTCACTAATCCCAGGGAACGACATTTTAAAATTACACTTTCCTAGCGCATACCCAGATGATGTTATTTGAAGCCTACTTGGAAAAGTTTTTGTCTTCTTTTCCAAGAACCTAAATTAATATAAACAATTAAGAGCAATTTAGGTGTTTTTTCTCTGGACTTAATAAATGCCATTATGAGCACAGAAGTGGTGCTGTGGTTGAGTGCTCTTCCGGCCAGGGAGGTGCGAGAGTGGGCTGGGTGGAAGTCTGCTCTCTTTCTGTACATGCTGGTCCCTGGCTGGTACCTGTCCTGGTCTCCATTTCCACTCTCTAAGCAGGACAGCTCTAAGCTGTCGGCTTGGCTGGGTTAAGACGAGACTGTGTTTGCTCAGGGCACATGCAAACTGCTTAAAAATTCTGAGAGGAAAGTAACACAGCAAGAATAACATTCTGGTCGTTTTATGTTAAATAGAAGTTGGGTATCAAAAGGGAAGTGTGTTCTCATTCACTTTATAAGGAATGATTCCTGGTCCCAGAGACTCCTTTTTCCCCTGCAAGAGATCATCTCCCTGCTCTAGCACTGGAAAGCCTGCCCTATTGCTTGAATAAGCAATTGATTAAATTTATTGATGAATGTATTCCAAAGAAATGTTATTAAAATAGCCATTTTTAATGAAATATACATTTATTAGATTTCTAGTAAGTAGAATAAGTAAAACCAGCCATACTTGTAAAAATAAATTAAGCATTTTTTCACCTTGAGTAAAATAAATCTTATTTTCAAATTCAGAGATTTAACTTCATTAGTATATTAAAAATTAATACACAGTAGACTAAAATTGTAATGTAATAAATTATTTATATTCAGCTAGACAAATTAAGTCATGTCCTTCCAAAATAACACTATGTGCAGGAGACATAAATGGCTGGACAGTAATCTGGGTTTGAGTCTTGTTTTTTGTATCCATGCTTTGGGTCTTTAAAGATAGAACAGGTTTTATCTTAATGCAATGCATTAAATGAATGTTAGAACAAAATATTGAACAAGTGCTTAAGGAACACACTCTGGGCAAGGTTCGTGCTAGGGTTTGTGCAAGGGAACAAGTGGGCTTTTGGAAAACAAGAATCCTACGTTGCACTTTTATAGACTTCTGCACACACAGTGCTGGGCTCAAGTGTCCTATCCCATCGGATGCCCATGACATGTCCTGAGGAGGGAGGGACACAGCTCTGCATAGCTGAGGACCTTGACATCTGGCAGCCAGTGCACTCATTTCCTGGGCTGCCCTGGAGACACCACAGACTGGGGCTGTGGGGAAGGGAGGCTGGGACAACAGAAATCATTCCTCACAGTCCAGAATCAGGGGTCAGCTGTGCCAAGCTGGCTGAAGCCTCTAAGGGAAGAACCTCTGTTTTATGTCTCCCTCCAGAGAGTCACCAGCAGCCTGTGCTGTTCCTGGTCTTGCGGACATGTGGCTTCCTTCTCAAACTCCACCTCACGTAGCCGTCTTCTCATCCGTGTGTCGGTCTGCTCATCACCTTCCCTCTGGACCTGTTTGTCTCACCCTATAGGGGACATCTGTCCTAGTGGATCGTGGTGCACTCTATTCCAGTATGACCTCATCTTAACTAATTATATATGTATAACCCTATTTCCAAATAAGGTCACATTCTGAGGTTCTGGGAAGGACACAGACTTTGGGCAGACAGGTGCAACTCGGAGCACGCACTGCAAAGCCTCTGCTCAGGGAAGTTTCTCCAACTGCTCAGTCCAGATCAGACTGAATTCCAGGCACAGGCCCCCGTATGAGCAAAGACGTGGCAGTAAAGTCTAGTTGTGTGTGTGTGTGTGTGTATGGTCATTAAAGGTTTTGAATGGAAAAGTAGTGGAGATGATGAGGTTTGTAAGATGGTTTTGAAGACTGGTTAGGAGTAACTTAAGGTGACTGAGGTTAAATAAAGATGATAGGCATTGAACTAGAAAACCAGAAAGAAAGTGAGGAAAATAAAAAAAGATAGAATACTGACACAGGGAAAGGAAGAATGGGCACAAAATAACTACTGATTCTGTCTCAAAGAAGGAGGGAAAAGAAGGTGGGACGGCCAGATGCTGGGACCAGAAGACAGGGGCGGGAGGGCTGCTCTGCTGACCTGGGACACTGGGCACTTTACATGCAGCAAATAAAAGCTACTAAACACACCCAGCCTTCATCCCAATGCAACGTCTGTGATCCGGACGGCAAACCAAGCAACACAGTGGTCACCAACGGCGTGCGCTCACCACTCCTCCTCCCGTCCAGGACACCGCCTGTTTGTCTTCTGCATTTCCCCTCTTGCTCCTTTGGTCCCGTGGTGTCCCACAACACGCCGTGTGCACTTTCTGAAGACAATGCCTGTTTCATCTTTCTCTTTGCAGCTTTCTTTTCTGGAAAGATCCATATCTCCTAGTCTTTTTTTTTTTTTTTTTGAAGCAGCATTTGTAATTTGTCAAGCACTGCTTAAGCATCCTGTAGGTATAAACCACCCACTTAATCCTCATAAGCAAACCTACTGCCACCCACTTCCTAGGTGAGGAAACCGAGGCACAGTAGGGTGGATAACCTTGGCAGAGGCCGCACAGTCAGAAAGAGATAGAGTCTGTGCTCCTACTCACCGCCACCTGTCTCGTGGGCAGTGGGAGGGTGGGCTTGCTGACCAGGACAGCATCAGCTCTTCTCCAAGGCCTCTATGGCCCCTAGGCATGGAATACTTGTAATTGTCCACCATATGAGTACACAACAGTCACCTGGTGAAATTCAGGCACGATTTAGAGTGGACAAGTGAAGACCAGGACTGCCCCGATGACGCGACACTGCTGTGCTATGGCCTGGAGGGCAGGGGCCAGGCACTCCCTCACCTCTAAGCTGCTCATCCTGTAGCCCGGGGGCATCGGCATGCCACCACTGGGCTGAAGTCCCAACAAAACTAGACTCACAAAGATGACAGTTTCCTAGGATGGGACTAAATATGGCTCCAGAATTAATGGTTGATATAATCTCAAGGTAGTGGTTCTCCGAGTTGAGTGCTCATGAAAAGCACTTGGAGAAGTTGCTAAAGTGCAGATTCCAGCACCTTCCCCTGCGTCCCCCCAGAGAGTCAGGCACCGTGGGGTTCAGGGCACTGTGTCTGTCACCAGTGTAGGGATTCGATGAGGGTTGCACAGGGACGCACTTCAGAAACACGGGGAGAGCCGCAGCCACCCTCCCGCCCAAGGAGGTGCTTTCCTCCACATTTTAAATAATCCTTAGAATATTTAATCTCTTCTATTTAACAGATACTATATGCCATCCCAGTTTCTACCAAACAAGAGATGGCCTGAAAGATATCTATCAAGTTTTATCATAGGTTTTTTATTGTAAATTCCTTACAACATACTCGAGGGATTACTTGATGATATGAACAAAAATAGCTTTCCATGAGGTGAAGGTACCCCAATCCTGTTCAGTGTGAAATTTCCCATTAGTCATGATTTGGGGTAAGTCATTCTCTGTGTTCAGGCACACGGTTCTGGCATGATGGTGTCCCAGGTCTTGTCCTAGTCCCTCCAGTGCGTCTATGGTGCATGACTTCAGTGGGCCAGGTCAGTGCTGGAAGCCTCAGGGTGAAAATCACTGTGCCGAATGTGCTGTGTTCCATTTCAGCAGTGAGAGAAGTTAGGTACCTTGCATGGACATGGTGTGATTTTTAAAAAGATCTCAGCCCACAGGAAGAGACAGGACAATGGCCTCCTAAGTCTATTTTGTACGTGACGGATATCCCATAGAGCCACGGATTCCGTCAGAACAACCGAGTAAAACAGCCAGGCAGTGGCTGCCCATGGTAGGTCTCTGCATCTCTTTTCCTAATATACTTAGTGCCTTCAAATAATTAAGTTTTTCTTGCTCAGTTACTCCTGACTAGAGCTAAACTGTAATTCTTTAGGAGGATGTTTAAACTACCCTCCATTTAAAACAGAGGGCAATTTCTCAGCACTGTTTCTTGCTCCAAAGGAAGCTAAGATTAATATCCTGAGGATTAAGCTTTTGCTCTACATTTTCAATCTCACCCATTTTTTAAGTGGCTTTCCTAAGTAGAGAGAATCATCATCTTTAGATAATCTCACCAATTTGGACATTTTAAAACAATAGCACTTTAAATTCAGACACATCCTGGAAATGGAAAATTTCAAAGCTCTTTGAAAAATAATAAACCACAGTCAAGGAACAAAGAGAAAAAAATTACATAGTACATGTCCTAAATTTCATGTTATAAGATGGGTCACGAAAGCAAGTCAGACATATTAAGATGTATACACTTCACTTCTGACAAAACAAAGTTCATAATATCTCAATAGACTCTTAGTTTAAAAATCTTCAGCAGACTTAATCAGAGTCTGCTGTGTGCTTTGAGGTGCAAATGTGCTTTCTAGTTGCATGCACCTGGTGTTCAAGTGACACGGTTATGACCAGAATGCCAAGCCTGTCATGACGAGTCATGTCTGTTGGCTCTGGTGACAAGGACTTCTCAAACATCTAGGTGTATGCATGTGGAGTATGTTTATGCTTTTCAATATATGATCAAGCTTTGCTACCTAAATGTCATGACTGACTAATTCAACAAAAACTTATACAAATTCATCCAAATGAGGATTTGTAGTTAAAGAGTAATCTCAAGACTCTTATAATAACACATCCTGAGGACCCAGTATGTGCAGGTGGTCTTAGGGACAAGCAATAGACAAAACAGACAAGCCTCTTCTTCAAAGCTTCAGTAGAATGAGTTATAGCCAGTATTTTCTCTGTAGAAATATTAACTGACAAAGATGCCAATTAAAGACAGGTTATTTTTTATAAGTGACAGAAAAAAAGCTCAAATAGTAGTGGGCTGAGGCAACCTGTTGTTTAAAGTTTGCAATGTGACAAAGTATCACAACTGCAAAATATTTCTCTGAAATGCGATGTCTTGGGGGAAAAAGTTTCTATTTTTCTCTTTGCACCCCCAGCAGAGAGAGGCCAGTCAGAGCTCCGACAATCGCATTGCCTTGGCTAAATGTTGGGAACGGCGGCCACCATTTCACTTGCCCTGGCAGAATTCGTTTTCAGAGTCTGGGGGAAAAACGGAGCACCTTGTGGCTGGAGTCCCAGCACGTCTCAGCAGCGCTGCTGTAATGTCATAGATGCTGAGGAGGGGGTTCAGCCACGCGGAGGTCAGGAGCGGGTGGGCTGGGGAGTGGCCCAACAGCACCCAGCCGGTGTGTCCACCATCCCTGGGGTGGTGCTGACCCGTGTCCAGGATGTGGTGGCAGCGTCACCTGCAGAGCATCCACAGACCCCCTGACTATAAGGATGCTGGCCAGCTCCAGGCCCAGAGAATCCGGGAGCAGTGAGGCCTCCGGCCGGCTGGCTTGGGCCACCTGTCCTCCCTTCCTCTGAGTCTGCGCTTGGGCTGGTTTTATGCTAACCAAGTCTACAGCCTCACTCCGACAGGAGTGCTTCTGGGAGGTGTTCTTTTCGCCTCTGCAGGGCCCATCCGGTCCTTTGGTCGAGGCTTTGATGTTGTATTTTAATTTCACTGAGTACACGTGGATGGAAGGTGAGCCTGAAACCCAAGATGCCCGGATGACGGGAGAATCATGGTGACCTTTCTAAATGACACCTGCCTGGCTCCCTTTGTAAATGGCTCGTAAATACTGAAGACGCTCTCAGTCTCAATGCCGTGTGGACATAAAACACCTCGGGAATCAGCTCTGTATAATGAACTGAAGTGGAAGCTGTCGCCAGGAGGCTGGGGGCACTGGGGGTCCCTTTCTGGACCTGCCCTGTGTCGAGGCCGCCACTCTGAGGCCCACGAGACTGGCCCCTGCACCTGCTGCTTGAGGGAGCTGATGCTGTTGTGTGTTGGTAAATGAAGGCATCTCTTGGCACGGATTTATTTATTTAGTCAATTTGCTTTAACTATAATGTGAGGTGTACATATTTATGGGGTACCAGGTGATTTTTCTAAACATGTATACATGATGTGATGTTATTTGAAAAAAATCTCTCACCTGCCAGTCCCTGTCCTCTCAGAATCGTCTTTTATCCAGTCTCTTTCCCATGCTCTTAATAGGACTTAAACAAATGGTTTTGAGTGTATACCTGTGTCATCTGTCCTTTGTCAGAGAAAAATAGAACCACACTCTGACTTCACCCGGCCACGGGATGTGTGTGTGCGTGTGTGTGTGTGTGTGTGTGTGAGTGTGCGCATGCACGCTCACTTATTCTGTGTTATGATAAGCTGATTCTTTTTTTCTCCAAGGCACAATATATGAGTCATTTTATAAAAATGCTGGTCAGGATTCCACTCTCCTGTGGATGAAACTTAGACTGTCAGAAACCTTTATCAATATCTGTTGTTTCTTTAGGATAGTTTCTTAAAGTAGACTTTGGTGTTGGATATAATGTACACTGAACAGAAAATGTTAAATTATCTTTCAAAAAGATTGTGCTTATTTGTCTTCTAATCAACAGGTATAAGAACATGTTTCCTCAGAATTTCATCAAAATTGGAGGCCATGTCTCAGTTACTTGAACTATTGATGCAGATGGTCATTTCTCCTCTGTTCTTGACTATTTATGTTTCTTTTTCTTTGAATTGTTCTTTCTGTTAATGCTTTTCTTTGCCATATTGCTGTTTAGCAGCTCTCTGTAAGCCTGGGGCATTAACCCTTTACTGTTATGTATTGCAATAATTTTCTCCAATTTGCCATTAACCTTATATTGGATTTTTCCTTGAATGTGAGTTTTTTATTGTATATGATCAGATTTGGGAATTTTTTTCTTGATATCGCCTAGATTTTGCTTCCTAGTTAGAAATGCCTTCCTCACCCTGACATTACTTCTAAAAATTACTTCATATCTTCTTCTAGTACTTTCATAGTTTTAATATTTCTTATTTAGATCTTTGAATCGCTTTAAAAGTATATGGAGAGTCCTGGGAATTATTTTCTTCCAAATGGAGAGCCAATCAACTCAATCCCATTTATCAAATAATCCAGTTATTTCTTATTGAATTAAAATATCACCTTCGCTGAATTTTTAGATTACCACATACCCTTATATTTGATTTTGGAAGTTCCATTGTCTTATTTCTCAATTCCTGAGCTGCTTTATTTAGGGTACAACAAATACTTCCCCCTTCTTTATCTCTTCCTCTTCTATAATTCTAAATATTTCCATAATACTTTTCCATGAAAATGTACATTTGGGAGGATATGAAAACTAGACACTTTTAAGAAGTTTGCTTGATATCTATATTAGAGGCTTATTTTTCAATGCCAGAAAAACTGTTGTTCAAAGTTCATTCCATTAGGAATTAAAAAGCCCACAACAAGAGGCAGCACATCCTAGAATCGTGCTGCCTTTGGGGGCCTCCAGCGTTTGACAATCCCGTGTTTCTCCAGCACCAAGGCTCAGCTGCTGGCTCCTTCTTCAGGGTCCTGCTCCTGCTCCTTCTGGGGCAGAGTCCCATTCTTGGTAATGCTGGGCACTTCTTCAGAGAAACACAGCCTCCTCCTCAAGGCCCTGTGCCTCTTATGCAGGGAGCGCGCTCGCTCTAACTCCCTCCCTCTTTCTGCGTGTGTGTGTGTGTGTGTGTGTGTGTGCGTAATTACATATAGCATAACATACAATATATATAATTTTACTTTTTATTAATTCTAACAAGCAATCCTTAAGTAAAATAAAATAATTTGATCTATTAAATTAAGCACTAAATTGTCAATCAAAGACTTAATAGACAGTATCTGTTGTCATTTCCATAAAATGTTAGACATCAGTTCTGCAATTAGAAAAATTTTGCTCTATTTTAATATAATTTCCTTGGGAAAACCAAATTCAGTGTATATATATATTTTCAGTTTTGGTATCTTTTCTAGAAAGCAGGGTTTCCCTTATGGCATTAAATCTAGTGTACAGAACCAACACACACTCGCGTGCCCAAGGCCACATGGGTGGATCTAGAATCCAGGAACTTTAACTTAAGGCCCACTGACAAGGTCTTACATAACTGACTGTTCTTTGTTAATTCATCTCTTATGATACACATTTTTCCTGATTAAAAAGAATAAAATAAAAAGTGGCCTAATCAGACTGTCAAAGTTGGCCCATCCTTCCCCCCTTTTGACCTCTTCTGTTTTTTCAAGGCAAGGGAAATAATCAACACAGTGAAATGGCAGCCTAGGCAATTGGAGCAAATACTAAAAATAGGAGAAAATGTTCATATCTGATACAGGATTAACTTCTAAAACACTTGATTCATGTGTGTGTATAAATTCCTTTAACTTACAACAAAACCCAAATAGTCCAATTAAAACACAAACTTTGATAGAAATTTCTCCAAAGCAGACATACAAGTGGCCAACAATGTATGACAAGATGCTCAGCATCACTGATCATCTTGGCAATGCAAAGCTAACCACAAGGATATATCACTTCCACCTTACACCTGCTACAACAAAATAAGTGAAAGGAGGTTTTGGCAAAATTGGAACTCTAATACATTGCTGATGGGAATGAAAATTGGTGCAACCACTATGGAAAACATTCTGGAGATTCCTCAAAAAACTGAAAATAGAAGTACCATGTGAGCCAGTAATTCCATTCTATGTATATATCTCAAAGATTTGAAATCAGGATCTTGAAGAGTTATCTGCACGCTCATATTTATTGCAGAATTATTTATTATAATCAACACATGGAAACAACCCAAATGTCTATTGATGGTGGATTAGTAAATGTGGTATATGAATACAATGAGATATTATTCTGTCTTAAAAAGAGAGGAATCCTATCATTTGTGAAAATATGGATGGATCTAGAAGACATTATGCTAGATTAAAGTCAGTCATAGATAAATACTCTGTGTACTCCTGAAGAATCTAAAACAGTAACATGTAGAAGTGAGGGTAGAATGATGGTTACGGGGGATTGGGGGGTGTGGGGGAGTTGTTCCATGGTGTAAGACTATGGTTAATCAACACAAGGGAGTTCCAGGGACCTGCTGTACTGCAAAATTAACAAGTTACTGTGCAGTATTTGTTAAGAGGTTAGATCTCATGTTAAATGTTGTTGCCATGTACACACAAAGAAGATTTTAGAGATGATGACTGTTTATTACCTTGATTTTGGTAACGGCAACATAAGTGCATGCATATGTTCAAATTCACCAAATTTCACACATTAAATAATGTTCCATTTTTTTAACCAATTATTCTTCAATAAAGCTGGGGTGAAGAATAGAAAATAAAATACAAGGATGAGTCCATTTTTAAAATGTAGTAGCTGGAATGGAGGTGGAGAGTACAAGGATGTCACAAGACTGAGATACATGATAAAGTTAAAGAAGAATGTGTGAGTTTATCTATTCTTTTCTCTAAAGACTACTGGCATGTTCTTGAATGGATTTTGCTAGAAACTTTTCTGTTCTTCTCGGTCAAAGTAGAGGCCAAGTTAAATGCCTACAGTATGAATCCAGGAACATAAAAAGCTGCATCAGTGGAAATAGCCACTCTCAAAGTTTTTAATGTCTTTCTTTCTTCCTCACAAACCCCTCTGCTTTTATAAATTACTTACAAAAAGAACACCAAGAAGAATAAAAATGGATGCTCTATAAATTTAAGACAAACTTAGGGAATGAGTTCCTGATGTGTCCATTTTTTGACTGAGAAATGTGAAATTACCATACATGGTCCCTTAAGAGAAAACACAGAAAGACCTCCAAAATTCCAGATCTTTGGACAGTGAGAACTACTCAACTGGTTACAACCATGGGGTGAGCCAAATGTGAGAGAGTCCGTTATTCTGTGTATCAGAGAAGCCCTGGTATAACTAGAAATTCATCACATAGGAGTGACAGATGATGATTTATAAATAAAAGGAACTGTATTATTAGCAATGACACACAAGCACTCCGTGGCTCTGAAATGTAAGGCTATTGCAACATGATAGAGTCTTATTCAAGGAATGGGACGAGAGAAAAGAATGAGCTGTATCTAGTGGTTTATAGCTCACAAAGTGCTTCCTTGTGAATTATAATGACTTTTATCTCTTAATTAAACTGAGGTTTGATGAGGTTAAATATGTGAATGGAGAACTGCATTTCAAGCATCCGTTCCTTCTTGAGGACACCCACTGAGCCCAGTGTGTGGGTGAGGGTAGCTATCTCTTAGGTTTGTGGTGATTATTATTTATGACTCTAACACAGAAAATGGAAGGCTAGCCCTACAGCTGGTGGTTTTAGAACAGTTTTCATTTTATTCTTCAAACCCCATTCCTGTTCTTGGAGACTGATGAACAGATGCTTCCTGGTGCTTGGCAGAGGGGTATCCAGGGTCTAGTGAGGTGTGCCAATGTCCTCATGATGCAGGGATGAGGCCAGGCACACGGGAGGACCTGGGTCTAGCTCGTTCTCCTATTTGATGGGGCTCACTTATTACCACAACCAACTGGGGATGACGTGAAATCAGCTCCTTCAAACTGTTTGCAGAGTTCTTTGCTTAACAGCAATAGTATACAGAAGTCCACAATATATTAAAAAAAAAAAAAGCAGACCTGCTTTGGTTGAAGAGAAGAAGAAGGACATTCTGTCCTGCACAGATTTGGAGTTTACATGTTGAATAAGACAATATCTATCCACCCCACCTTATTGGCCAACTGTGCTAATTTATCTCCTGTCTCCTTAGCCTAGGGACAAATATCTTTGTGACATGCAGTTGTCTAGCTTTTGGGGGCTAATGCGCCTTACCCCAGTGGGGCCACTACCACACACTAAGGACCAAGCCGCTAAGGACAGGTGACCATGATGACAGGGTGTGGACCTGGCATACTCATGGGGCAGGTGCATAGTGAACAAAGGAGATGCGTCAGACTTGGGGCATGGCACAGCAGATGCTTCTGGAAGGCCAGTGGGAGTCACAGCCCAGCACAGCCTTTTCCAAAATACTCCAGCAGCAGGTCAGTCCCCAAGACAGCATTTCTGCTTCTCATTTCGTTTTATTCATCCCCGGGCACACAAACACAGCCTTTCCCTTTAAAACTCTGCCTATTCTGAAGCAATTTTGAATTTCTGCTCTATTCTAGGTATTTAAAACAAAAGGAGGATACTATTTTTTCTCGTGCCATGAACAGGAAAATGAATAGTCCACAAAATGTGCCTCAGGAAGGAAGCCACAGGCCGACCCCAGAAGTGGTGAATAGCTGGGCTGTTGCGTGTGGAGATAGAAAACCAAGGGCGCCGGGTATTCTATTTGAACTGTGAGCCCCGAAACATAACCCCAGCATTTAAAGCTACGAAAGGAACAGCAAACTAACAACAGCAATGAAACACGAGTAGACCATGTTGGAGTTGAATCCAGAGAGAACCTTGTGCGGGAGGACTGCCCTGCTTTTAGCCCCTGACACAAGTGCTGTGCTGGGGAAGTGGCTTTGTGCATTTTTGAGTTGCTCCCACCGTGTTCCACAGCTTGTCCCTAAACAAGCTTCGTAAACGAAAAGCTGAGGTTGGGTTGCCTTTCTGCATTTGTCCCGATTTGCAAAGTTGACCAAGTGTATGACACTTTAGGTCTTCATCCTCCCAAGCCTCCAAGACGGGCGCAGCGGTGACTCCTTCCTGAGGAGGGTTGCTCTGAGCCACCCTGCTGGGGGATCTTGCCCTACAAGAGGCACAGTTCAGTCAGGGCACCGCAGCCTTGGTCCCAGTCCAGGAAAAGCCCATCTCTTTACCATTTACGTAGCACTCGCCAGGTGCCAGGCAGTGTCCCGAATGCTTCGCTAATATTAACTCAATCCTTAAACCATGAGGTAAGGACTATTAATGTCCTTCTTCCACAGACCTGGGAATCTGGCTTGGAGCTGGAGTGGCAGTTGTCTCCCTCGCCCTGGGTGGCCTCTCACCCTCCCAATGGAGCATTCCCCAAAGAGAACAGCAGAGCCTGGCTCTGCTCTGGGGATCCGTGCAGCCTGCTCTGGAATGTGTTTTCTGCTCACAGCCCAGAGGGCCCCTCCAAGCCCTTGGCTAAGGCCAGGCCTAGAAGAAGATGCTGTACCGGCGACACCCTCATGGGCTCTCGGAACTTGGCCTGAGCAATCTTAGACGGCTGCCCAGAGCACAAGCTGGACTTCCTGACATTTTCCAAGCACAGGCAAGGACCGGAGTGGGCCACTGAGACTATCCCCAGGCTTTATCTGCTTTGTTTTTAGTGTCTTTCTCAGGGTATCTCTCTTGTGTATTTGAAAAGGAAAGAGGAAGCAGAGAGAAGAGGGATGGAAAATCCCACTCTCCCCTTGAATGAGACACTCTTTGAGGCAGTGATTAAATCACTAAGAGAGTGCAACCCTTGAGGCAGATTTAACATGGAACTTCTGTTACCTTATTAAGTCAAACAAGCTAGGAACCATATGTCTCCTAAAATCTGGAGCATATTTGTTTACAAACATACACAGCAAGTGACAAGATGTATAGAAAATAAATACTACACCCTCTGAGTTTTAAGAACTAGTTCTTCTTTACTAAGTTAGCAAATGAAATGGGTAAAGTGGGACCAGCCTAAGATGGGTAAAATTTTCCCCAGGAACCCAGGAAAGAAATTTCAGAAATAAATGCAGTCGGCCATGCAGCCACCTCATTTTACAATTTTTGTGGGGAAGGAGTCACCATTAAACATACGTGAGTAAAGTTCTACCAAACCATGAACAACAGATTGTCCCTTCTCACAAGCCTTCTCTTCTACATGCCCTGGATGAGGGGACATGGAATATGAAACTCAAGGACAGGTGGCACCATGGCCACAGTCATTTAGGAAACAAACTTAAGCAAAGATGGGGCAGATCCAAGCGGAGGACACCCTGCTGTTCCGAGCTCTTTCATCCCAGAATCCCAAGCCGCCCTCCAGACATCACTGTAATGGGTGGGTAGGTGGCAGGTGTTCTTTTTCTCTGTGCTGTACAGTGTATAAATACCGTGGCAGTCAGTGCGCCCTGAGTAAATAATTACTGTTTTCACCACCATTTTCCCCTAATGCACAGAGACTATGTATAATGCCGTGTAATGAATCACTGACAGAGTCAATAACAGACCCAAGGCGTCCAAGGCCCAGTTAAGGCTGGATGCTCAGCTCAGCCCTTGTCACTCCTATGCACTTAGTTTTCTCAGTCTCATTCTAATTTTAAGATCACATATGTTGGCGATTCTCTGCCACAGATTAAACAGATCAAACAATAATCGTGAATGTCAATACACTGCCATGGCCCCATCGCGCCTTGTCTCTACGCTGCTGAACAATGGGAAGTCTGAATACCTAATTCATGCCTCCCATTTCTGCTAGGAACTTTGTTTTGCGACATCCACTTCTTCTGAGATCCTTCTGGTTTGGGGGAGCCCTCAGCCTGCTCTGTGTCCCTCCAGGTTTCCTCCCTGAGACTAGGGCCTGTGGCCTGAGTCTCACTGCACCAACCAGTGAGCAGAAGCCACAGTGCAGGAGCCACAGATGGGCGCTGTCAATGGTCCCCTGCATTGAGAAGAATGCTACTCTCATCCAGCTCCTAGACAGACCTACAGAGAGTCTGCCTGCTGTGGGTGGCAGGGAGCGGAAAGGGGGAGTCGGTCACGTGGCAGGCACTTGCTTCTGAGCCAGCTCTGCTGGGGTCCTGCCTCACCTCCAACTCACCATGACCAGGACTGAACTTGACATCCGGCCCTACCACCTGTTTTTCCCAAAACAGCATCACTATCCTAATGCCCAAACCTGTGGGTCACTGTTGAACCTTCTGTGCACCTCCATACTTAATTAACCAAGACTTGTGGATCTTTCCAGGTCATCTTCCAAGCTTTCTCTTCTCTTTATTCTCTTGGTGAGAACCCTAGTTCAGGATCTTGAGTCTTTGATCTAAATCACAGAAACAGCTCCATGAGCCAACATCAGCTCTCACTCTTGTCTTTCAAAAGACCTTTATACCACAGCTGACATCTCGACCTGCTTCAGTCCCGGGCTGCTGTTCTGATCGCAGCTTTGACACACCCCAGGACAATACACACGCTCTGTTCCAGCTCTCAGGTGGCTCACGCTCCAAATATAAAAACGAGACTCTTCCATGCACACTCCTCAAGCATCATTTTTTCCCGTCCTGCAGCGTGTGCCTGTCTCAGGGAAGTGACGGGGTTAAGGTCCTGCAGCCAACCCTTAAGGAAGGCCCCAAGTGCCCACGGGCACGGAGCGTACCCTCCAGCACTGGCGTCACCTCCTGGGTTTTGGGGGTGTGCGACAGCTGAAGCTGTGGGCCTGCTCCCAGGGAGTGCGTGCACGGAGGGGCCGTGCTGTGATAATTCAGCGTGCTCAGAGGAAGAGCTGAAACCCTCAGAGGAATGCAGGTCGTTATTTCTGATCTCCTGATTTCTCCAGAATAGAATGGAATGCGCAGTGGGTGGGAGCCTGGCCTGCTATCTGGACCTGGCTGAAGTTGAGCAAGTTACAGGTGGATATGTGGTGACTTCACCATGAAATTGGACCTTCATCCTGCTGATTTCTTTTTCCCAACATAGGTCTGTCAAATCAGTTTTCTTCCTTTAACCCTGGCCCTGTGTTTTCTCCCCAGTGCAGGATCTTTCACTCAAACTACTCTTTGGATTAGAGAAGGGAATTAGAAACTGATTCCCACCACACCCTGGTATGCATCCAGTGCATTAAACACCAGTTTACATTTCATCATTATTAGGGTGCCTTTGTTATTAACTAAGAAAGAATTGCCATCCACCCAGCATATAAAATGCCACTTCTGGGCAATTTTAGTATCAATTAAAATATCACATATGCTTTTTCTTATGTCCAAACTAGTACCCTGGAAGCTATCCCAGACGCTTCCAGGTAAAGTGAGCCACTCCCTCCTATGGGCTGGACCTACAGCTGACCTTCACTGTAAACTCATCCCCATATAACGGAAGCATGGTGAATTAATTTTCCTTTTATCTCTGGATCCCGGCACAAAGTAAGCTTTTTATCCAATATTGATTTTATGAGATTCAAGATTTCTATTCATATGTGAGGAATTTGATTGACTTATTAAATATTTTGGTGGTTGACCATCCAAAATAAAATATCCACATTATTGGCATATTATAGACTACCTTTTAAAGAATATTCTTTATATTTTTGCAGCTTTGTTAAGCTGTAATTGACAAACAAACATTATATATAATTAAGCCACACAATATGATGCTTTGATAAATATATATATTGTGAAGTGATGGCCATAATCAAGATAGTTAACTTGCCTCTCACTTCACACTGTTACTTCTTTGTGTCTATGTGGTGAGAACAGTTGAGATCTACCTTTAGCAAATGTCAAGTATGCAATACGGTCTCATGAACTACAGTCACATGCTGAGTGTTTAGATTTCTTGAACTTATTCATCTCATAGAAGAAACCTTATACTCTTTGACCAGCTGCTTGTTCCACCCCACAGCCACCAGCAACCACCATTCCACCTTCTGGTCCTATAAGTTTGAATACTGGGGGCTCCCAATATAGGCGAGATCATGCAGTATTTTTCTGTCTGACTTACTTCACTTTGCATGGTGCTCTCCAGGTTTATCCACGATATCATGTTTTCTGTAAGGCTACATGACATGAACATATATAATCTGTGTTCATATTAATCTGTATTACATTCACAAGATGTTCCTTTTGATGCAAAGAGGTCTGTGAAGTCCCTTGAAAACTTGGACTAGCTGACCATTAATGTCTAACACAAATTCTCCCATAACTTTCAACTCCAGTAAGCCCTCAAAATTATCCTTCTGGAACTTTCTCATCTTTGGTTTGACAATGTTTGTGTCCCTCTAGTTCATTAAGTAAGTCAGTAATGATGCAAACAGGAGGGCGGTTAAGAAGTGAGTCCCCACCGCCTCCCAAAAGCTCCACCAACTGGGGCCAAGCCTACAAGACCTTGGGGACATTCCAGATGCAAACTGTAACACAAAGCAAGTTTAAGACATTACTAGTGTCTGTAATCACCCTATAATTCATTGTCTAGTGTTCTTTGATTTCCACCTGTAGAATTTATCATTTTTTACAGGACAGATTTAATGATAATAAACTCAACTTTTGTTTATCTGGGACCGTCTTAACTTCCCCTTCACCTCTGAAGCACTCTTTTGCTGGATGTAGAATTCTTGGTTGATGGATTTTTTCTTTCAGGACTTTCAATATGTCGTCCCAGTGCCTCTGGCCCGAAGTTTCTGATGTGAGAACTGCTGATACCTTCACACGCACCCGCACCCACAGCAGGATGAGTTGCTTCTCTCCTGCTGTTTCAAGATTCTTTGTCTTTTAACAGTTTGTGATGAATGTTGGTTTGAGTCTCTTTGGCGTTACACTCCAGAGGATCCATCGAGCTTTTGGGTTGCTTCTATTTATGTCTTCCATAATCGGAAAGTTGCCAGTCATTATTTCTTTTTGAACAGTCTCTCTGCCCCTCTCCTCTCTCTTCTCCTTGAGCCACCCAAATGTGCCTGTTGGTCCACACTATGGTGCACCATGGGTCTCCCAGGCTCTGTTCACATTTCTTCAAATCTGTTTTTGTCTCTGTTCGTCAGACAATAATTTTAAGTGGTCTTCATCTTCAAGTTCACTCTTTGTTGATTTTCCCATTTTGTTTATGCATCATTTTCTTGATTTTTCTCCCTATCTTCCTTTATTTCTTTGAGAATCTTTAAGATAATTTTAAAAAATTATTTGTTTAGATAGTCCACTACCTCATTTTTCTCATAGACATATTCTATTGGTTTATTTTTTCCTTTGAATAGGCAATAATTTTCTGTATCTCTCCATCATGTGACTTTGTTGTTGTTGAAACTGGACTTTGAATTTAACATTAATGTACTTACTCTGAAAATCAGATTCTACTCAATTTTTAATGAAATCCATGTAGGCTGCTTCTGTGCTGGTGATCAAACTGACATGAATGTAGGTCTTCACGAGTTGCCTTTAAGCCTGTGCCTTTTCCCGAGCGGGTGCAGTGACTTTCTATGTTTCCCTATGTGTGTGGCTCCTTTGAAATGTCCTAAGGTTGAAATTCTGGTTCCCAGAACCAAGGGCAGAAAAAATGAAAGGGGTGGTGAGGGAGAAAAAGAAGAAAAGTAAAGAAAAGGGGTGTTGGCTCTGGAAATTGCTTCAGCCAGAGGAGAGGGGCACCCCACAGTGGGTGGAGAGAAGCAGTAACAGCTGAACCCCCGGTCACGTAGCTCCAGGCACAGAAGCAGCACAGCAGTAGGAATGCAGACCTCCAGGTCTGGAGTGCAGACCCCCAGGTCTGCAGGTCAGGGTCCTTTCTGCCCCAGGAACAGGTGTACAGCTGCCTGCCCCAGGACAGGGCAATGGCAGCTGTGACCCTACTCCCAGCTGGAATTGAGCAAAATCAACTGCACTTTACTTTCCAAACTTTCCCCTAAAGTGACAATCCTTAAAACAGCCTCCAGAGGTGGGAAATAGGCACCTCAGACGCGCTGCCAGTGCCAGTGTTGTCCAGCAGGGAAGAATTCCTGGTGCTTCCTGTCCACCATCTTCCCAGAATCCTCTCTTCAGTCATTCAGTTTAAACAATTCCTCAATGAATTTAATAATGTGGTGTAATTATTACCAAAAAGAACACAAACCAAGTGAAAACTATGTTATAAGAAAAGAAAAATTAGGGGGTAAAATTTTACTTAAAATTTAGAATCTGATTCATTTCCTAAAATGAGAGGCCCTCAGGCATTTAAATATATGATTCAATTTGTTGAAATTCAATTTATACACTGTGTGCCAGGAACATGTTTATTAGATAAAGTGACATATACCCAAGCTTGCAAGCACCTTCTCCAATGAGAAATGGTTAATGCACTTAGAATGAAAATAGAAAGCAGCAATGGCTAACATGAAATCTCACAGATCACTTCAAAGAAACCAGGTAGGGCACTAACGAAGACAGAATCACAGGCATGTTCTCTACCAATGAGACATTAAGACAACTATCAGGCTCTGACACTGACCACAAATGGGTTTCAAAGGGAGAGGGTTAAATATAAAGACAAAACAAATAATCAAATAAAGAAACCTCCTTGAATGCCTTGAATGCACTTAATTAGGCACATCAAACCAGAGTAGGAAGCTTCCCATCAGTACTAAGTTTAGGCAGTTATTAAGCTTGAAGGTTGAATATTTTTTTGCCCCTGGCATTTTAACTAGCTGTGTGGATGTTGTGTGTCCAAATGCCTCATTATGCATAAAAGCGGCAGGAACACCCTTATTTACCTCACATTTCTGTAAGGAACTCATTATCAATAGCATCTCCTTCAATGTTCCTCACCCTCCGTTATGGAAGTCTCATTGATTTTTGCCAGTGTTTACAAGGGGATCGTAAGATTCAGAAACTATTGACTTCGACAGCTCAGGTGTGAGATGGAGCTGGGCAGTGGGGATTTATTACAGTCGCAGAGAGACGGGAGCCCAGGGTTGTCTGCAGCAAGACCAGGTCTTCTGCTCCTGGGAAGGTTCTGGAATAAACCACAAAGTAGGTGATGAGAAGCAACCGGAATGAACTGATTGGCTGTAAATGACAACGTGCTCTGATCTTGAAGAAGGGAAGAACTGACAGGAGACTGGAAGGAGTGTGTGGGTCAGGGGCAAGGTCCCCTCGGTAGGGGGAGCAGCCACTCGGGAGGACATGCTTGAGGACATGGGAATATTTATACTGAAGGAATACAGCTGAAGAGGGTCTCCCGGGCCAGCAGAGCAGGGCAAACTGAACCCGCTTCTCCGGAGCAGCTGCACAAGGGCTGGCACGAGGCTGCGAGTCCTTCCTCTTCTTCCACTCAGTTTGCTGGTCCTGCCACACACACCAGGGGGCTGGCCATCAGAGTGCAGCCGGTCGCCACTAGATTGCTGGAGAAGGGCTACAGCCCTGCCGTCCTGCAGCCCCCACTCTCAGCCACCGGTTTTCCTGGCTCTGTAGGGCTCTGGTGAGGACAGCAACGTGCACAGTTGGAGCCTCCAGAGAGCCAGGTGATCCGGGCTGCTCTCTCCAGCTGGGCTGAGGCTCCTTCGGTAACACAGTGGCCTGCTACAGTGCCGGGTGCAGACTCTGGCAGGCAGGGACACTCAGCTATTGCTGGCTGCTACCATAGTCTTCACTACTGTCACCATCCATGCAAACTCAAGAGAAAGTGTGATCATATATTTGTGCTTTTTGTTTAAATTCACTCCTCTGTAGTTCTTGGCACATGTAAGATAAAAAAAATCATGGATTAGATAAATGAATAAGTGGCTTTCTCGGTGGCGCATGTTGGAAGAGGGCGGATCCTATCTGCAGCAAGTCCTGGGTGGCCACTCCTCCCAGACAGGCTTCTCGGCTCTCAGCTGGCATCCACACAAGGCCCTGCAGCCCTCGGGAGGCATCATGTTTCCCCTCCCCCTCTGTGGGGTCTGGGAAGACTGGCTACTCATTTCTCCTTTTCTTTTTTTCTGTGCATTCTCACAGTCCCCAGCACATTCTCCCTCTGACTGGAGGTCTGCTCGTGGAGATGTCACCTCATCCTGCCCTGCATCCCCGTGCATCCCCCATGACGCCGAGTCTCTAGCCACGCAGTCCGTCCTTCGCATATGAGGCTCAATCTCCTTCCTGGTTTCACTAAGGAGGAGTTGGTTCTTGGTCCTTCCCTGAAATACTTCTTCATGAACAGGTTTCAAAGACCCAGAGAAAGTAATGATGGAAATTATTAACAAAGAGAAGACTTTTAAAAATTAGAAATCCCTTTGTGTGTCTGTCCCAGTGTCAATGGGTAGGTTCGACATCTTTTCTTTTACAGAAGTGTCATTTGTCCCAGGAGCACATGTGTGGAGCTTCACTGAGAGGAGGGGTGAGTAAGAAGTTGGACCTTCTCTTTCCTATGAGAGATGAAACTACAATCATGTCATGAGATTATAAAGAGAAATATTTAAAAGGAAAGAAAAGAAAGCCACAAATACACCACATTGTTGCCCAGCAATTCCTGAGACTGTGTTTCTAGGAGAGCAGGGAGACTTCAGTTTGACCTGGGACACGCAATGTTACGGTTGGCGCATGAAAAACGTGTCACAGAAACGGTGTGATAGCAATGCTCCTGAGCTAGAGAGTGCAGCAGGGACAGCTAGCGAGAGGAGGTGGAATAAAGATGCAAGAGTAAAAGTAATACGATTGGAAAGTGATGAATTTGGGAGTGCAGGGAAAGAAAATATTGAAGGATTACCCCACTGGGTTATTTTAAATAGTTGTCTAGCAAAAAAATCTTACATACAATCACAGATTTTTGTTGACATTATGAAACATGTCACCGAATCCAGCCACCTGGACTACACCCTGTCTACTAGGATGATGATAAGAAAGAAGGCGGGAAATGGTCAAGACAGCAGCCTGTGTCCTGAGGTGCTGTGCCGAGTTCTGTCAAGAGGATGTTTTGCTTTCAAGCAAAACCCCGTGCAGACAAGGAGCCCACACACTTCATCTGTATGACAGCTTTAGTCTCAAATAGTCGCTCTCACCCCAAACCTAAAGCTTAGGTAGCAGTGATTGATTTTCACACAGTTTGAGGAAAGCGAGATTCCTACACACATAGGATATGGCAAAATTTGAAATGCAAACTTGGGTAAGAAGAAACAACCAAATTTCAAAGAACATGTTAGGATTCCAGAGAAATTTATAGAAATCAAGAGAAACAAAGAGAAAATCAGCAAAGGAAATAGATACTGTCCTGAAATGTTAACATGAGGACAGAGTCAACGTCGAATCTTCATATATTTGGAATCCAAGAAAGAAAAGGCGAACCCAGCTTAAAATCAGTGAGTCCAGAGGAGCCTGACTGGAAGCAGGTGAGAAAGCTGAGAGCCAAGCGAAGGCCCCGGGGAAGGGGCAGGAAAGCAGGCACGCGTGGCCACACACAGGAAGGCAGTTCGCCAGTGGAGCGGCTCAGCACCGGTGTCAGTGTCGGTGAGGCGGTGAGTCAGCCCAGGGCCACCATGCCCGGGGGCTCTGCTGGGTGAGTAGGCCCTTCCCGCCTGGCAGAATGGAGCGGCGACGGCCACCCTCCGCACACACCCAGGGTTTCCCTCATTTCTTTTTGTTTACCGTTATTTTCAATCATCCCTGCCTTATATCTACAGTTCTCCACATTCTTTCTATGCATGTCCAACCTTTTCTCCTTTCTCATCATATTTCTCTTAGCTCTTAAAAACAATGAAAGAGTCCTTATGATTTTCATTTCTCTAACTACTAAACTTCCTTCTGTACGTCTCACATAGCCATTGTCTTTCTTTTTCCTTTATCTACTACTCTGTTTCTCTTGCTCCTCCCAAGATGACTGAATACTCATGCTCCACGTCTACATGTTATAACTGGGACAGAATGACTTTTTTCCCCTTGATTGCTATTAGTGGCTTGCTTCTCCCAGACTTAAAAAGAGTGGAACTAGTGTTTTCTCTCTCTCCAAGTTACAATTAGTTCATGTCTTTCTAGGGGAGAATTTTGTATACTCTTCTTTCTAAAGTGCATTTCGTGCAATTGTCTTTAATCATTTCAAGTTAAGTCCTGCTGACGACCAGGACTTCTGTGCAAAAACCAACACTGTCAGCAAAATTGTTTTCTTACACAAAGGACAAATTACTGCACGTGCAGAGTGAGCTCCATGCTTCAGGGTGGCTGCCAGAAGGCCACCCACATCATTATGTGATGGGGGTGCTTTAGGGTTGGATTTTAACTCAGCAAAACTCTATGCACACTCTATGAACTATATCTCGTGCATTATATATTCATAAAAGCTTTTCTATATACTGTATCATGTAAGAAATTTTCATAGTATTGTGTAAGCATTGAATCTTGGTCTAATTTTTGTTCAAGATTAATGCCACTCATGATATTTTAAAAAGCAGATCATAGTAATCATTATACTGAATGATGCTTCTTTTCATTTGGTAACAAGAATAAAAACAACAAGAACAACTTTGGAGAAAGTTGCAAGTTTAGGAGTATTACTAGTTAATACCGCTTGTTTAAACACTGGATGATGAAATCAGTCTGTCTGGGTGGCCATCTCAGACACTGTGATGAGATACCCAAGCAGGTGCAGATGAGACACTAAGTATTCAAGCAATGGAGAAATCTGTGAGGGTTATTCTTACTTCCTCCTCTCCCCATGTGACTAATGCTGTCAGAGTCCTTCTGCTGACTGACTGTCAGAGCACAATTACTTCCTCTGCCTGCATTCATTTTCCCTCAGTTAAATTAGATAAAGAGCGACTTTCTCCGGAGTTTGTGAACATTAGATGAGATGATTCAGGGAAAGCTTATCCCAGAATCTGGTATGCAGAAAGCATTAAATAAATGTTGGCCATTGTTAAGACCGTTAAATAATACCAGAAATTTGGGATTGATTTTTATTTTTATTTTTTTTTTAAATTTTTTATTGTTGGCTGTTCAAAACATTACATAATTCTTGATATATCATATTTCACACTTTGATTCAAGTGGGTTATGAGCTCCCATTTTTACCCCAAATACAGATTGCAGAATCACATCAGTTACACATCCATTGATTTACATATTGCCATACTAGTGTCTGTTGTGTTCTGCTGCCTTTCCTATCCTCTACTATCCCCCCTCCCCTCCCCTCCCCTCCCCTCTTCTCTCTCTGCCCCCTCTACTGACATTCATTTGTCCCCCTTGTATTATTT
>NW_025999983.1:5153140-5262960 GCF_001458135.2 Marmota marmota marmota
TATGCTGGTGGGTCGCAGGCCCGCCTACCTTGCAGGAGTGATTGGAAGCTCTGTCCCGCCATGGGCCACTGGGCCTTTTCTGCCGGTGGTCACCGTTCCGCCTACCTGGCAGGCGCGGGGGGTGGGGGGCGGCTCTGCCCCTCAGCAGGCCGCTGGGCCTGCTCTGTGGGTGGTCACAGTTCCCTCTACCTTGCCAGCGCAGGGGGAGGAGGCGGCTCTGCCTCTCAGCAGGCCGCTGCTCCTCTTCTGCCGGTGGGTCGCAGGCCCGCCTACCTTGCAGGAGTGATTGGAAGCTCTGTCCCGCCACGGGCCACTGGGCCTTTTCTCGGGATTGATTTTTAAAAGTCCAATGATCTCATTGAAGTAAAAAGGGATATCTACCTTAGAAATACAGCTAGTAGAACAGATTTATATAATTGGAAAAATAGTTTAAGTGAGAAGTAATCCATTCAAAGAACCCATAGATGTTTAAGGGAGGATTTGATATTTAATAATGGATTTGACTAAAGATCACAATATCATGTTACACATTGCATATTAATTTACGGTCTTAATAACAGAATTCTAAAAAAAAAACACTAAGTGCTAATAATATTAATTGCATAAATTCAGTCAATTTATATTATACATGCCAAAGATTTTAAACCAAGAAATCAAACAATAATCATATGTTATCTCCCCATTGTGATCTAAGGGTGTTAATTCTTTAAATGTGTTAGATTGTATCTCACAGGTTTTTATAATGGAAATTCTTGCATTGCAAAATTATCATTTAACAGGCATGCTTGGTGCATTACACATAGGGCATGGAAATTATTTATTTAGAAAAACTTAGTTATATCAATACTAAAATCATTTCTATGCTAAGTGATTATTACTCTGGAAAGGTTTTCTTTGAAATGAATTGTGATTTCTTTTTAAAATATGGGAAACTAAGAGAAATTTAATAGAACAGTAGATTTCTGGTAAAAGTAGGTGGAAAATTCTAAAAGAAGCTGATTGTGTTTCAGAAATAGGTTCACAGAAGCACTTCTCTATGATGCACTGATAAATGCAGATACATTCATATCTTAAGCCTTTCATAGCTATATAAGAATGCTTGTTTATTATCAAGACTCAGGGAGCACTGTTCTCTGTAAATCTACCACCAAACTTACCTCAAAACACTGATTCAGCAAAATAAATGAAGAAAAGCTGGCAAGAGCAATTTTTATTCTATGTACCTGTTGTATCTGAGAAAACTGTTGCGGGAACAATGTGGTTAGGATAAAAAGATTGTGAAATATTCCCCCTAAAACAAGTGGTCTTTTCAAAGAACTGTGGTTAGAAGCAAAACCACTGTTCAAACTAAAAGGCCTGGAAATGTGAGGTCTAATCTTGTCCAATATCTCATTAAAATTTGACCCAATCAATCACATGGGAGCTATCATTTTAACCTTCCTCAACTAGAATCCTGAAATGAATGTGAAACCTTTGCTGACCAGTAAAAAATAATTCATCAATGAAATTTTACTGAATTATAAATTCAACAATTAATAGGTATCCTTTGCATATACAAATACACCATACCTAATCTGTCTTATGAATACTGAATTATTTTACTTGGTATTAGAATAAATATAGTGAAAATGCTCTCATAATCTCAGTTTTATTCTACCCTTTATAATTTCATTACAACAGTATTATTTTATTTTTATTTTTCTAAAGAAGAACTAAAGTTCTAAAATACATATTGAGACCATAATTTCAAATTCATTTTTCTGGAGAGTAGCTCTTTTTAGAATTTTCTTATTTAATGGGCTCTTGATAAAATTCTGATTGGAGTACAATTGCTACTTTTGGAGGGAATTTTGATGAAACATAAAAAGACTCAAGTATATGCATTCTCATACTTTGTTCATATCTTTTGTTGGTGCATTATAGTTCTACATAATGGCTGGATTTGTTGTCAGGTATTTGTGCATACTGAAGAGTAGTGCTCTTGAAACAAGAAAATCTGTTCAGTGACAACTGAAATCCATAGCTGGTTTCCCAAAGTTTCCCAATGTTAACTGCTTGACTATTAGTGTTTTGTAGAGAACACTGTATAGACACTGGGACATACCTATCTATTTTTGCGTTCCTCCAGGTGTCCCGAATAATTTCTTTATTCTACAAAATATGTGCGGCCGTGCAGACCCTGGTTAGCTAGTTCACTACATTATTGATGGGTGCTTGTTTTATGGGGTACCAGCATTTGAGCTATGGCTTTTTTCATTGCCTTTTTCCTTTATCACTTTATGCCATGATCCCCAAATCACTGAATATACCAGCCAAGAGACCATGAGCAGGAAAAGACACCTTCTTAGAAAAAGCTCTCCTAGAAAACAAAACAATACATTCTGAACCAAACCGATGTAGGCTTGCCTGCCTTGGACCCAGCACTGAGTGTCCTGGTTGAACGTCCTTGCCTGTAAACGGGTCTTGACTCACTTCACCTGTAGCCACGAAGGTCAGGCTTGGCAAAGCTCAGGAAAATCCTAAAGATGGAGAAGGGTGTCTGGTTTTCACTCCATTTGTTAGCTTATTTCCCATTTTTGAGAGAGCTGATGCCTCACTTTGCAAGTTGGGTTAGACAGCACAATTCCCTGTCCCATCTTTTACATGTGGTCATTTCGGGGCGGGATGCAGTGCCATCATTATCAGCAGGACTTTTTACTTCCTTGACACTATGTGAAATGTTGAGTGTCCTGACCCTTTACTACATCTCAGAAGCCCTGTCGTCATGGAGCTTGCATCCTAGTAATGATGTCAGAGGGCCCCAAAGCCCTAGCTGCTAGCTTGCTGCTATTGGAGCTCCCAGGACTTAGGCTAGAGCAAGACTGGACCCTGGGTCACCCTGAGGATGGGGCACCACCGGCCACGTACTGTCTCCCTGACTATGCCTACAAGCATGAAGGATGCTTCCAAGACAGGTTTATTGAAATATATACTCGGGAGTGTCTTCCTTGTAGGAAGATCCTGCCCATAAGCTGATTATACTATGTACTCTTATTTTATCCAGAATTACAAGAAGAAATTAGGTGGAGATCACAAAAATGTTTGAGTATACTCTTTGTAGTTACATACCTTCTAGCAGAAAGAGGAGATACCTGCTTTATGCTTCTACTTCTGTGAACTTGCCTCTAGTTTTCTGTTCAGAATTTTCCTGAAGCTGCTGTTGATCACTACTGCACAGTAGAAATTGATGATTTGAAAACATTTGGCTTCATAACAAGAATTTGTGGAGAAAATCAGCAATAGCTGCTCGGATTTGCCTGCATATGATAGTTGTAAAAGAAGACCAATGAAACTTGAATTTTTTTTTTGGGAGGGGGGACTTAAAGAAATCTGTTGATCAGAATTGCCTCAGAAATGAATGGTATTTCTGGCAAGCCAATTTACATTGCAGAACACCTGTCCCTCAGGTGTGCATGTGGAGTCTTCATATTTCAGGTGTTGGCTAGGCACACAACTGTTAGCTGACCTTGGATAGTCATTTGATTCAATTCTTAGCATGTTCATCTGTAAAGTAAGGATAACTAATTCCAAAAGTAACATTTCCCTGTCCTTTCTATTGCTGGCCGTGGGATTTTAGGTAAACTTGATGGTGCTACTCAGGAATCAATACTTGCTGACTGCAATGGGGAGCCATAAGTGGGGCAGAGAGTGGTCATGGCTAATAGAGCTTCACTGAGTTCTGCTAGAGATGACACTGTGCTGTCACCAGACTGACCGCTTGGAAGACATGGAATCTGTTGATTTTTTTTTTTTTGCCATTTACATGTAAATCATATAGTCATTAGATAATCTGGTTCAACTCTGAAACAGCATCGAAACCCTTACATTCTGTGACTTATCATGGCCTTTCACAGCCCCGGTTTTCTCTGAGTTCACCACAGGCATGAAGAGCTGTACTACCTTCCTGGGACTTAGGGATGCCACCCAGGCACCAGCTGTGGACCACTTCATCCAGAGAACACAACTGTCCAGACGACTCCCCACGCCAGGGCGCCTGTCCCTTGGTTACTCAAGCCAATCCAGGGATCGCTATGAAAGGACTTTGTACATGGAATATAGGTTACTAATTCACTGACTTAATAGTAAGGAGATTATCCTGGATTACCTGAGGGGGTCCAAGGTAATCAATCACATGAGCCCTTAGAAGCAGAAAAGGAAGTCAGATGAGATTCCCAGGAGGGCATGTCAGAGTTTGGAAGCACAGGATGGACTTGACCCGCTGTCACTAGGCTGAAGAAGCCCTGAGCCAGGGGATGTGGGAGGCACAGAAGTTGGGAGTGACCCATTGCTGCCAACCAGCCAGGAGATGGGGACCTCTGTTCTACAACCTCCGAAATGGATTTTTGTCCCAAACTGCGATGAGTCTAGAAGCAACTTCTTCCTCTGAATCTCTAAAAGGAACACAGGGTGGCTGACACCTTAAGTTTAGTCTAATAAAATTCTAATCATGTCACCCAGCAGGGCTCACTGATTTCTGATCTATAGAACTGTGAGATGACAAATGGATGCTGTCCTAAGCGGCTAAATCCGTGGTGGTTTGTTATGGCAGCAATAGAAAACTAGTGCATTCTCCATCCATCCACCCATTGAGCAAATGCTTATTGATCTCTGGCAGGAGCTGCCAGCAGGTGTTCTTGAGCTGGTGAAGAAGCAGTGAAAATAACAAAAGTCCCTGCCTTCATGGAATTTACCCTCTAGTAACAATGTCGCCTGGCCCCAAAGCCCTAGCTTCTAGCTTGCTGCTGTTGGAGCTCATGGACCTGGTAGGATAGATTTATTAAAAATTATAGAATGGAGCTCTTAGTAAAAGTTTGGCAAAATCACTCACTGAAATCTCAGAGACATGTTTTTGGCACTCTTTGGAGGCAGTCCACAAAGGGAGATTCTTTGTAGCACGCAGGTGTCACCTCTCTTGTACAAGTTGACGATGCTTGTGGTGACACTGAAACTTCACTGCATCTCTTCACTATGTCATTTGCTAAGAAAATGCATCAAGTTTAAGCAGCACTCTTCCCACTTCACAGTCTCAACAAGTCTACCATAAAATCTGGATTTTACTGCGCCAAGTTTGTGCCCTGACCTCAGAGTCCTGGGCTGCAGAGAGGAGTAGAAAGAAGATGAGGGTACGCGGCTCTAAGGCACACGATGGCGGGGAGCACTCCAGCTCTCAGGCCTCTGTGGATATCCACATGGACTCTGCTCTCCCGGGGAAGGCTGTGCCGAGGTCTCATGGATTTGGCAAATGGGAAAATGACTGGATGGCAGCAGACTTTCACTCTTTAAGGATGCTTAGAAAGCTCTGCTGTGTTGGCACCTAGCAAGCAGGAAACAAATGTGTGTGTGTGTGTGTGTTTAACGAATCAGTGAATAAATTCTGTGTGGTCTTCTCTTTGGCATCCCCCAAAAAACCTTCATTAAAAACTGCATTGCTCTCCCGTACTCTTGGGGTTAGGCTGGTGCTTTGAGGATGCAGTGGAGGAGCATTAAGGTAACAGCACATGCCTCGGCAAATAGCAGCCAGCTTAGCAGGGGTACGGGAAGGCTGGGCCTGAGTGCAGGGTTCTACAGACCGTCAAGACTCTCTCCGCACTCCACTGTTGCTTAACATCCAACAGAAATCCTGTTAGAAACTGAAGTTGGCCATCACAAAAACATAAAATAATCCACTGCTTCTCTTTGAGTATCATTATCATTATCATTCACAGATTAAAAGAAACTTTAAAAGAGCAACATATTTTCACTGCTCCTTGAACAGAACTCCTTTCAAGCCATTTGGGTTGCAGGTTATTTACCATATTTCTAGTACATAACCACACACAAAAACCATATAATATTCAATGATTTCTGTTAGAAGAACTATCAACTTCCCATAATCCTTTAGGCATATAAATAAAGATCAACTTGCCCACAGGTCAAAACAAAGCTTGAAATATTGAGAGAATTATCAAGCGATAATTGCCCATGATATTCTTGTTTTTAAAACTTTAATATTGCATCATTAACTAGTTTTTTTGTGATAAAAATAACTTCGAATTTCAAGAAATAAATTCTAAGATAAAATGTAGGGTGAACAGAGGCAGAGTGGTAACAAATCTGCAAATTCTAAGCTAAAAGTCACTGTGTACAGAATGATTGTTTTTATCATTGTATGACCACCACAAAAATGAATATAAATAGGCTCACAAAAAGCTGATAATAAAGTACTGTATTTAAGAGCAGAAAGAGCAAATTGATCTTGGAGGGCTTGGAACAGAGCTTAGTCATAATAACCCTGCACCATTACTTTTTTCTTTATTACTTGGTACATTAATTCAAGATGTACACGAGAACATAATGCAGCCAGCAGGCAAGCAAGGAAATATCAATAATATTTGCAGTTTTTCTGGGGAATATGTCCATTGTATTTTTCAATTCCACCTTCATTGATGGTTAAGCGTATGCTGAGCTATTTATGTTCCATTCTGTCAAAGTGAAAAATATAGATTTTGATAGAAGACAATAAAAATGGAAAGCTGATTTCATACTAAGTGAAAAATTCCTCCTGCAGTGTCATGTCTGGCTAAAATAAACCAAAATAAGTGTGGCAGGGTGTCGAAACAGGGCTCTCCTGAGGTTCAGGGTCAAGGTAAGTGTGGGAGCCACGCCTCAGCATCCCGGCCAAGGAATCTGGGACTCCTGCAGCATGTAGGTGACCACCAGCAGCAGCGCAGAGGCGGGCTCTCCCCGAGAGAGGGAGGGTCAGTGCCCAGGCTGGGTGAGTCTAATTTGCACATGGGAGTGAGTGCTGGTGGGGGTCATTTTAACCCTGTGTAATAGGGATTCCTAGCAGGATCCCAACAAACCCAAGAAGCCCGGGGAATACAGGACACGCAGGGGTCCAGGGAATACCTAGAGTAGCTGCGACTATGTGGTGGGGTGCCTGAAAGGCTTTGGCCAGCTGCACCCCAGCTGGCCCTAAACACCTGCCAGGCCCTCACTGGACGGCAGTCGTGAGTGAAGATGCTCCCACTTCCCATCCTCCCCTATCTGTCCCCATTCTGACAACAACCAGGACAGAGTTAGTAGTTGGGCCTGGTGGGGTGCCAAGTAAGAAAAGAGAAGTCCTGGTGGAGCCAGCCACACCCCCCTTTCCCATGCCCCAGCTCAGTGAGGAGAGAAAACTGGGGGTAACTCAGTTTCCAGCAATATCTAGAATCCTGGAAACAGAACAATGGGGCCCTAAGTTCATGCAGGGCTGGGAAAAGCTCCCCCACTGAATCCAGCTTACTTTTTATCTCCTGCCCACCCCCTTTAAACTTGCCTCCATTATGTCATGAATAGTCACTATTCAACATAACAATTGCACTTGGTGACATTCTTATATTCTCCACAGTGTCTGCAAAGAGATCTTTAAAATATCATTTGTTGGTGCCCTTGAAAGATTTGCATATCAAGGAAAATGAGAATGAGAACTTAATTAACAGCAAATTTAGAATAGGTGATATCTTGAATGATTTAAGAAGTATAAATTATGAACTGATTGAATATAGAAGCCTCCTTAAATTAAAGCTTCAAACCCCTGTTTGCTTTCTTGCACAGATTGAATAAAAGTTTGAGTTGTATAAATAGAAGAGAACACTGTTTTCTCTGGGGTGGATATCTGCATACCTGCGCATTTGGGGCCCTTGAGTTATTAAACACATTAAAGCCTAGTATACAGATTTCTCTAGGCAGATCCTGAAGGCCTCAGCTAATTGGTGGATATCTCCAATTCAGAAATGTGTCAGTTTCCAGCTAGCAGCAGGGATACTACTGGCCAAGGACTGGAAATCAGTTGGAATTAAGTAATTTTTGTCCCTAGATCCTTGTTGGGTAACTTCAGAAGGGATGGGAGGGATAACAAAGCATACTTCAAACATGGCTTTTCCAAGAAATTGAGCAACTATCCAGCTGTCCCCACTGAATCTTTGCCTGCATCTGGGCCCTGGTGAGGGGACAGACACAAAAAGCAGCGGACCAATAGGGTTTACCTAGATGAGACAGCAATTCATTCTGCAGAATGAGCAGCACCAGATACTGGGAGGATGTGATGTTAGACTTTGGATCTAGAGCAAAAACAAAACCATGTTCCAAGAGTCCCTGACTGGGCAGTGGAATGGACACCCAAGGCCAGGCATCAGGTTTAGGTCATACAGCCCATCCTGAGAGCAGGCAGTGGCACAGGTGTCCAGCTCTGTCTCCAGCCTGTTTCCAACAGCAGTTGCCCTTTATGGATGGTACCAGAAGCAGTGAATGCAAGACATTCTATATTGACCAAAACAGCCTTTAGTCTGGGACTATGGAGATGTGCTGGGGCCATGAATTCACCTACAGTTTGGTGTCTGACTTCTGTTTCTTCCAGGTCAGTGGTGAGGCTGGGAAGCCGTGGCCAATGCAGACAGAACCTGGATGCCTGGGAGGAATATGGACACTGTGATGTGGGAAGATACAGACTTAAATTTAAACTGCAAATGCAAGAGCCACATCTGTCTTGGATATTGGATGAGATTTCAATTGTCCACGAGGGCAGGAAATTCTTGGTCATCCTCTAGATCTGGATTATGATTAAACACTTCAGCCCTCCTCTGAAATGAAGTGAAGGGTCCAGGGAGCAGCTAAGCCTGCTTTGGGGGGGGGGCCAAAAGGGGGCTTGAGAAGTGAAAGTTTGTTTATAATGTCTTATTTGTGCAAATAGGAATTATTAGCATCTAGAAAACAAGTTCTGCATGGTACTTCTGATTTCTGGGTTATAGTAAAGACATTGATTCTTGAAAGTTTATTCTGCATCTAATCACCTTGCTTAATATATTAATTCCAATGGATTTCACTTAGTGCTCTTGGAAAGAGCATACAGCTAGTTTCCTCCACGACCCTCTAGGAAGCGCTGACCTGCAACACAGACTGAGCACTTTCACTGAGCACATGCTCACCTGCCCAGCACCGTCCCTCACTTTCCACATTCCTCCTCCACTGTCTCCAGGCTGATGCTCCGGCATAGGACCTCTGCATGGTTTTCTGAGGGTTTATTTACCTAATTCTCCCAATAACTTGCCTTTTTAAGGAGAGAGAGAGGCACAGAGGAGCTGTATAACTCATCAAAGATCACTCAGCTGGGAAACAGGATTGGAACCCAGAACCCTTGCTCCCAATGCTGGCCTCCACCACTCCACAGTGTCCCACTTCTTGTTTTCCGTAATTATTCCAGACGTCCAAAGCATCTTTCCTGCCATGTTTATCAGGGAGACCCCTGATTTACTGTTCTAAGCCCCATTTGGGCACAGACAGGCCTGAGTCTTTTGTCCAGCTGGCTCCGGCAGGGACAGGCTTAAGGGATACAGTTCTTCACACTGCTGGGTTCCCTGGGGTCCACTGACAGGCTGGCTGCAGATTTACAGAGGAAAAAAAAAATTGATTAACTGCCATCTCCCTCGCTCAAAACTCACCTGGCTCCTTCTCCTTTCTAACTGTACAAACCTTCTTGCCGACAGGAAAAGGAACAGCTTCTGTTGTTCAAAGGAACTCTCAATAGGTCTTGCTCTCAACATGATTAGAACAAGCCTGCGACTTTGCTTACAAAAGACTGATTTGATGTCCCCATGAGGCAGGACAGAGGTATTCAGTCAGTACTGGATTGATTAGTGTCCCCCCAAATTCATGTTCTTTCCAGGGCCTCAGAATGTGATTTTATTTTGAATTAGGGTCATTAGGCCAAAGTAATTAGGTGGGCTTTGGGTGAGGTCATACTGGAATAAGGCTGGCCCCAACTCAATCTGAGGACCGGTGTCAGGAGAAGAGACGCCGTGGGGACAAACACAGGGAGAAGCCGTCTGTGGGATGGAGTCTGAGGTTGGAGCCATGCATCTACAAGTCTAGGAACACCAAGGGTCGTTGGCAACACCAGATCAGAGGCAGCAGGGATGGATTCTGCCCCAGAGCCTTCAGAGAGTGTGCTCCTATCCATACTTTTGTCTTAAAATGCTAGTATCCAGAGCTGTGAGGCAGGAAACTTCTTCTGTCTATGCTCTCAGCAAGTGGACGTTTGTTATGGCCGACATGGGAGCTGACACAGGGCACTACCCTTCAGAACTGGATTCTCATTTCTCTGGGCATCATTCTACCAGTTCATGCTTCGAGACACAGGTGGACTCTGAGGAGAAACTTTCCTTCTGGGCAGAGGTGTCCAAGGAGGTCTACAGAGAAGAGCAGTAGGTGACTCCGCACTTCCCCAACTTAATTCTACAAGTCAATTTTGGTTGAGAATAAATGAAGCAGTCTGAGTGAAGACAAAATGCACTTAATTTGGTAAGCATTTGTGGATTTTATAATGGGAAAGAGGCCTTCATGTACCGCCCAGGGAGGCAGGCAGCAAGTGAGGTTGGAAGCCTGGGCCCTTTCTAGGACCTCAGTCTCCTGGGGCTGCTCTGTGGGTCCTCCACCTCTATCCCTAGAGGTTTTCCAGGTTCTGGAAGCTCTGCTTGAATGTTGGAAAAGCAAAGATTGGGAAGAAGGGACGTTTTCTTCAATTTATTGAGGGCCTACTATTTGGAATAGGGATTAGATGCTGTGCCGTGTCGTTTAGACTAGAGAGAGACGGCAGACAGAAACCCAGGCATAGGCTGGATTTGCACGCCAGATGGATGCACCTTTCCCTTTGGAAGGAGAATGGACTACCTCCAAGGAACCGAAGCCACTCAGGGCAAGACGGAACAAGCATACGTTGGTCACGTAGGCGGGTTACTAAGTTAACTGCACACAAACAAACATTAAGCACCAAATTCTACCTCATGTGCCACACTCCACACAAGATAAGGAAAACCCGATAAAAATGTTTTGCCTCTGTGAAATCAGTCACCATATAGTTTAGTAAATTGCAGAGATGCTCAAACCAAGGAGCCTTGGCATATTTTACAGCTTTGTTATGATCTGAGGGTTCTCTTTGGATCAACTAGTCAAGTCTGGATGGGAGAAGTGCCCGGAGAATCTACATTTATACATGATCATTCCAAACACAATTTTCAGATATTTGGTGGCAGCAGTTCTAATAATTTCTTCAATGAATTTAGAATAATCTAATGTTTTCAAATCTAATAAGCCTGATGATTTCCAAAGAACTCTGAAGCAAATTTCCAATATGTAAATCATGAACTCAAAACTGTCTAGAGTTCCTTGAGGAATAAACCTTAATTCCAAAATTAAACTAAATCTCAGTGAAGAGAGATAACCTTTATACAAGTCAATTTTAAGGCAGAATATCTGAAGTGTTCTTGTTTTTGTTTTTTGGTAAACAATCCACTCCCCAGAGTTCATCAGCTTTCCTTAGGACGATGAGCTCAGGTCTCACAGAAGCCATGGGAGCACCTGAGAGATGGGCACACGGAGCTTGCGAAAGCTCAGGGTCTCACAAGACGTCATTGTAAAAACTATTCAGCACAAAAGAATTGTTTCTATTTGTTGGAAGCCACTGAACATTCAGGATCAAAACACTGGTTCAAAGATCCTAAAATTTTGCAATTTTAATGCATTCTCATTATGTATATGTTTGATTGTACCTAAATTTGAACTAAAAATTTGAAGTATCTTTTAACGGGCTTTTATTAGTCAATAGTGGTTGGCTGATCCTGAGACTGATTTCTAGGAGCATGGAAATTTAATTGTTGAATTGACTTTTTTTTTGCATACTTACGACATAATTTCTGATATTATCAAGAGTCTCTGATACCTGGAGTCTGAACTGTTTCAGGTGCTACTGGTGCAATTAGAAGCAAAGAACACCAAATAAGGAAACAGGGTCACTGGATAGCCCTGCTCCACTGGCACAGCCTGCATTTTAGCTGTAAATATTTTAATAGCGTTTATTGGCTCATATTCCTCAAATGTAGTATACCGCATCATTAATTTTGTAGTTTCATCTCTGAAAGCTATAAATCGAGCATTCCTATTGTCTTAATTTTCTGTAACCTTTAATAACATTTGTGCAAGAGCATGGGAAAGATGAAATTGCCATCGACTGTATTACAAATGCATTCTAGAAATGTTCCCCAGAGCTTCCACTCTCTCTCCCACCCCACAGCATTCATTACAAAGCCAGCATGTTTTAGACATCCATCGGAAATCCATTGTTTAAATTCAGGGAAATAAGCTCTAGGGCTTAGATATCAGTTTGGATCTTCCAAAGAGGACCTTTGTCTGGCTTGCTCCATCTGTCCCAGGCAGCCTTCTCATTTTCAAATATGGAATTCCACAACCACCAGTCACAGGTCCGAGCTTTTGGATAACACCAGGTAAGAATGGATTTGAAAAGCATTTATCCTTGAATGAGTTCTTTAACTTATCTGGCCATTCACCTGACATTTGTAGTCACCAGCATGATGAGTCCTTCCCAGAAAAGTGACTGATGGAGCTGGTGAGCCCAGGAGGCCACACCTCGTTCACAGGTTATGGAAGGACCAAGGTGCAGTGCCCTAGCCCCAACCACACTGTGAACCATCTAGTTATACTGCTATGTATATCTGACATACCATTATTATGTTTTAAATCAGGTCATGTAACATATTTGCATACTATTACATATGTTATTTTATATATATATATATATATATATATATATATATATATATATATATATATATAAATAAATAAATAATAGTGGCTATCTTATTTAACCCAGTCAAGGTCAGGCTCCATGTGAAGGGGCATGGATTCATTGTTTCTAATTTTCATGCCAAACCTCATAAAATATTATTGTACACATTTTATATAAATGAGAAAAATTGAAGATCAGAGAAATTAGCAATTTGCTAAAGGTCACATGGCATCTCTCCTGGTTCCACAGTGTTCTCTGTATGTCTCAGTACAAGTCACATCTTAGACTTTTCAGCTGTTGTAGTTTTAACCATAGCTTAATTATAGTTTGTAAAAATGCTACTTGCAAATAAAAATATGAAGCCACCCCCTTTGCTGGAGCAGAGATAATCTTTTGGGGCTGGGCGTAAGTTTTAATGCCTTCAACAGTATAGATGGAGCATGAACTGATGCTCCAAGCACTAGCTGTCCCCCTGCCCAACTTTATCCTTGATGGCCCCCGGGCCAGATTACAGAGTGGCTCTCCTCACTGTGAGCACCTGCAAGAGGGGTGCCCAGTTCCCTGACTCCTCAGAGAAATCTCATTCAACATCACAACAGGCCGGACAGAAAAGCTAGGCTGGAGTTTGCACCTCAGGGGACACACACAAGGGCAGCGTCACTATATTGGAAAGGAAATCTTCTCTCATTCTTTCTTTCTGTCATTTATATATGCTCTCATTCCAAAAAGGATTTTGTGGCAAGACTTAAAAGAAATACATTTGAATCTGAGTTTAACAAGATATTGATTTACATAAAAGACAAGTAGAGAAAGAGGAGAAAGAAATGTGTGAAATCATTCTCACATACATGGGAAATTAGGGTAAGCTTATCTAATGCTACATACATACTGTAAATACCTAATATAGATTTAATTGTAAATACTTATATATTCCAGTAAAGACATCTGCTTAAATAAAGTAAGTATTATGGTTCTGTGAATATGGACAGCATATCTATAATCATGAAGCAGGACTTATTAAAATACTATTAAAGCTAAATCATTTTTTCTAGTAAAAATACTACTGTAATTGTAATTGGAAATCTTGTGATAAGCTGCTTCTGGCAGAACTGGATCTAGGATGAGAGAACCACTTTGAAGAAGTGCTTTAAGTTTTTCCAGCTAGAATATTCCAATTTTGTAATAGGACCCTCTGAAAATATAGAAAACCACATCGTGGCTTTGTAGTGACAGGTTTGTTAGAGGAGGAGAAAATGAAGCTGAAGCTAATGTCACCCCCCCCTCAAACATCAGGAAAATATCAGGCAAGAAAATGGCTTGAATGTAGAAACCCTGATGCAGACATTGAGAAATGTTCCAGAAGATGGCTGTGTTGACACCAGCAAAGGACTGGTATAAACTGCAAATTCCCCACCGTGATAAACTCTCAAGGGTGTATTTCTGAAGCCAACCACTTCCTTTGTTAAGCATATGAACATTTGTGAGTGACAGAGTCAAAGAAAAACTGTAATGAGAAGCAGTAGGAACCAATAGCTTTGTTTGACAGTGGAGAGCTCTCAGCCAGGGTGTCTGTCTCTGTGGGAGGTGTGATAATCCTGCCTTGTGGGTTTCCTGGAGGATGTGGGGAGATTCTCATTGTCTTTTGAGCATCACTCTATGTATTTTCTTCTTTTAGACAAGGATGCCCAATGAGGCCTAGATTCTAGTTCCAGGTTTCACTGTGGAGCAAGAGCACCGACACCCTGCTGTCGTGGCCACCCACCCCACACACCTAAGCAAGGGAGGAGAGATGTGCAGAGGCTCCTCTCCCACGATGGTCAGGAGCAGGGGCACACTAGCCAGCTTTCTGTCAATGTGACCAAAATACCTGCATGAACAACTTAAAGGAAGAAAGATTCATTGTGGCTCATGGTTTCAGAGCCCAGTCAGTCCCTGTTTGCCTGGGTAGGTTGTTTGGGGCCCGAGATGAGGCAGTACCTCACGGCAGAAGGGCATGGTGGAAGAAGGCTGCTGAGCTCATGGTCGCCACGGAGAGAAAGAGACATGGGGTGGGGGAAGTGAGGGACAGAGGCAGATGTAGTCCCCAAGGGCATACCCCAGGGACCTTCTTCCTGCAACTATGCCCCACTGCCTACAGTTTCCATCACTTCCCACCAGTCAATTCAATTATCAATGGATGAATCCTTCAATGAAGTCAGAGCCCTCACCACCCTGGCACTTCCCCACAGTCCCACCTGTGAACTGGCGCACTGGGGACCCAACCTTTAACACATGAGACTTCAGGGGACACTCCATGTCCAGACCATGGCACGAGACAAAGTTCACACTGGAGAAAAGCTAGAGAGGAAGTTTTACAACAAAACAACGGAAACCGTAGCAATACATATATTATATATTTCTGTGAGGATTATTGAGGAAAATCTGTGAATCACACAATTCAAAAATATCAACTAAGACTTTTAGGGGTGGCTGTGCCCTGATTTTTCTAATTCTTTAATAACTCCATCCTTTCTCTCATCTCCTCTCTATGCCATCTTTAGTGATAGCTGAACACAACTGACCCTGGGCAGGTGGAGTCACTCTGTAACCTCATGGATACTGCGTGCGGCTGTTCCAGTAAAAATGAGAATTGCAAATTAAGAATATGTAATAACAGGATATGTATTTTCCATAAAGTAGGAATGCTATTACAAAAGTGTTGAGCTTGGACAGTAAGAGACTCGATGACTAAAACTCAGTTTTTACTTTTCTCAAAGAGTAGCCATCTTGCCCCAATTCCTACTTGACCAAATCTTTTCAGATAATAGGGGATGGATGCCAATTCACTCCTATACACAATTTTGAACTTCAAGATCCCACTGAAGTCCTTTTTACTAGTATAATAGTAAATGATATTTCAATAGTCCCACTATTAAAAGACAGCTAAATAGAATTTCTGAGAATTCCATGATTCCCTGAATAGTCTATGCTCAAAGCCAATTTCATAATAATATAAAACACAGTGGTTCCAAATAAAGGTTATTTTTGTTTGTTTTGTTTGTGGGAGAGCTGCCTCCCCTCTGCTTTTATTTTATTTATTTCCTTGTATGTACAATGAGCAGATCATGTTGCAAAATTCTCATGCACTTATCCACTAAATTACAAACTTATTCCCATCACTGTCAGGAATAAACTCTGCATGCTGACTTATGTACTTAGAAGTTAAATTCATAACTTCTAAGTGAGCAGCAGAAAAGAAAATTAGATTCACATTGTTTCAGGAGGATCACACTGTCAACGAACAGATTGACATTTGCTGCCTGTCGAGAGATCACCAAAACTTGTTGATATCGTTATAGGATAAAGCAGACCTATCTGAGCTCAGAGGTACTCACAAAGCTCAGAGTGTCATATTTTAAAAATGGATCTATGTATATGTCTTAACCAGCACTCATATCCACTAAGTAACTACAAATTATTAATGACAAATTATTAAATAATTAGTAAAACAAAATAAGAAAAATTATTTTTCTATATTGTTTTTAAAAATAGAAGAACATTTATTGAATGCTCCAAGCCCACTACCATATTTTAGCAATGTTTTAAAAAAATTCATCCTAAATTGATTTTAAAAAAACAACAACAAAACTTACTACTGAAAGCTTAATAGGAAGCATCTAAAGGAGGAATTACTATTAAATATTAAGAAAAGCAACAGACTCAAAGCCTATTAATAGATTCAAAAACTATTTTATAAACTTTACAATTTAATTATTGAACACTCACAGAAGAGCCTTGCTGCTGTGTGTTCGAGGAGTAGCAAGTGACATTGGCAACTGCCATTTCCTTAGGGAGCAGGAGGCCGGCGGGATTACGCTATTTACATCTCTGAACAGATAGATTTACATCTCTGAACAGATAGATCATTGTCCCTAGGTAACGGTAAATCCTAAATGTGTGGCTCAGTGAGCTCTGCTTTGAACCCCTCCCCTTTCCTCAAGGCTTACAGGACATTTTGACCTGTGGGATAACTCACCATTCATGTTCTTAAAGATGTTCAGGATGGGGAGGATCTGACGGTAGTAGGGCACCAAAGCCTCGCCCACCATCTCTGCTGACACAACCAGATGCTGGAGGACTTTGAGCGTGACACAGATGACCTGCCGGTTTCTGAGGTTCAAGGCATCTGGATGGTAGGAAAAAGAACAAGTAGGAAACACGGAACATGAATTCTAGTGTTGAGTGAAGCTGCCTCATGGACGCATTGAATTAGACCACGTTCTATGGGGACCCCAGATGGGTCTTTATTATACAACTGGAGGTGCACAGGCAGCCCCAAAGTTGTGATAGCATCGGGTTTGATTCCTACTTAGTGTCCCAGCTTGCGTTGGTTCCTACCAACCCTAAGAATGCAGCTCATTCTCCTTTTGGGAAAGATACTGGGAGGGCATAGAGAAGCTGTGAGAAGATCACTTAGTGTCACTGGATTAAAAGACACTGTGTGCGTTGACAACAGAGATGTTTTATACAATGGTCTCTTCCAGCTAATAACCCAAGCTCTTCCTAAAGCCATTACCACAGAACAAACCTTTACTGGGGAAGGAGGGCTGGGTGGGGCACATGCGTGGAGAAAGTAGAGACTGGCTTCTGACACCAAGAACATTCCTGGTAGAAGTGAACGTAACGGTCTATAGACAGGCTCCAGAAAGTCGGGAAGGAGAGCAAAAATCTTAAGTGTTCAGTTAGGAAAACAAAACAAAACAAAAAACAACAACAACAGTAATGAGTTAAAAGAGAGCAAAGTGGTTTTTAAGAATTCTGAGTGTGAAGTAACTGTACAGCAGAGAGACTGAGAGGCATAGGTGGCCTTGCACCAGAGGCTCGAGTTGCACCACCAGGTCCCTGGGGCTGGCTGTGTGTACTCAGCCCGCTCGCTGAGACTTTCTTGGTCCCAGTTTCCTCCATTTCCTCCAGTTTCCTATTTGCTTTCTTGGATGACTAGATTAAAATGATTTAAATAGAAGAGTCATACAAAGCACCTGGTATAAAAGGTCAGAGGTGAGGATTCATAAAGCATGGTGCCCCCGGGCTACTCCAAGAAGTCAAAGGCTCTTATTCTTAAGATGTTCTACCTTCTAATAAAAAGGATTGACTGTGATCTTAAAGCACATGTCATTTATGGAAGGACAAAAAACTTAGACTGTTAACAGGTTGAGGCTTTGGTCAATACACCTGTGGGAAAGTGCCGGCATCGTTCTCGAACTCCAGCCCACGTTTCCAACAGCTTCGATTTCCCAGCACCTCAAATCAGCGTGTTCTAAAGATGCATGTTCCTCTGTGGACATCCTCTTTTTGCCACGTTACTCATGCTTAGTGATGACACGACCTGCTCAGTTCTCAGACACTCAAGGTCAGACCCGTTTCTCATTCCTCACACCCATCATGTTGCACAGTGATGTGGCTGCACACTGCAGTTCCTGAAGCTCACATCTCCCTCCCCGTCCTCCCCGCCATGCCTCTGGTCTGGGTCTCCATCCACCCTCCTTGCCATCCTTTGAGGGTCCTGGCCCTGGGGACCCCTTCCCTGGAGCACATGTGTGCCCTCTGGGTGGCTGTCTTTCTCCATTCCCCCTTGTCTCTCTCCACTGTTGCTGAACTTACCTTCCTGGGGCTAGGTGGTCATCCCACCACCTGCTCAAAGAGCTCAGAGACCCCCACCCCATTTCCTAAAGAATAAGGGATAAACTAGCCAGGCCCTGGGGGAGGCATTCAGGGTAAGTTTGAATTAAACTCAATTCTTAGTTAAAAGTCCAAGAATACAAAGCCTCACTTAGTGGTTTCACAGGTATTTCCTGTAGAGTCACTAGGACATTTTTAAAAATAAAGCGCAGGTCAGCTTTACCCCTTCTAGAAACAAACTAGGGATTGGGGCATGAGAATACTTCTGAGAAGCCCCATAATTTCTGGTCCGGTCAAGGCTACATTCTTGTTTGGTTTGAAAGCAAACACAAATGTAATGAAGAGAGAGAAGTCAGCCTCAGCTGGGGGAGCCCACCCAGATATAACTGCAGGGCTTGAAAACACGGCGGCTCATTATGACAGCACTTAGTCACTCTCAGGCCATGCTATACTTCTGAAAAACAACTAAAAATAGAATGCTAGAAATTTGGCCTAACAGCTGTAGTAATGAGACCTTTAAGAATAAAGCTTCAGAATACCACGAGGCGGCGGGAGGAAGAGGGCAGGCAGCCTGTGGCAACGGCAGAAACACAGCCTCTGACTCGCGTCTCCTCTGATCTGGAAGGTGTTCTGTCTTTCCAGGAAGACCCAGCTCCGTCAGGCTGAGGAGCCTGCAGAATGCTGTTCTGAGGACTGTGGGCATTAGACATGCCTTCCCCACAAAGCCCAGCATGTTTAGGTTTTAGGACTGCACAGATCTGCATGAAGATTCCCAGCACAAGTATGAGAGCCGCCATATGCCAAAATTAAACTGAGCACTTTACATCTGTGAGTTTGCTAATCCTCCATCAAATATTTATTGAGAGTGTATTATGTGCCTGTCACTGTTTACGAATTAGGAAGATGGAAACGGATAGGACAGATGTCTTGAACCACCCTCTCAGGTTTATCACGTAGTATGGAAGAAGATATTAAACAAATATGAGAAGTGTGATGAATATTTTTAAGAAGAGGAGCATATTTCAGCAGCCAAATACAGGGGGCACCCAGCCCAGCTTAGGGGTCAGGGAAGGCTTCCAGATGCAGGGACAGGGATGAAGAGGTGTTATGTGGGTGAAGAGTCAGGGGAGGAGACAGCATGCTGGGACTGATTCCCCAGGTCTGCTCCAGACCTGCGGGTCAGATTCCACCGAGCCACTTGGGTTCACAGTCCCAGAGAGTAAAGAGAGATCCTAGCTGGTCTTATCATTGTTGCATTTGCTTTTCTTGGGATCACTGGGAAGTGGAGGCAAGTAGGTGGGTATAAAAGGAGAGTAAAGCTGTAGTAATTCTTTCTAAACTAGAAGACCCCCAACAGGTCTTGCCTGATCAACCAGAAAGCATCAAATGTTTGAGATCCTGGTTTTCTGCTTTTTCTTTATATTCATCTTCTGTCCCATTTTTACTCCAGGACTGCTAGACACACTAGCTCACACTAGCTAAATGCTTCACATACTGTGCAGTGAGAAAGGAGTAGATTCAGAACCACACAGGTGTGTTGTATTTTTATATCCTACAACAAACGCGTGATTGAGTGCATCTAGTTCTCATTCCAGTGGATTTTTTTTTTTCCAAAAAAGACTTTCTGTTGATATGATAAAGTCAGAAGAAGGAGAGCCCATGGTAGATCATTGAAGGGAGAATTACCTGAATGTGGTGGTCACGGAAAAGATTTTGGTGGCTATAGTGGCTCCTGGATGCTGGTTTATTACAGTGTTCCTATTTTAGGGTATGCATTCCCAAAGCTGCAAAAACCAGCCCAGAGTGTGTCCGTCAACTTCCAGTGTTAGAGATGAGTTCAGCATGTGGAACACATTGATTAAGGAATGAACTACATACATACCATGTTCATGTACATCATATATTACATATGAGCTTCTAGTACAGAGAAATTGCTGAAGAATAAGAAAAAACAACTTAAACTCAAAGTGGTAAAATTTATTCATAGGTGATTGTAAGCCACATGTATGTATGAATGTATATGTATACATATGTAATATATATGATATGTGTCATATGAACTGTGTAAGAGCAACACAAATATTAAATTGTTGATTGGGCTCATGTCTATATGTATTGTTACTTGACTACCTGGGGGGTGCCCTAATGATCTGTCTCAACATGGATAGTGATAATAGCTCTTAGGAAATAATTTAATTGCAACCTTGATTTAATTAACATAGTTGTGATAGATGTAATTGGGTTGACAATGACCAAATGAGTAAAATGCCTGAACTGTGATTCTTAATGGGATTTAAAATGGAATGTGAAGTCCTCCTAAGTGACCAGGTGATGACTTTAAGGCCTCTGCAGAGGCTGTGACATAAGGCTAGGGTATGCCCTATGACAGTGCCTTAACTCCATATACTGGGGGCAGGGTGGGGTCATGCTGTCCACCTCCACTCAGTCTCTTTATTTTTCTTTTTCATCTTGGAAAACTAAGACATAATAGTCAATTGGAGTCTTTTTGTTCTTACTGTCTTAATGGAATTAAAGAAAGAATTTTGGAAGTGAAACTCTTTTCCTTTGAAAAAGTCTGTTAACAGATGTAAAGAGAATGTGATTCTTCATCTTGAAAGGGAAGAGGCTGTTTATTCCTGTCTGATGGGTCATTGTAGAGACATAAGTGAGGACTCTGAACTTGAGATGTACAGTTTGGGAAAAGGTCTGATGTAAGGAATTCACTGACAGTGTAGAAACTTTCTATTCAGAAAATTGGATTTCTATTGTAGTGCTTATTGCCTTCAACTGTAATCAGACAGAGCTTCCAGAAATAGAGAAATTGCTGAAGAATAAGGAAAAATAATTTACACTCAAAGCGGTAAAATTTATTCATCCTAAGTAGTTACGAGCTACATGTATGATTTTCTCAGGCATAAAATCCATTATCGCTATGATTTTTTTTGCAAAATGAGAACATTTTCTACTATTACATGATTTGCTGCTGTATTATCAGAAAATGCAGAAACATTTCTAGTAGTTCTTTTCTAAAACCAGAAACAACAAACACAATGAGAAGCAAACAATAAATTCTAAAAAAATGTTTTTGACGTGCTATTTCAATGTTAATATCCTTAATGTAAAAATAGATAACACAATCCAATAAAAATGTATCTTCCCATAAAAATGGGTTAAGGATGTGAGTGTGAACAGATAATATGCAAATTAATAAATATAAATGAGCAATTAATATTCTAGAATGTTCAAATTCATTGGTAATCAAACAAAATAAAGCATCAGTTTTGAATATCATATTAACATATCATATTAACAAAAAGTTGTTGAAAATTTAACACTGGGTAGAAACAGGTTTGAAAGAAGAGGCACCCTAATAGGTAGCATATTAGAAATCATTCCAGGCTTTGTATAGGGTGGATCAGCAACATACCTAAAAGCCATCCAAATACATATAACACTGAACATAGTAATTGCAACCATGGGGCCTTTAGTCTAAGGACATTTGCTTATATGCACAAAGAGTTATCTGAAAGAATGCTAAAATCAATATCATTTATAGTTAGAAATAATATGAATAAAGAAATGGATTTTAAAGTAAAATATAAAAGTCCATATAAGAGAAAATTATACAATTCTAAATCATGTAATAGAATCATATTTTTTTAAAAATAGGAAAATGTTTATGATATAAATGATTAAAGAAGAAGATTATAAAGCATATTTGCATTATAATCACAATTTACATAATAAAATATAAACAGGTAAAATATTGGAAATTTTTACACTTAGATGTTAACGTGGAGATTCTTTTTTCCACATGCGTATTTAGACATAGAATTTTGTTTCTTTAAAAAATATGCTTTTTAAACATAGTTTTTAAAAACAACATCAATATATTGTAAATATTTCCCTTTTGTTTTTCTCAATGTTTTCTTGATTATTCTTAATCAATGCTTTATTTATTGAGACAGATTTTAACATAAGGTGGTCAAGTTATAAAATTCTTGGCACTTAGATTAGCATTCTAGAAATTTAGAGAACAATTTGAAGGTCACTTCTCATTGTTAATATTGACTTTTTCCATTTGGAACATGATTTTTTTGTTGTTGTTGTTGTCTTCAAGTTCCTCAGAAAAAGCTTTATAGTAATTTTTTAAAATATGAATGCTGTATAGTTGTTAAGTTTATTCAAAGGAATTTCATATTTTCTTACTATTTGTATGAGATTATTCTATCCCAATATGCTTTCTAAAGATTAATGCTAATATATCCATAAGAGTACATGATTTTGGGATATTTGTTTTATAACTAGCTAACTTACTTAATGCCCTTTCTGATTGGTTTTGAGTAAATTCAGTTGGGTTCCGTAAGTAATTCTGTTATCGAAAACTTTGCTAAAGTTTTCTTTGCTTTCTAATATTTGTATTTCTTACATTTGACTGTATAATAAAGTCTAGAATTTCTAAAAGAAAATGTAGTACTACAGTGCTGGGAGTAGGTATTCCAGTTTTTTCATTATTCTTTCGCATTTTAAAACTTTGAAGGATTTACTTTCATTATATAAAATGCATATATGACAAAAGTATGCTATTTAACCACACATATTTAAAAGTAAAGTACAGTTTAGTTCTATTAACTATATTCACAATGTTGCATAATTTTCACAACGATCTCTTCCAAAATCTTTCCAAAACTCAAAACGGAAACTCTGTGCCATTAAGCAAAGATGCCTGGCTCTCTTCTCCTCCAGCCCCTGATGATCTCCCAAGCCATTTTCTGTTTCTACGAATTTTTCTACAGTGGTGTTGAAGAATTTTAAGTACTATTCTTTTTTCTGAAGTTAAAATATTTACTATTTGAAGTTGTTGAGTCCAATATTGTACTGGTTGAATTAGACTGAAATGGATATAAATTTTGCCACCTGAAGGGCATTAACCATATAATTTACCCAAGATATGTTTTCTAACTCAATTTTAGGTTTCAAAATTATAGATTTTTTTCTTTTCATAACAGAACTCAATTGCTATACAAATAAATATGTGATGGCCTGATTTCTCACATTCTTGGTCAATAAAGGATCATAGATTTGGACCAGCTACCATTCTGGGCAGGGCATAGAGCTTACAGTCAGAGTTAATTTTTTTACTTTAATAAATTGTTTTCCATTTATCTTACTTGAAGTAAATGTTGTATTTGAAAAGCATTAATTTCACCCCACTCTTACTCCACAAAGAAAGGAGTCATCTTTATACAAAATTTATATTTCCCATCAAAGCTTTTTTATTACAAATGATAGACATTTTTTTTTCAAGTTTTCAACAGACAAGAACATATCCTACTTGCAGAACCAAAGAATATAATTTATTATTTGGTAAAAGTATTCAGCCTTTTTTTCCACTAAGTATTTTATCTTTGTTATAATTAAAACTATTTGTTTAAATGAAAGTGTTCAGTTACCAAAACGGTCTCAGGGATGCAGCGGCTGGAATGATCTGCTTTATACTCACAGTGTCTAGACACAAAGTAGGAACCTGAGCACACACGCAATCCAATCTGCCGCCTAGGTTGGGCCTGGGCATCGCATACATGCTGGACGCCTCTAACGGAAATGGAAAGTGAACCAACCAATATGCTGGTTGTCAGAAGGCAGGGCAGGCTCATCTATGGGGAGCACCTTGCTCCTCTGCACCTAGGCTTTGGCTTAGTTCATCCTGAAAGAGCGGGATGACAAATGGAATGAGAGCAAAGGAGAGAGACAGCCTTATTGTCATTTTCCTGACACTGCAGTGCAGGCACACACTACTTCCAAGAGCTCCTGTTTCTCCCTCTGCCTGAGAGAAGATGTCTATTTGCCAGGACTTTCAGACAGCAGTGGTGGACAAGAAGAAGGACACAATATACACAGACTTCACAAAATGACGCAGTGAGAGTTGTGTGCAAAATGGAAGACGGGAGAGTGCTCCAATTCCGAGAAGGAGCAGTGCTTCCCTCCACAAAGGTGAGAGAGCCACATACCGCTGAGGGACAGCAATGCGTGGTGCAAAAGGAGATGCGTAATGTGCACCAGGGGTAAGGGCAAGCGCTTAGAACCCAGTTCTAAGGCCATGGCCTTCCCAATGTGCCACATTAACTCTCGAAGAGGAAACTTCGATCTTTAGCATTGGCATGGTGAAGGTTCACAAGATGGAAGTGAAGTCCTCAGAAAATGGATGTTTTAAGCTATAAGATTCCAGATTCCACTTCCCTCCATGGCTGTGGATTTTCACTGGAGCTTTTGAAGCGGTGAGTATAGGCTAAGTTTTCTCAGCAAAAGATTAACCATTTCTCATTCATGGTACATATCCACTGCAGATTGACTTAGGGTGAAGTAAGGAGAAGACAGAATTGTGTGTTTGACTCTGAAGTGCTCCAGCTTAAAAGGAACACATGTTTCTCCTATCACAGACCATTGGTGGAGTTAGACTTGTGGCTCTCCATAACAGGACAGTCAAAACATGGCAAACAGCAGAAGGATGATGGGTGTGCAGTAAGTATCAGTCATAAAATCCATTATGGTTTGGGGAGCCCACTCTCCTCCTTCCCTCCTAGTACCATGGGTGGGTCACATGATCTAGGTCAATCCAGTTGGTGTGTACCCTGCTTCTTGACCACAATTCCCTGAAACAGCTGAGCATGTGCCCTGGCTGATGCAATCATGGTGAATCTTTGCCTTTCTTTTTTTTTTTTTTTTTTTTTTTTTTTTTCTGGAAAGATAGAGACAATGATGCTCAACTTTCCTTACAGGGGCTAATAGGTACTCATGCAGTCCCAGGATTTACTTAAGAGTATCCTGAGGCCAAGAAGGGAGCCAACTTTAAGATGGCCTTGCATATAACAGAGCATAGGTGACAGTATTGAGCCACCACGCCTAACAATGATTTTTCTTTTTCAGTGTTGTGGGTTAATAAGCAAACTATACTCAGACAATTTGAATTGTGTTTTTCTTTTTTGTGTCTTGCAAACAAAATAATCCTAAGCAATATACCTCTTTTCCATATCTCTTAAAAAATTATATTTATTCTTCTTAAATTAAAAATCATTATTGTTTTTATAGTTGCTATCACTTTTAAAATAATTTACCTGGGAAATTTCGAGATGCATAAGTGAAATTATTAGATCATAAATAAAGGATAATGCATTTTAATTGTACTTTCTACTTCCTAATTAAAAAGAATTCTCTATCCAATTTTTATACTGTAATATGGCTTCTCGTATTTTATCCTTACTTCTTGTTTTTTTCTGCCTTTGGGTATTTTTTAATAAGAATATTTTGCTTTTTAAAATGTTATTGTTCAAATTTCTTTAACTGTGCTGTAAATGTTTATCCTTTAGAAGCTGGGTGACCTCCCCCACTAGAGCTCACTAATGAGGCCACTGTCTTATGTCCCTTCAATTTGTAGGTCAGCTTTGTTGCCATAATTCCTCAGCAGCCAGGGTCATTGGACCTTTTTAGCAGGCTATCTCACAAATGGATGTCACTGCTCATAAACAAAAGAATTTCATAAGAGAATTTAGATGAATAAACATTTTCTCTCACCCTGTCTCAATAAGTGAAAGCATTATATCATTACATCCCATTTCTTATTGTGAATTAGCATCCTCCCAAGATAGTTTTAACGTAATATGTGGTACAGTGGCAGGCCCAAATGTCCACTTTGTGCTTTAGATTATGGTACCTATACAAATTTCAGTATTGATGGTTGTTATGCACTTTATTAAATTAATTTTGCAAATATTTTGATGCATCTGCTGTGTGCTAACCCGTCCATTAGATGCTGTGGGGACATATTACTTTCTAATGTTATAGTCTAAGTGACGTAAGAGAGGAAGCCACAACATTCTGTGGGAGAGGGAAGGCAGGGTGGGGACAGGAGATGGAGTAGGGAGTGGGGAGGAGAAATCAAAAGGCTCTCAGAACAATTAGTAGGGGAGCTGGGCTTTGAAGATCACTTAGCACTTAGGCATTGGGGTGGCCATGGACATTCCAAAAAGAGAGCAAAGGTGCAGAATGCTAAGTGAAGTTAGCCAACCCCCAAAAGACGAATACCGAATGTTTTCTCTGATATAAGGTGACTGACTCGTAGTGGGGTAGGGAGGGGGAGCATGGGAGGAACAGACGAACTCTAAATAGGGCAGAGGGGTGGAAGGGGAAGAGAGGGGTCAGGGGGTTAGCAATGATGGTGGAATGTGATGGACATCATTATCCAAAGTACATGTATGAAGACACGAATTTGTGTGAACATACTTTATATACAGAGATATAAAAAATTGTGCTCTATATGTGTAATAAGAATTGTAATGCATTCTGCTCTCATGTATTTAAAAAATAAAATCAATTAAAAAAAAAAGGTCAAGGTGTGTCCTAGGCACTGTTTGGCTAAAGCCTGGGACGAATGAAAATAAATAGTTAAGAAGTAAAGTTGAAAACATAATCGGCAGCAGACGGAATCCTTGGGTGTCCTGCCAAGGAACTGAAGGTGCAGAGCTTGGCAGAAGTTACTGGGTGAGGTATGCGAATTGGAAGCTTTTTGCCTCATTGTTAAGGGTAGAAAACAGTGGCAGGTAAACTGGTTGTAAGAGGCAGAGGGAGAGTTCTGGGCTGGCAGAGCAGGTAGAGAGTTGGAGAAGGGGATCATGGAAGAGGGAGACTGCAGGGGGGCTGAACTGAAAACCTGCAGGGAAATCCCACCTGAGCTGACTTCTAAGAATTACACATGGAGGAGACCCCAGTGGGCCCAGTGGGCCCAAGAGACAAGCAAAGCTGGAAGACAAAAGAACCTTAGATGCTGTCCATCTAAGGTTAGGGTTAGGGAGGGAGGCTTAGAGGCCCAGCTCTCCTACTAATTGTTCTGGAGCCTTTTGATGTCCCCTCCCCACTCCCTGCTCCATCTCCAGTCCTGTCCCCACCCTGCCTTCCCTCTCCCACAGAATGCTGTAGCTTCCTCCTTATGTCACTTAGACTATAACATTAGAAAGTAATTTTGGTATTAAGGTTGTGCTGGCCTTATGAGTCAGAGTATGTGTTCTCTGCTACTATTGTCTGAGAAAGTTTGTACAAGACTTGAATTATATTTTTCTTTTCAGAATTGGTGCACTTAACCAGTGAAGCTACGTGAGTCCTGCATTATATTTATGTGGGAGATTTTAATTATTGACTTAATTTCTTTATGTACTATGCCAATGTTTGCATTTTAACTTATTTTCTATTTTTCTGATGTTGGTTTTGATAGGTTCACATTATCCTATCATGATATTTTCAATGTCTGTAAAATTTGTGTAATGTTCCCTTTTATAACATCTGATATTGGTTATTTTTTTTTTTTGCTTTCTCTCATTTTTTATCGCTAAGTTTGCAAATGTGTATCAATTTGATTAGTAATTTCATGAAATCAACCACAATTTGGTTTTTGATTCCTTGTAGTTATTTTACACATTTTTATATTATGATTTTTAGCTTAATATTTTATTCTTTTTTCTCTTGGTATTCCTTCTATAATTGATTTCAATGGTTATTTAATTTGCTACACTTTTCATTTTTTAAAGTTACATTTAAGGCTATTAGATTCTGGGAGGAATCTTCATAGAAAGTAATCAGAAATGCTAGCTGATGATGGTGAGGTCAATTTTTGCCTCTGGATAAAGGGAAACTTATACCAATAGCAAGAAAAAAGGTACACACAGCCATTACATGTTATGCCAATTATATACATCAGCCTGCTTCCAGATCAATTAGCCTTATTGCAGAATTCTATCTGAAAGATTTAGTTTAAGCACATAATGTTTTCCCAGTGTGTTGGGACTTGGCATGACCTTGCACAGTTAGCCAGCATTTCTTGCCGAGAAAAGTTTGGCTTTACGGACATGGATTGAGAAGAGAGAGCGGAAGTTAGACTCAGGATCAGTACACAATAACAAGAATCGAGGTATCCTTGCAGTGACAGCCACCATGATAAGTTATAAGGCTGCTAGAACTTTAAATTATTAGACACCTAGGTAGTTAATTTTCCTGACAATCATGTTTCTTGAGTTCTAATAATGTTTTCACCCATCAGCAAGTGACCTCTAGAGTGTACCATCTATTTTGTCATAACACGTCACTTCTTTCTTAACTCATTTTTGTATCTTCAAATACAGAGCAAACAAAATTGAAAATCACTTCACCTTGGCTTGAGGTTTTCTAATTTCTTTGTCTATTTTAATTGTAAAAAACATAATAAAAATATGACTTAGTAACTCTCTTTCTGCCCTTCGGATCTTCACAGGGACACGGGGGTCACCTGAGAAGGCAGCAATCCTAACATGATATCCTTGCTATTCTGGTGGATGCAAGGGGAAAGGACAGATAGATAGTTCCTGGAGAGAATGTTCCGGTCCTTTTGTGTTTATCAGTGAAATGTGGGTATCCTCCTTTCGAAATGTAGAATTTCAACTAGAATGTAATGTGTTTAGAAAGCATGACCCATTTGGGTGAGTAAGTCACACTTGGAGAATGCTTTCACATGGCTCAGTCCTGTCCCCTTTCAAGGGCCTCCCCAGGTCACCCCTCAGCAGCTGAGGCACCAGGGACCCCTGTTAAGGGCCTTTGGTTTTCACGCCTGGTGACACTTTTGTCTGGTTTCACCTCTGTATTGGTGGCAATGTGGCCTGGTAAGTTGGGATCTCTGTGGTGACCACAAAGACTGGAGGACAAGTTTCTCAGCTGATTGAGTGTCGGCAGTGAAATTCAGCACGGGAGCTGAAAGTCTAGTCCTGTGAAGTGTACTTCAAACCAGTGACAGGCGACAATCCAGACTCCGGGCCGTGACCCTGCGCTGGACTGTCACACCTGCGACAGCCAACGCAGGGCTCCCAGGTGCGCTGTCTGTCCTCCAGGGAAGGAGATGAGGCGAACTGGGCTGGAAGCAGGGAGCCATGGGGCCTGGGCCTGGGTCCAGCAGGTGGCATCCAGGAACAGTTGGGACTGACCCCTGCTTTTAGTGAGCATCAGAGGGCTGGGCAGTGGCTGTCTGGGGCATCTGGTGTGGTGGTGGCCCAACCAGAGGAGCTGGCCTGACCCCAGCAGCTGAGGACAGACCACCTTCTCTCTGAGCCTTCACAGGTGGGCACTGGGGGTGACCTATGGTGACCCTAATACCAGGGCATAGGTGAGAAGACCCAGGGAAGCTATCCAGGGATATGATCTCAGAAACACCCTTGAAGGGGCTGCAGAGGGTCAGAAGTCTCCAGGCAGAGTGGGTAGCCAGAGACAGATGAAGCCGGTGGGCAGTCCCTGGAGTCACTGTGGCAACCTGCCCAATTTTAAAATGTCACCTACTAAAACGTTGATCTTTTCTCATTCCAGACTTTTTTTCCTTAAAATTATAAATATTACTTACAAATCTACTACCTAAAAGGGACTCAGCCTGTATTGTTGCGGTATACAAATTAGGGACGCTATTTAAAAAGAACCTGGGTGTGCACTGCTGTGTACACATACAAAGACACCTCACCTCAGAGTGTACTTGTCAGTACCTGGGTAGGGTCAGTACTGTGTCATTACCATGAAACGTTCTTTTTAAAATTAGTGCAAACCTCCCACGATTTAGTTTGTTTATGTGTCTAAGCCATAGTGTAGCATTGATGATGGGATCTATTTTCAGAATTTTGGGTTTTCTAGCTTCATAAATCAGTTTATAAAAATTCTCACAAAAACCAGGGATCGCCTCTGTTTGCTGTGTTTTATTGCTTAATTAGCAAGTTGTCAAAAGCGGCACCATATAAACTGAGCGATGCTTTCTCACCTGTTCACTTACTTTTTATCGGAATAATGAGCTGTGGAATGACAGGTAGAATCTTGTTTCCCCCATGTTCCAGCATGTCATGGATTCCTTGCCGAGCAAAAAACTCATAGGGAAATGTCATTTCACAAAGCCCATCAAAAAACAGAGGCAGGTAATGATGGTAATCCAGCTTCTCGATTTCCACCTGGAAGTAGAGAAGAGAGGTCGTGTAAGAACAGCAGTGGGTCGGCAAGCCCAGCCAGCCTCCAGGCTTGGTCCCCACCTGGGCAGGAACAGACTCTGCAGAGCTCTCGGAAGGGTGCGACTGGCCAGGGCACCCAGCCACCTGGAGCATGTCTCATGCCTTCGTTTGTTAGTAAGTGCAAACTTATTTGCTGATCTTGAAATCTTAGCAGTCAAATCTCTTACTGACATCGGGAGCATGTTAATTATTTGCTTCTTTTTAAAAAATGATTCAAGAAGCCCATTGTATTGTGTTGAGAGATACATGTAGGAATAAAACAGAACAATGACAGAAAACAATTGAAACAGATCAGCACCGGGAGCTGTAGCAGGGATAGCAGGGAAAGTGCGTTGCTGTATTCTTGTGACGTATGGTCAAAGTGAGGCATCTTTAGGACCTGGCCAGCGAGAGGGAATCAAATATCCACGGAGCCTGGATGACAAGTTAGTGGCGTCAAGAAAAAAGGACAAGACAGAGTGTGCTGAACCTGAATGGACCCCTGACACCTCAGAATCAAAATGTCCCAGGTCTCCCCAAGCTGCTTCTTCTGGGAGCAGAGCTGTCTGTCTTTCCCCCTCCTCCAGCTGTCACCCCCACTGACACCTCTAAGACCTCCTGCCAGACCTTTGCGTCAGGGAATGGAACTAACCTCTGCAGCACTGCTCTTTACCATGTCTGGGTGAATCAAATGGCCTGTGGTTTCCCGGGGCAGGAGGGAAGGTGAAGTGATTTTCCTTGCCTGCTCATGAACTTCCCATTCACAATGCGCCTTGCCATAGTGGCTGGAGAGGAAGAGGGAGCCCAGCCAGCCAAGGCAGCAAACTTCAGATCCTCATTTGGATCAGTTGTTCTTTATATTCTTTGTGTACTTTTAGTATTCATTTTATTCAGTAGAAGTTTGTGGGATATCTACTTAATATTTATCTTTTCAAGGTTTTTTTGCATATGAAAATATTTTAGCACATAATTTTGTACATTTTGAAAAACTTATTGCTACATGATTCAGCTATTAGAGGTACACTGTTGTTTTGTATAATTTTATCTTGTAACCTGACTTCATGATAAGTGTCATCTGTACTATAATCTTGTGTTAAATTTTTAAAGTATGCTGCTGTTCTCTTTTGGCTCACTGTCACATTTTTACACGTTTCTCTTATAATTAGCAAATCATTAATATTTTTACTATAATCTGATCTAAGTCCCTATATTTTAATACAGTAATTTAGGTCATTTATATTTATATCTAGGCCTGGTTTAACTTGAGTCATCTTATTTTATGTGTCTGGTGGTTGTTTTCACTTACTGTTTCTTTTCTATTTTACAGCTTTGTTATATAGATTTTGCTTTATTTGCTTTAGTTTATTATTATTTTTGTGATGAATTTTTAAAGATAAGACAGCCTTCTTAGATATTTTATCACAGTTATAGCTTTCTCAAAGATTTTTAAACATATCAATCTTAATTAGATAGGTAAGTTAAAAGTCTCCTAATAAGATGGTTGACGTGCCAGTTCTTCCTTGGAATTCTATTTCTTTCTTCATTTGGTTTGAGGCAACTATACTACAACAAAAGCAACAAACAGTAATGCCAATATTCATGATTCCAGACACTGTATAAACACAGCACTAGTTTATTTAATCGACAATTTGAATTAGTATTGTTAGTATCCCAATTTGCGGCATGTGGAAACTGAGGCACAGAGCAGCTTATCAGCTTGCTCAAGTCTGCAGCTCATGAGTGTCGGCATGAGGACTCGAACCCCAACAGGCTGGCTCTGTGACAGGGCACCACTACTCAGGGTTGTTGTTGGGCACATCAAGGACTGGCAGTATGGGAACCTCCTAGTGAATTGCTCCGTTTGTCCTTCTGTCCTCCTCATTGTCATCATGGACACAGCTTTTCTTCACCTGATGTCACTGTTGCCACAACAGGGTCACCTAGCACATGCTTATTTTCTACCCTTCAGCTTTCTGCTTTGCTCCGACATATTTGGAGAGTCTCCTCTGTAGCTTATAGCTGGATTTGCTTTGTTCCCTTCCCTTTGAACATGAGCACCCATATGATTCACTTTCTAAGTCGTTTTGGGGGAAAAAAAACTAAGAATTTTTGAAGCAAGGAAGAGAAAAGAGAAAGAGAGAGTTATTGAAAGACAGAAACATTGAATGAAAGACTAAGTGAGCAAGAGACTGAGAAAGAAGAATCGCCCCTATGTCTTTAAATCCTTCTGGCTCTTGCACCTCAGCAACTCTTCCCTACAAAACCCCTCTCCTGTGTGTTCTTTCTCTGACCTCGCCATTGGCCATTGGCATTTCTGCCGTCCTTGCAGATGTGTTGCCGAAGGAATGGAATAACAACTGGCCAGTGCAATCATAAACTTATTTAAGCACCATAGACACTGTTCAGCTTGCAATGGGGTGAATTTGTATCTAACTTTCTTTCTGCTTGCGAATCTTCTAGGGTCTCTTCTTATGATTATGATTCCATTTTCAGCTGATGAATTTGGCTCGGCCCTGGGCAAGCCCTCTTGGGTTCCATTTACCACAGGAGTTGTGTATGTGTGCTAATAACATTTATTACTTTTCTCTGTAGTTTCCTTTCTTTCTTTTTTTTGAAAATTTCCTTCTAGTTGTTGGTCTACTTTCACAGTAAAGTTTTTCAAGAGAATTCTCTAGAATCATTTCTATATCTCCTCACTCTCAGTCGCTCTTCCCACTTCTCCACCATCTCATTGAAGTTGCGTTATGGAGGTCACCAATGACCACCTCTCTGCCTCATGACCTTGTCCCTTTTCTGTCCTCATCAGCACAGCACAGCTGACGTCACCCCCAATGCCGGTGGCTGTCTTGATTCCCAGCAGCAGTCGGACTCCAGATAAATCCTTAAATCATCTGCTTGTCCACCACTTTGCTCAGTCCCTGCTTGGTCTGAGCCCACCTGCCTTACCTGGGTGGCTACTGCAGCCTCGTGGCTAGCCCTTGTTTATATTTCTGCCTCCTGTCTTGGGTCCTTGGCCTGCTGTTGCTCCTGACCAGAGCCCCACCAGGACCTCCCCGTCTGGGCTCTGGGTGTCTGCAGTCCACTGGATCCCCCTAAATGTGGTGCTCTAGAGACACAGGGGCCTCTCCCCCAGGCTGGCCTGTGCACCTGTCTTAGTCTGCTCAGGCAGCCGTCACAAAGCCCCGTAGGCTGAGTGGCTTCAACACAGACACTTATTCTCTCACAGTTCAGAGGCTGGAAGTTCAGGATCAGGTTGAGGCCTCTTTTCCTGGCTTGTGGAAGTCGCCCTGTACTGTCCTCACAGGGCTTTTCCTGTGTGTGTGCACACAGCCAGCTCTGGTGTCCCTCCACTTCTTACCAGGGCACAGTCCTTCTGAGTGCACTTAACCTGTGTGACCTCCGCATGGCCCTATGTCCAAAGAGGTACACAGGGTGTGAGTGCTTCCCACTGTGAATTGTGTGTTGGGCAGGGGGCACAATGAGTCTCTTGCACACCATTCTCTCTCTGCCAGGCCTCTCTGTCACGGCCAGGTCCTGCCGTCTAGACCTCAGTTCTGCAAGGCCTTCCTACCAACACCTCTCGCCCTGCTTGATTTTCTTTTAGCCCTAATCACTTATTCATTCAGTTTCTTAAGTTCTGTTGTTCAGGGAGCTTGTCACCACCTAGAAGGGTGTTTGGCACGTGATAGGTGTTGAATTTTAATTGTGGCCTTTTGAATCTGCCCTGTGTGTTGACCTCCTTGAGAGGCTTGCTCAGCTGAGGACTGCCGGCCAGGGGATGGAAGCCGGGTGGGCAGGCTGACCCTGCAGCAGGAAGGGGAATGCAAGTGCCTCAATTTACATATTCAACAGCACTGTGTGTTCCTCACAGTGCTTTTTGTGATTATTCACATTTCAGGAGTTTTATGAGTACTTTAATAGGCACTCAGGATGGGGCCCTTGATGCTGGTATTTACCCTCATTTCACTGGAAATCATGTAGGGCTCAATGGGCTTTTCTGTTTACTTTTCAAATCATAGAAGAATAGTTTCTGTTTTTCATAGTGTCATCATGTGCAGGCATATTACAATATGTCCATATTGATCATAATTATAAGAGGACTTCATTTTAAAAATCTGGATGTTAAGAATGCTTTACGATTAAACCAAAACTTGAAGAAGAGATAAATGAGGGCGTCCCCTATTGACCTCTGTGTTTGTTGTGCCATGACTCCTGTCACTTAGAGTGCTTCTAACTGCTGGCCTCGGCTTCATTTAGATTTACAGAAAGCCATATTTAAGGTTTATTTAGAAGTAGAATTTTTTTCAGTTTCATAATCTTTTTGCTCTTAAGGTATAATATGCTTTATATTTACTAAATATTACCATAAAAGTAGTTTTCAAATTTGAGGACCTTCTTTAAAGTTTCCAGAACTAAATCCAGAACTAAAAGAAATCCAGAACTAAAAGAAAACTCTCTGAAGTGGAGCACAGAACAGGTGCTGTTTTAGAGGTCATTAAAATTACATGGAGATACACTGATTAATGACTACTTTGATAGCAACTCCAGAAACATGGAGTATTTTTATGCACAGAGTCTTTTTAAAATTGATGTTTTATAACTTTTTAAAGATCGCAGTACCTACAAGTGGATCTCTAAATCTTTCAGTGACCTTTGGTCAAAAGCAATAAAATTCTAACTTGACCTGGTGTGTCAAATATAGCATTTTATCCCCATAACAAATGTGAAAGGTAGTGGTGCTGCACTCAAAGGTCAGAAACACAATAAGGTTAATGACTTCCATTTACAAAATTCAAATCAGAGGCTTATTCTTACATCTTGCATATCCTGCATCAGTGAGCAAATGAAATATCACTGAAAATATCGACTGTTATGACTCTTATAACAATTCCTGAGGATCCTGTTTAGTATTACAAATCAATCTGGAAAAAGTATAATTAATATATTTTGGATTCATTTGGACTTAATGTTACATTTATAAATAGTTTAGAGCTTTACATTTCAACCCTTGAGGCGGCTACAAAGCCCTTACCAATGTAAAGTAGTAAGCAATGTTTGCAGATGGTATATAAAGCATTTTTCACACATTGGCGTATTACTATTTTTTAAAATATATGTGGATGCAGTTATGATGAATAATTGAAAATAATTAAGTCATTTTCTATTTTTTAATTGCACAACTATTTTATAACTAAAATCATGTAATAGTACATGAGATTTGTAATGTGGAAAGTAAAACATTTGTGTGTGTGTGTGTGTGTGTGTGTGTATGTGGTGCTGGGAATTGAACCCAGGGCCTTGTGTATGAAATGCAAGCACTCCACCAACTGGGCTATATCCCCAGACCAAAACATTTTTAATATGAAAAATGCTCTTTAGTGTAGAAAAGAAGAAGACTTCAGTCAAGATAGTAGCCAAGACTGACATGGATCTATAAACTGCTATATAGTCAAAAAAAAAAAAATCCCAAAGTGCTCAATGCAAAGTTTAGCTCAGAGATAGGGGTGAAATCCAGTCTCATAGGTGAGCGACTGGGGAAGTCAAGGTAATTCCAGGTGACCTCAGGGGCCATCAGACCCAGACTGGATCATGAGAGCAAGACTGAGTGAGTGACTCCAGAGTTCAGAATGAACCTTTGTTAAGAGAAGGGAATTAAACTAGGACTTCTGCATACAACCAGGGCATTTGAAGGGGTGTCTCATCTGTGAAGAAGGGAACAGAGAGTTACTAGTTTGTGAAACCATAAAGAAGACTTACTGTTTGACAAAACTCCATGGGAAAAACCTCTTTTGAGAAACAGAAATCCAAAAAAAAAAAAAAATCTAAAGCCAAGAAATTAAGTCTCAGATGATAGAAAAGAACATTCAGGTGTTCAAATAAAAGCAAATGCAAAAATGTGAACCCTTGCATAATCTGGGTACCTGAGAGCACCACACAGAAAATGCAACCCCTTCTATAGACCAGCTCATAAGAACAAATTTACCATAAGGAAGTCTCAGTCCAATGAATGTGGGAAGGAGCTCTGGCCCTGAAAATATCAGCTGGAAATAATAGAATCAAATCTGCAAAGAAATTAAATGCCCAAAACAAAAACTACTTAAAAAATAAATCTTCCAAGAAAAATTATATTACCACTAACTTAAAAATTCAATAGCTAGTTTGAATATTAGATTGGCCAATTAGGCAACTGGGTCCCAATCTCAGGACAGCCCAATGATAGCAAAAGGAAGTAACTCAGTGGGAAAGATGGCAAAGTCCCACCAGAGGAGACACTGCCACAGGACCCAGAGTTCCAGAGAAGAGGGAAGAGAGTGGAGCAGGGCAGTGTCTGAAGAAATCATGGTTGATAATCATTCAAGACTGAAGAAAGACGTGAGTCTTCAGATTCGGAAGATGTTTATCCAAATACTTTTCAGAAAAACTATAAAACTCCAAAGTCAAGGAAAAGATTTAAAAACAACTAGAAACAAAAGACTGATTACATATAAATGATCAAAATTAGAGCTATATTTCTCATGAATGTGAGAAATATAGAAATAGAGAACAAGAGACAGGGTCAATGTACTTTAACATGTTATAAGAACAAAAACTATTCATCTACTATGTAACTCAATGGTGACATCATTCAGAAATAAAGACAGATTAAATGTACTTCACCAACATGGAGGGATATTTTTCTAACCCATGGATCATCATCTGTCTTACAGGATAAAAATTATTAAAAAAAATTTAAGTTAAATACAGAAGAAAAAAGTAAAATGCAAGAGATAATACTAAACAAACTGTTGAGTGATTGATGAGAATAAATAAGCATTGACTATAAAGATAAAATAGAATCATTAATACGGTAGGTTGACGAAGTGGAGTCATGATACTAGAAAGGAACAGGAGCCAAGAAGAGAGGGAGAAGGGATGAGGATAGAGTCTAGACAACTAAATAATCAAGCATATTAAAATATAAGGATAAGTGTTGAAAAGTACTTAACTTCCAACAGAATAGAGTAGAACACAGGGAATGAAAAAAAGATCTAGAAATCCAACAGAAGGCTGGTTAAGCCAGCCCTGACTACAGGAGAAAGTATGGAGGGAAGAAAATATATAGGATGAATCCAAATATATAAACAATCACAGTGAGTGGAGAGAATCAAACCTCTGTTGAAAGACAGAGCATCAGAAGGGGGGAATACACTTCCGTCTTATTTGTCCATGAGGGACACACTCAACATGTAGTAACCAAGACAGGCTGAAAGAAAAGGTATGGTAAAAAGAAACAATAAATATGATGTAGAACGAGTTCCTGGAAGAGGAATTGCTTTATCAAAGGGGAGAAGGACTTGCAGTTTTGACAGATATTCCCAAGTGGTGCTTTGTAGAGAGGGTACCAAATTATTTTCCCCTCAACAACAAATGAGTCTTGTTTTCCTAATGTCTGTGCAGAGAGAGCATTTGCAGAGGGATTGAAGTGTGGCTACTGAAATATTACAGGTCACAGTGGCATTTCAGGGTTGTTTCAGCTGTGTTTGTCTTATTGTGAGAACAGCTACCTGTTGAACACCATTTGTACATCCTTTCCTGTGCATTATATTTTCGTATCCTTTGCTATTTCTCGACTGAGCATTGGCTTTTTTAAAAAAGAGACCTCCTATGTTAGTGAGCTTAATCTTTTTTGTTTAACATTTTTTTTTGTTATGCAGATTTTTGTGCTCTTGCATATATTGATCATTTGTGGGTTCTGAAGTTTGAGTCATCATCAGAAAGTTTCTCCCCAATTTTGAGGCATAAAGAACAGAAACAATTAGAAAGAATCTTGCTAACTGAGGGTTCTACATTGGTGCCTCCCTCAAGTTTGTGGCTGTCCTGCTGTGCCATGAGGCAGGGTCTGAGCTGGTGCCCGGCTGTCCCAGGGCACTTGCTGAAAGGCCTAGTGACGAGGACTTGCCCTATCATAAAGCCTATTTCTCCACTTTCTCTCCTGCTCCATCCTCTCTTGGCCAAGAACCCACACTGTTTGAACTATCACAACATCTTAGCAGATTTTAACATCTGGTATTTTAGTCGCCTTCATATTACTTTTCAGATACTATTTATAACCATGCTTTCTTTACTTTTCCATATAATATTTACTCGTAAACCTTAGAAAAAGTCTACTTCGTGGTCCTACATAGAACCTTACATTTGAAAATTAGATGAAACACATTTTTTGTAAGCATATGTGGGATATTTTAGAAAACAGAATACACATTGAGCCACAAAGTGAGTCTCAAGACATTTCAAAATATGTCATAACTGTCACATTTGTTGAAGAAACTTAAATAACAACCCATGAAAGATAGCCAGACTTAACCCTCATTATTTAGAAAGTTAGGAATACTTTTGAATTGCTCATAGATCAAAGAGAAAATCATTACAGAAATAATGACATATTAAGAATTGCTTTCCTATGCGTACATATGAATACACCACATTCAATCCCACCATCATGTACATCCACAAGACTGGCGCCCTAATTAGACTAAGATATATTTCATATGTACGATTTCATCAAAATGGACTCTATTGTCATGTGTAACTAAAAAGAATCAATAAAAAATAAAATAAAAAATAATAAAAACATATACAAAGAAAAACAAAACTAAGAATTGAGTCACAATGAAATTTTTAACCTTAGAAGAACAAACAAATTCCCACTTACACAGACACGTTTTAAGAATGGGAAAGAAGGACAGCTGAGGGCTCCCTGCATGAAGCCTCCAGGCAAGGAGAGAATACCTGTGAAGATGGACAGGGTGGACATAGGAAAGGGAGTGTGTCCACACAGCACACCCAGAGGCTCCAAGACGTGTCTGGTTAGGAAGAGTTCAGAAAAACTGCTGCACAGAGACAGAGCACTAAGAATAATTACATTCCAACGTATGATTAAAACACACTTAGAAAACGCTTGTTAAAAAGGTCACAATCCTGCGAATGAAACAACATCAGCACTTTCAGGCAATAGGAGCGACAATTGATACGCAAACTTTACAGAAGATTATCCATAAATATCAATGCAAAACAGGAAGAGTGTTCCAAGGCTTCACAGGTGTATTGACCAGGCTCCCAGAGGGAGGGAGGCTTATACAGAGGGCAGTTCTGCACCACTCTCACTGAGGCCTGCTGCTTTATTACAAGTCCCGAAGTCTCTGTCTAGCAGGAAGATATTAATTACTGAGTCACAAATCTGGAATTGACAATGGAGAATCAAATTATTTTGCGCAATAACCTTATTTTAAATTTCTGTCAAAAATCCTAACATGAGAGCTAAAGGTCAGTTGTAAGCAGATCTTGAATTTCTGCCACTTAACCTTTATTATCCAGGACCTGTATGCTCCTGACTGCCGCAGTCAGCAATGATACTTTCAATTTAATACATAAAAAAGAAACAATCCCATGTTCTACAGCTTTGAACAATCCCACTCTCTTTCATTTGTCATAAAGGAATTTCTCAAAACTTTTAAAATGGCACTTATTTTAACCAGAGAGGGCTACAAAGGAGTAAAATATGTTTTAAAATATAGCTTTAAAGCTTATCTTTCCCGTACCACATTTCTGTATGATGTTAAAGGAGTATAATTTGGTCAGAGGTAGAGAATAATTATATTTGGGGACAAAAGTGTTCATAAAATGGAGAAGCCATGAGAGGCCCAAACGGCCTTGGCAGAGTGTTAGGAATCACAAACACCCATTTATCCATTTACCACTGGTGTTAGTAGCAAAACCTGGTGTTACTTTAGAAAAACTGTCCCTGAAGTAGGTATTGTCCTGTCAATTTTAATACACCCAACCAAATAAGGAGAATTAAAGAGGTTAGCAAAGGACTATTTCAGGTGAAGTTAATGCCAATAACTGATTTTAAGAATGAATTACTATAATAGTAACAGTAGAAGCTGTCTTATACATCATCGGATAATTTTATATATCTATTGCAGAGATTGGTTTCAATTTACTAAACTTCTTTAAACTCAGGATTTCTTGTACAAATCAAATCTCATTTAGAAAATTAAAGCAAAAAAAAAAAAAACCATAAAACAAAAGAACTGAACAGCTGCAATAGTTATACGGCTGTGTTAAGGTGTTAGGGAGAGATGGAGACAGTCGGGGGGTAGGGTAGAAGAGGAACATGAGTTGTGCCCTTAGATCCATACTGTGGAGAGCAGCCTGTGTGTGGACCGGACAGACCTGGTTCAATCCCATCACCACAAGTGCACAGCCAGCTCCACCTTTTTTAAATCTCCATGACAGGTGGAAACTTCCGGAGCCCCTCTGCAAGCGAGGTCAGCCTGTGCAACGAGAGTTGACTCCTGAGGGTTATTGTGGGGATGAAGTGAGACAGAATGTGTCAAATGGTGTTAATTCTCTCACTATTCTCTAAAGCAAAAATAATATAGTCACGGAAAATTAAGTAAAATGTCCAATGATCAAATGACCAAGAGGGGGTACACACCAGAACTGTCTAGGAAGAGGTTATGGTTGAGAGAAAACAGATGATTATGGGATGGAGTGAATAGGAAAAAGCATCACTGGGGCGGGGGACTTTGATAGACCCAGCAAGAGCAGCTAGGGTCAACCTTCTATGCAAAGGACATGGGGGTGCATGGCCCCCATACTAGGGGACAATGACCAGTTTGGGCTAAGGCAACCTGAGTGGGGAGGAACTGGCAGGTGATGTTGCAGAGGTAGGAAGGGGCCCTCTGCGCCAGCCGGAGTCTGGACTGGACTCTTCAGACAACAGGGAAAACAGAGATGATTAAATAGCCACAAAAGCAAGGGGAGTCTGGCAGTAGAGTCCAGGGTGACCTGGGAGGTCAAAATGCAGGAGTGAATGTCTAAGAGAAGAGTCACCTATCCACGGGCCACAGGAGCAGTTTAAGAAGCCACAGGGGCTTGAATCATGGTGTTGACCTACAAAGCAGGGTGAGAGGTGACGGGAGAAGGCACTGAAGGGGAAGATGGAGGGATATTTTACAGGGTTGAATGATCAACTGGCACAGAGAGTAAAGGGCAGGCTGGGATACGTACCAGAGCTAGGTCTGCAACATTTGGGACACGTAAAACAACGTGGCATTTTCAGTATCAGAAAACGTGGGCGGGGATGGGTATTGCAGGCCGCATGTTCAGTTTGAGACAGACTGTGAGACCTTGGCCAGAGATCTTAAGAATCACATTTTGGGTTTTGGAAGAGACACAATTAGCGGAGCTGTCGGCAGTGCCATTACACGCAGGTCACGGCGTCATGAGAGCACACACAGAGAGCTCCTGAGAGGAGCTCGAGGACCATCCTGGGCAGAATAGGAAAAGGTGGGAGACCCGACAATCGGGGAACTAAGAAAATCATGTAGGACAGCAGGGTGTTTGTGACCTTGTCATCAAGGGAAAATGTGTTGGATGCCCAGCTAACCCATCAGAGAGGAGATACGTGAAAGTTACTGGAAATACGGAAACTTGACAGCCTATGCAACCAGGCACCTAAACTGAAACACATCACCCAAAACCTGCACCCACCTGTGCCCACCTCCTGGAGATGTGCCCAGCATCACAGTTACCTGGGTAAGCTTTTGTTTTATCCACAGGATAGAAATATTACAGAGGAACTTGAACCATCTCATGAGGAGAGACCACCATCAGCACTTCAAAGACCGGCTCCTCCCTCCTGAATCCCCCAGTCCTGAGAGGTCTGTGCATGGGTTGGAACCTTCCAGTGTGTGAACCCTGATTTTCCAGTTGGCCCAGGGGCATTCTGTGCTACATAGGAGGGAGGGAGCTCCTGAGCAGGTGAGGATACCTGGGAAGACCCCATTGTTAAAAATACCTTCACACATTTATCAATTATCATTTGTTTCTTTCTTCTCCTTTTTTTTAAAAAAAAGAAACCAAGTAGCTTTTGGCATGCTTCAGATCACATGCTGTTTATATCTTCAGGTATAACTATAATTAGATAATCTAATTGCTCTTCTCCAAGTACTAAAAGAATTCGGCTGTCTAAAGTGAAAGAAGAGACAGGTAACTGTGATGCAGGGCACATCTCCAGGAGGTGGGCACAGGTGGGTGCAGGTTTTGGGAGCCATGCCAGCCAATTACAAGCAGCTCATCAATGAGCCCCACCAGGTTCTGGCACATGTGGGCCAGCTGCTGTTGTGTGCTCTGGACCAATGCCCAGGAAGAAGGGGGAGCATGGAGGGAGGAAAGGGCACTGGCTCCAGGGTCTCATCTCAGCTCCCAGCACAAGCAATGATCACTAGTAAGTTGCTCACTCTGTGCTTCGGTCTCCACCTGCAAAATAGGGCAATGACAGTACTGCCTCATGGGGCTGTTGTGGGTCAGCGCGTATGATAGCTAAGAACAGTGCCTGGGCACTGGAAGGGTACCAGCAGATGCAAGCTCAGATGCAGCTGCCAAGGAATTCTCTGTTGTCCTCATTATGTGCATAGCCTCTTTGTAACCTGCAGCCTGCAACCATTAGTCCAGTTCTATATATTTACTATATTCTTTACATTTTACTGTGCACAGAAAAAACAATCCTCTTTTTTGGGCATGCAAACATTTTCTTAAACTGTTCTGGGTCTCCTGGCATTTTTTTTTTACATTGACTGTAGAACAGAAGTCATTTGTGAAGGACACAGAACACGGAGCCCAGAGAGCTCACGAGCAAAGTGGGCACGCACCCACATATGCCAATGATTCAGGGGACTTCAAAATAGGTCAGAATGTCTCCATAGGAAATGACACCATCCTTTTGGGTTGCACCTACCTAGGGGATAAGAACATGAAGTGCTGAAAATTTTATCTTTATCATAATAACAATGTACTCTTTACATGTATTTTGTTTGAGTACAGAGAAGTTTAAATTTATAAAATGACTACAGATACGAATATGATCTGATAAAATAATAGTACATAAAATTTATTGATATCACATTCATCAATTAAGGCATTTCCTAATTTCTTAATGAAAAAATGTCTGCCTAGTGGAACTCTGCTCTTAGAGCGTACCTTGGCCACACACCTAAGTGTGTTTCTCTGCTAGCAAGCACAGTATTTACAAGGTAGTTATCTTGACACTTGAGAATCTATAGCAATGACACACAGAAAAACAGACTCAGGACACCAAGTTGTAATTTTGGAAAGAGGCATCTTAAGTTGCAATCTCAAAGCACGGTTCTAAAATTGTTGTTGGATTTCTTTTTATTTTATTTTACTTTTTTGCTGAAGGAATGAGCTTCTTAGTGGGTAGTATATACAGAGAAAATTCAAACCCACACAAAATGAAGGGTCATTGCCCAGTTGTCATTATCCAACTGGAGGAGCCGGCGCCTCTCTGCCAGCATGCCCCGCCTCTCCCCATCAGTTAGAGACGACCCAGCATCACTGGGTAGAGTGCCTCTTGCTCTTCTGCTCGTTCTCCCTCTGACTTTCTGTGTCACTCTTTGCTCCTGGGTTCCTTAACCTCTATGCTCACTGCCTTTTATTTTAAAAATTAATTTCCCATGTTCCCTATGTAAATTCAACTGTGTCATCAAGTTCCATTACACAGGATATGCTTACGTGCATATCTTGTGCAAGGACAAGGGCAGTGTCCAGTGCACCTGTGGCACCTGAAATCACCCTCCTCCTATGAGTCTTTTTTGTTTATTTATTTATTTTATCGGTGCATTATAATTAGCACAATAGAGGGACACTTTAGTCTTAATTGATTATTCAATCTGAGGTTGGGAGTAAGTACCATTGCAAAGTTTAAGGCTGCTGAATGCCAACTGCACAGCAAGCATAACTAAGATCCTTCCACACAAACCCACAAAACATTTCACCTATATCAAGAACTTATAGTATAATAGGCACCTGAAATCACAATTTTATGACTTCCAAACTCAATGCCATCCAACCCTGTTTCAAGAGTTTCCAGTTCTCAGGACGTCCCTCTGCATCACTCAGCCTCCCAAGCTCCTCTGCAGAGAGTAAAGCCTACGTGGCACCAGTGCACTTTGCAGACCCTCTGCTGGGGCATTTATTGTATGGATTTGTTATATTCTGTCACCCTCACTAAATTGTGAGGCACAGCATACTCATTTTTTCAATCCATAATATCACATGGGAACTCGTGGACAGAAGGCACTTTGCAGTTGTGAATGACTTATCAGGGAGCAGGTTCTCAAGGACCTCAGCAGCAGCCCCTCTCCTCTTTGCCCTTCTCTGGGCAGCCAGAACCTCCCTTGTAAAACATACTCTGTGAGTGTTATGCTGCAGCAAAGTACCATCCGTCCACTATGTGCAGCTTGGGTCCTAAACCCTTGACCTTGGCCGATAGGTTCTCCAGCACTTGCCTTCAGGTCCCTTTACAACTTCATATTCTGACATCTGCTCTCACACCCTAAGTTCCAGTTATACCAAGTATCTCCTTTTTGGTGGAATACATCCTGTATCCTGGGTGCCTGCAGTGTTTTCTCAGTTTTCCTATTTTGACGTTTTTCTTTTTATTCCTTTTGAAATCTTATGAATGCTGCATCCTTTCCATACAATAGTAGTGAAGGGTGTGGATTTTGGAGCCTCAGTTCAAATCCTTCACCTTTCTCTGCTGCAAATAAGTTCCATGATCTAGGGAAGTCATGTCAGGCTCCTGATTAAAATGGGATGCTAACGGCCTATACTTCAACCATCGTGGTAAATAACACAATCAGTTAATTCATGCAAACTATCTAGCATACTGGTACATGTTAATCATTATTATTGCCACTTTACTATAATAGCATTAGACCCATTATATTATAATTACATGGGTAATTATTTACTGTGTACCCAAATATTTACCTATTTGGTATTATGAATTAAGTCTCTCATTGTCTTTCAATTGGAGTGTGGAAGAGGCACAAGCGTCTCCTAGGTAGGAAGGGTTGCATACGCAGAAGAGAGAGTGTGTGAAGAAAAGTGCAGGCCCAGGTCCTCCAGCCTGGATGGTAGCTGTGCATGTGTGCACACATGTGGGTGCACATGGGTGTGCTGCCAACAACTGGAGGAAACTGAGTAAAATCCCGGGGCATGTGAGTATGTTGGTAGAGGGCAGCAATTAGCTGTTGTACTTTGTTTCTCAGGGCACGGCCAAGGAAGTTGTGAGTCCCAGCAGAGGCTAGAGGTGACTGCTCAAGTCTGGGACAGAAAGGTACACAGCCGAGTCTGAAGCACCGACAAGAGCTGGCTTTGCCACTCAGCCAGCAGCTGAGCTTCAGAAACGGCCATCAAGCATCACTAATGCTAAGGCATAGACCCAGGACCAGCTCCAACCATGGCAACTCAACAGTAGCTTTGAAGATGGAGGCCCATACTCAAGGCCCAGGTAGAAGACCTGTAAGCTCAGCTGGAAGCCTGAAGCAGAGAGAACGGAGCTCAGTATAGTGGTTCTGCAGGAGGCCATCTAAGCTTCTGCTGCACCCAGGATATGCCGATGGCAAGGAGAGAAGGAAATAAGGCAGGTGCAGTGAGGGCCAAGAGACAGAATAGGCTCCAAATGCTTCTTTCCCCTGTCCACCTCCTGGACATCATGAGTGTAAAGGGACTCTCCCGAGCAGCAAGAGAGCAGTCATGGACAATAAAAAGTTATGCCATTTTGCAATATGAGGTGTTCATTCCCATCAACACTGGGTGCCCCCCCCCCTCTCTCTCACACACACACACACACACACACACACATTTACAATTCACCTCTCTTACTAGATCTGTCTCCCAAGGTTTCTGATTTATATTTGACTCAGAATTTAACATGGAGCAGGGTCTGTCATATAGACCTGGATGGAGGGATGAAAAACGAGTAAATGAATAAATCTGCTCTCTAGTTAATTTACTCCACCCTCTCTAGAGTAAATATCTTCTATTTCACTGTGTTTTTCTGGAAATTTCTGCAAAATCTCCCAAGGGCATGTTGGTTTCAGACTTACTGGATTTAGTCATCTGGGATAAGGAGTCATTTTGTGTGACTTTAAATCCTTCATTTCAATCTCCTTTTGATTCACAAGTGAGAACCAAAATCCCATTTAGGGTAAAGTGGCCGGCCCCGAGGCACAAAGTGATTGACTTGGCCACTCATCAGTCCTAACTTATTTAGGCTCATTGTTCTTCTGTCAACTGAAAGGGGCTTCTGATTTCATTGAGTTTCCTACACTTTAGGTTCAGATCATTAGGTCTATCAGATCCTGCTTCTGTTCCGGGGTTCTTTGTTAAGACCCGTCATATACAGCCTAGTGGTTCCCCAAGAGCCACTGTGGTTAGATTCAGAGCAGTTTATGGTCACACTACAACTCTTTTTAAAGCCCTGGAATGAAGGAAACAAGAATGCCAAGAAAATCCCTCTTGCTAGTCCAGATAGTTTTCACATAGAGAGACAACTTGGGGGGAAGACTGAGTAACTAAGTGTGGGTGCCGTGGGTGGCCACGCCTCAGTCTTGCTACGTGCTCTTAGCATTAGCTACTGATTGTAGTAGTTCCACTCAGCGAATCTGAGCTGCCTGGTTTAGCAGACTAAAATATCAACCATGCCATCACATGATATCCCAGATTATTAAAATGAGGCTCATCAGTGGCCCTAGAAACCCGACTCCTGGGAAGGGTGCTGGGGAACTGGAACAGCTGGCTGTGGGGGAGGGCAGCTCTGATCAGGAGGTTTGTTCTTCGTGGTGTAAATGCCAAACTACCAATTTGAAATCTCTGGGGAGAGATGCATAGAATCAGCTCCCAGAATCTGTAAGGAGCTCCATGTCACGACTTAGTGTATCTCAAGAGAATCTTGGTTATTTCTCTATATCCAGAGAAATGTATTTTGCGCACACACCAAAACAAGTTTAGGTATCTCTAAATATCATAGAACCTGCCTGGCCAGACTAACCCACAGGCGCTCATGCCATCCTCTGACTGCCCAAGTCTCTACAGTAGAGGGTGTAGTTTCATGTGACAGTGACACATACCTGCTACTGGTTGGCTTTACATGGGAACCAGGGTTTATCTCCCTGGCTCTCAGTGAAGTAAAAACAGCTGAATGCAGACAGAAACTTGAACATACAAACCAAAAATGAATAAAACGCTTGACTTACAAGTTATTAAAGCTAATTTTCCTCCCAGTTGTATAAAACTTTTGGAATCGTTCATTTACACGATTCTCTTTTCCATTTGCCTTTTCTTGTCCACAATTCTATCCTTTTGTCCCTCATTTGCTGCTGGAAGTTCTGAGTGCCCACTCCATTGTATCAGGCTTGTTTGGCAGCGAGAATCTAGAGTCCAAGTTAGAAGAGCCTGTGGTCGGTGGTTGTTGGCTGAGTGGCTCATCAGTACTCTCCAGGGTCGGGCTGTTCCAGCTTTCCCCTCTGCCATCCAGAGAGGGTTGGCTGGCTCCCCTCCTAATCACAAAATGACCAAAACTCCAAGCATTTCAACTAGACAGGACAACATCAGAAGACAGAAAAAATGGCAAATTTCTCCTTTTTCTCTTCTTAAGAGGTTAGGAAACCTTCTCAGACATAACCCCTCTCCTTTTCACCCCTAGAACTGAGTCAAAAATTCTTTCCTACTCAATGCAATCCAAATCACTCGCAATCCAAATCTATTCACTCCACCTGCCTTCCACTAGCTTTATCTTCTGGGGATAAGGAGTAAGTAGCTGGTTGGTGAGGCACGAAAAGTGTCTTCTAGGGACAGTTCACCTAGAGAAATTGGAAAGACAGTCATAAATAGACCATGATGTAATCTGAGAAGCAGGCTTGGCAACAGCTGGTGTGTTGGTCTCCTACAATTCTGTGACAACTTACCACAAACTCGGTGGGCTAAAACAGCCCAAATTCTTTATCTTATAATTCTGAAAGTCTGAACTGAATCACGCAGGCTAACATGAGGCCTTCAGGGCTTCTGGCCGCGGGACCCTGCCTTTCTCAGCATCCAGAGGCCGCCTGCGTTTCTTGGCCATCTCAGAGCACAGCACTCATCCTTCGCCTCCTTGGTCATAAGTCCTCTCTCTCTGACTCTGACCTTGCCTCCCTTCCTAAGGATGAGCCATTGTGCCCAGCCCACTGGCTGATCCAGGATGATCTCTCTCCATCTTAATTGTATCTTCAAAGTACCTTTGATGCGAGAAATAACATATTCCCAGAGTTTGGAGACTGGGTGCAGACCTCTTCGGGGCTATTATTCTATCCACCACAGTAGGGAATCGTAAAATGACACTCTTAATAAATTTACAAGAAAAATGATATATTACCTCAAAAGGAAGACTTGAAACTGGAGAGACTGAATGAGGCACTCCATCACGCATGTGCACACACACACACACACACACAAAATGAGATCACTGAGACTACATACATATGGCCCTGATAAAGATTTATAGTTTCCTACAAATATCTTTATATTATGAAGTCATTTTTGATAATTTATGTATGAAAAAGTGTTTTATCAATTAATTAAATTTAAATGTTGTTTGTAGAGAGCCAATTTTACCCATGGACAGAGCAGAAGCAGTGGTAGACTCAGAGGTGCTGCGGCAGACCCTCAGGGACACCGACCTCCCTCCCCCAAGGCTGCATACTCTTCAGGTTTTAGAACTCGAACTTTCCACTCTACCCATTGACAGAGATGCAAAATGATCAAAACCCAAATTTAAAAAGCCTCAGTTACGATATAGAATGTCAACATGATGCTGTTAAATATGCTGTTTTTAAGCTAAAAAGAAAAGAAAAGAAAACCCTTCAAAAACAGAAATAACAAAACAGGACAGACCCAGGAGCCTCCCTCCCCTTAGCTGGGCACCTCAGGCTTAGAGGCGTGTGATAAAGATAGGTAGAAGCCAGGCGGAAGGCCCTGGCCCTAATCACCATTTGGAGAGAGCTGTGCATCAATCACAAGTGTGGTTATCATATTTGCAAGAAGGAGAATGAGGCTGTGCTTATTCTGCATGTGTGAAGGAGCTGCACCCCACTGGGCCCCATTAGGATTCCCTCTTTCTCCACATTTTGCTTTATCATCTCCTTCGGCCTTGAAAGCCAAGAAGGATTCTCCATGGCAGATACCTCTGCAATATTCTCTGCAGAACCTGACACAGTACCTTTAGGGGAACCCTAGGCAGGGTCCTCTCTAATCGTGGGTTGGCCATGAAGGGGAGAATAGAGACTGACATTCCCAAACACCCTATCAGGAAGTCTTCTATTCATTTGAGGCCAAAATACACACATTAACAATCACCTTGAAAATGCTCCCACAGCGTAGACAAAGGGACATTACAATGTATTCTAGAAGTTCAGCTGAAATTTGGAAACAGTGATTTTAAGAGAGAAATGTTTCCAGGTTTTAGCCAATACTTTTCAATTTACTTGCATCATTACATGTAGCACAATTTCCTGTGTGATGAATGTGGCATTGTACAGAAATTAGACCTGCTCAGGATTAAAAGCTGAAAAAAAAATAAAAATAAACAAGAGCAGACAGGTGAACCTCAGATAAATGCAGATGCCTTCAAGAAGAGTTTGTTGGAAAAAAAAAATAGACACAACCAGAGCCACACTTGATTTACCATCCAGATAAAAAATAAACCCCTTATCCTTCCATTATGTGCATTTCCATTTAAGTCCACTGCAGCTGCTCAGAAGATGCAGGCACCTTCCCGACATACCATGGGGCTTGTTGCAGTGGATTCATATGCAAAATCCATACATCGTCCATATTTCGTGAACAAGGGCCTGTCTACCCCAGGCCTCCAGTATGAGTACAATCCCAACAGTCCACCAGAAGTAGCTTTTGGACCCTCCTAAGTCTGCTGTGACATCTCCTCTGTACCCAGGCCTTCTGTGCCTGGGCACATGTCTCTTCCCTGAGGTTTCTGTCTATACCAAACTTTATTTAATCAATTAACAAATATTTCCTGATTGTTCGCATGGGCCATAAAGTAAGTGCTGTTGGTATGAGCTGGGCATAATACCCCCCAAGGAACTGACAGTCAAATAGAGAACCCAAACTAATCAATAGGTTCTTGCAGGAGAGGGGACTCTGCTGGGGATCCATAGGAGGTGACCCAAGGGGACCTCTTGTTGGCAACATGCCATTAGGCCACTACACAGTTGTGACAGTGGGGTCTCATGCATTTTGAATATTTTTTCTTGTATTTCTTTTCAAAATTAGTACTCATGTGGCTATTCTGTATTTTATTGCTTTTTGTTATGATAAATGTTAGTAGTCATTTTACAAAGTTGTTCTATCAAAGCTATTACTAATTAGAAAGTACTTTTTAATAATTATAAAATACACATACATTCAACAGTAATAATTAACCTGCATCAGAATAATTTTGGGAAAGTGTACTATTCGATGACATCTGTGATTAGAAAAACAAACTCTATTAACTGTGAGAACAGATGAGCACGGTAGCTTAAGTTGTAATTAACTACACTTTAATTTTCGTGTGAAATACACAGGCAGGGAGATTCACTTGACTTTCTGAATTGAAAGACATCGACTAGCTGCATACATTTAATTTTTCCTCTCTGGCTTTGGCTTTCTGAATTCTCACACAAGGCTTTCAATGAAAAAAAAACTTGTATTTTTCCCCCTCATCCATCAATTTCCCCCCCACTATGAACTACACTGGACATCCATCTGTGTTTGCAAGTGGATGCTAGTTCTGACCTTGGGCCCCTCTGCAGCGTGGCGGGCTCCTCTCCACGCCACCTTGGGCCCTCTTTCAGGATGGTACAGGAGCCTCAGCACTGTCAGGACCTCTCTTCCAAAAGTGAAGGTTCAATCCTGAAACGCAGAAGGAAAACAATCCCTAACTCTGCTGGTGCTGAATTTGCCCGGCGACTCTTCCTGCATTGCACAGGTATTTTGACGGAAGCATCAAGACCTGCCTGAGAAAAGGAGAGCTGCTGGGACAGCCAGAAACACAGATGAACTTTTTCATTCACTTGAAGGTAGGATCCAGACACAGTGCCATTCTTCAGTAAGTAAAGTAAGAACTGAAAAACAAACAAAACAGAAATAACAGGACAGGTAGCCCTTTAGGAAGGTGACACAGAAGTCACTCCCTCCACACCTGATGGGCTGAAAGTCTTAAAGAAAGAGAGGTGGGAATCGCCAAGGCCCCCTGAGGGTCAATTTATTTTAAGTAAATTGCAACCCAAGACAAAGCCAAGGAAATTTCATTATTCCCCAACCTCTGCCTTGCCTTGCGGGTTTTAAAATGTTGAATACTGTGAGGCAAATGGCAAATATTCCCCAGCAGCGTAGGTTCAGTGCCACCGTTAATTCCATTACGTGTGATAATGGGGGCGCCACTGAAGCAGGTAATTAGAACTGGCATGCCGCCTACTTGGTTGGGCTCCGTGGTTCCTGGGACTCTGGCATGGGTGAGAGGTGGCTCCCAGCAGACTCCAGGCCGCCATCACCACAGCCAGGAGGCCTGGCCACCTGCTGCTGGGCCAGACCCTTGACCCTGGCCTCAAGGGCCCTGCTTTCACCTCAGCCAGGCTCCCAAAACCATTGCCACTAAGACAGCTCTACAGGGAGACACTGAACAAACAGGAGGCAGGAGCACTCCAGCCGCTCAGTGCACCTTCTCCTCCTGTGCCAAGTCCCCGCTGTAGAACTGAACACTGCCTTTATCTCTTCAGAACCCGTGAGAGTGCATCGTGAATATACAAATTCAAAGTAGAGTGCATATTATCCACATACACTAGCTGCTCAGGAGACATCTGTTGTATGTTGAATTGGTGGGTGTGTCACCCTGCCCTTCAAACAGTTTGAATCCATTTTCCTTTCTGTGGCCAGGGACAGGTTAAGTTATCTGACTAGGTCAAGTTTGAATGCATCTAAAAGGCACCAGTGTGTATTGAGCACAGCCTCTGCAGACAATCAGCAGATGGTTGCATATAATAGTCTAAAAAGTAAGAATTCTTGAAAGATGAACTCAGACATATTGGGCTATTAAAATGGATTCTGCAGCATAATGTATGGTGAATTTATAAAACGTAAATCTAATTTTGGAATGTTGCGAGAGTGGTGTTTCGCTCAGTATGATGGAGGCAGACTCCTGGAGGAAGCAACTCTGCCCCCTGCAGAGGAGGGCCGGAGCCCAAGGCAGGAGTGTTAGTGGGCGCTGCCTGCAGTCTCTTGGAGCTTCGAATTTATCCAGAAGGAAATGAAAAGCTGTTAATTGATGGATTAATAAATTGAACCTATGTTTCAAGAATGAAAAATTAGACTGTGGCATGAAGTATAGACTGGGGAGAGACAAACCTGGAACTCAAGAAAAATATCTACTGCTAAGGGATGCTGAATTAGAAATGTGGCCTGGCCTCTTAGGAAACACTGAGGCGGGAAGGTGCTGTCATACTGGGGAGAAATGTAGGAAATAGGAATTAAAGGTTGGAATAAAGGATTCCGAAGAGGGGGTTGAAGAAGTGTTGGTAGCCAAGGAGAACTACGGGTTTCTATCTTGGGGACCATGAGCATGGTGCTGTCAATCGGCTCCCAGGTGGGGGGCAGCTGTGAAGTGACAGGACTGCAGGGCCATGGTGTGCACCGGGGACCTGCTGAGCTGTGCAGATATGTGGACACGTGAGCCTGGAACAGAAAGAAGATGGGCTAAAGTGACAGGTTGCCAGGAGAGCGCTTGCTATGACAAAGAGGCCAGGAATGTCCCTGTGCCTACCCATAAAGAGGTAGAGGGAAGCATCCTTAGAAGACTGAGGAAGGAGCAGCGTGGCGAGACCGTCAGGCCTGAAGCCGTCAGGCAGGTGTAGGCAGGAGGGTGCTGGAGCTGTGGTGACAGCAACAGGGATTCGGAGGCGACATTGAGAGTTAATTGTAGACATTTTGTTGATTGATGATGGCAGTGCTGTTAGAGGTACTGGGCAATAACGAGCAGGCGATGGCTCTTCTTTCCAAATGTGACATTTTTAGAACAGTTGTAATACTAAGCTTGGACTGCAAAATATCATTGGTAAGCAATGAACCTTTCAGAGTGAAACACATTGAAAGGAGAGAAGAAAAAAAGATCGCCCGGGTGATTTGTTATTCTTCAGTAAATAAAAGTGAAAACGTGACAAACTTAAAAAAGAGGAAGAAGGACTGTGGTGCAGAGGCAGGCTCGGCCCAGGCGGTGCGGCGGGGTGCACAGCCACCACTGGTTGGGGTTCTTTCAATTGATTTGCAACCAAAAGAACTTGAAATAAAGCCCGAGAAAGTCATTAGCCCCTTAAACTCACACAGGAGTCGGGTTAGACGGGGATGTTAAGTTTTATGTACTCTCATTGTTTTTATGAAGGGGCAAAAACAGAGCAAAAGAGTTCAAGAGCAACTCTGTTTGTTTTTAATAATAGGTTCACAACTCCACATGTCAGAGGATTTCTCCTCCCCCCCTTAAGTGACAAGGTGACCGATAATGTTCACATAAGAAATGCTCTCACATTCATAAACAAGTTGAGCTAATTATCAAAACTGTTTTAATTAAATTTTGTAACAGCTGGCCTGTTCCTGGCAGCCGGCCTTCAGATCACACATTCCCTGAGCTGGCGGAGCCTGGAAGCAATGCGTTTTCTCCACCTTGTTGCCCTGACAGTTTAAGGGGAGGGCGGTGTGTCTCACTAACTCTGTCCCATAATTAGGATTCCCTAAAGATTCCTGGTCTTTCCAAGACACAGACACCTCGCCAAACACACCTAACCTAGCTGTGGTCTGGTCTTGGCTTCAGTTGAGGAGGCTGAGGCTTCATTTACCTTGGAAAAATTAAGATTTGCTGTTTCTTAGCTGCTGCTTTCAGCAGGGGTGTCCGTGTTCATAGGCAGAGGAGGGAGAGCTAAGGAAACAGGGCAGGAGCGTAGCTTTTTCACCTCTCCCAATCTGCTCATAAAAACAGAAGATTAAGCAAGCAGGCTAGCAAATCTGAAACCTATACACAAAAACTACAACAAAATGGTGTGTAAGGCCTGTGGTCCCCAACGTCCCCATGGATGGGGCCAACCGCCGGCCACTAACCACAGAGTGGAAGCAGCAACTGTGCAGAGGAAGCAGGGAAAAGCAGTGGCCACTGATCTGAGGATAAGAATGTCCCCAGCAGAGTGGACAGCAGAGTGGGTGCTCCGTGGAGCTAGAAGCGCTTGTGCACACTCAGTTCCTGGGGGAAGAGGGTTCTGAGATACCGTCTCAAAGGACCTTGAACTTCTCTACTGGGGAAGAGTCCGTGGGGCAGAATGCAGACTGAAAGGGGCAGGGCCAGGACAAAAGAGGAAAGGCGAGAGAATTCTGGCCAGCTGGAGAGAGGGAAGCTGGGAAGGCAGAGCAGAGGAATACCAGGTCTTTTTTTAGAGGCAATAGAAGAGGAGGCTCTAGAGGTTTGAGGCTCAAACAGCCAGCTTGACCAAAGCCTGCCTTCCAGAAGCTTAGGGCAACAGAAAAGGGTTGTGGCTAAACCCTTACAACCAGGAAAGGACAGCAGGCCTGAACAGAAGGAACTGTACTCAGACGTTTCCAAACAGTCTGAAGCCAGATGTACCTGATAGAAGACATTGGAAAATAAATCTACCAGAATTAGAAAAATTTAAAAAAAAATGAAGAGATAGAATCTACAAAAGAACTTATAATAAAATAAAATTAAGAAATGCAGTCTAAATTGGAAGGAACACAAGAAAGAAAAACTGAAGCAGATAATAGTTTATAAGAGAAATAGAAGATGAGTAGGAGAAATTTTTAAATATAAAAATTTAACAGCCTTAAAAAGGATTTTAGAGAAAGTGACAGATGAAGATGGGCAAAAACAGACTTAACATACATAAATTCCCAAAGGTTAACACAACAGACACTAAAAAAAAATTCAAGAAAACATTCCTAAAAAAAAAAACAAGACTCAATACTACATGTCAATAGGACTGTATTCCTGATAATTTTAATCCTAAAAAAAATACCAGGCTATATTTTAGTAAAGTTACTGGATCTTTGCTAAAAAATAAAAGTAAAATATGGGTAAAATTACCCATTCATTTATAAAAGTTGTCACCAAACATTTTGTCAATAATACTTGCTATGAAGAAATGGAATAACTCTAGAGGGAAAATGTGAGCCAAATATTTTATATCCAGCCATAATAACTCTCCAATATAAAGTCTCAAAGGGTTATGGAACAATTTAACAACTCAGAGAACATGGACCACGTAAACACATCCCAAGGACTCTACTAGAAAAGGAGGCGCAAACAACTCAATCTCTGGATCCATGAGGATTCGTGAAAACTTTAGGTATAACTCAGACCTGTTATCTCCATAGATACACTCCCAACTGTGAGGTGGACTGGAATGAATACATGCTATGTATGGTAGGTCATGGAAGGGTTCACTCATATACTAAACAGAGCGTCATGTAAAATAAAGGGAGGTAAATAGGGACTTGAAATTGATGTCAAAAAAAAAAAAAAAAGAAAGAAAGAGTGACAGAAAGATACGCTTGCTAACAAAAATATTTGCTAGTCTAAATTTAAAAAGTGGAGCTAAAAATACAAGAATGGCCAGGAACTTAAAAATAGTAACTATCCCCTCAATTACATATCATCCTCTGCCTAAAATTAATGCCTGTTCCTCTTTCTATATCTTTCTCATCTCTATTTTTAATTTTTTATTTGTTCTAATTAGTTATACATAATGGTAGAATGTATTTTGACATATTATACATATATGGAGTATAACTTCTCATTCTTCTGGGTGTACATGATATAGAATTACATTGGTCATGTAATATATGCACATAGGATAGTAATATCCAATTCATTCTACTATCTTTCTATTCCTACTTCTCCTCCCTTCCCTTCATTCCTTTTGTTGAATCCAAAGTATTTCTATTCTCCCTAACCCCAACCTCCTTATTGTGAATTAGCATCTGCATATTAGAGAAAACATTCAGCTTTTGGTTTGGGGGGACTGGCTTATTTCACTTGGCATGATAGTCTCCAGTTCCATCCATTTCCTGGCAAATGCCATAATTTCATTCTTCTTTATGGCTGAGTAATATCCTATGGTGTATATATACCAAAGTTTCTGTGCCCATTCATCTGTTGAAGGGCACCTTGGTTGGTTACATAGCTTGGCTATTATGAATTGAGCTGCTCTAAACATTGACATGGCTGCATCACTGTAGTATGCTGATTTTATGTCCTTTGGGTATAAACTGAGGAATGGGATAACTGGGTCAAATGGTGGTTTGATTTCAAGTGTTCTGAGGAATCTCCATACTGCTTTCCATAGTGGTTGCACCAATTTGCAGCCCCATCAGCAATGTTTGTGTGAACCTTTGTTCCCACATCCTTGCCAACAATTATTATTAGTTGTATTTGCCGCAGTCTGGCTGGGCACAAATATCGAGCCACTGAAGCAGGAACAAACTTTATTTCTGAACTCCACCAGCACACTCCACACACGCTCCTGGGAACTCTCCGGAACGCCACGCGGCTCCTCCAGGAACCAACAACTGGAAATCCCTCTTCCGGAAATCCCTCCTCCCGCACTTCCCCAACCAATGGGAACTCTCCGGGAATTCCCATGAGAACTCCAAAGTAGCAGGCCGAGGTGGACAGTAAAGGTCTAATATACAACCGAATCAATCCAGCATCATCTTAATGGCTTGCCTCTCAACCAATACTATTGGCAAAATGCCAGGGGCCATTCCGACTTGGCTGTGGCTCTCAGCATGTATTCTTGATAACTGCCATTCTGACTGGAGTGAGATGAAATCTCTGTGATTTTAATTTACATTTCTCTAATTGCTAGAGATGTTGAACATTTTTTCATGTATTTGTTGACCAATCATAATTCTTCTTCTGTTCAGTGCCTATTCAGTTCCTTAGCCCATTTGTTGATTGGGGTATTTGGTTTTTTGGTGCTAAGTTTTTTGAGTTCTTTATATATCTTGGAGATTAAGTTCTATCTGAGGTGCATGTGGTAAAGGTTTTCTCCCATTCTGTAGGCTCTCTCTTCACATTATTGGTTGTTTCCTTTGCTGTGAAGAAGCTTTTTAGTTTGATTCCACCCCATTTATTGATTTTTAAATTTTACTTCTTGTACTTTAGGAGTCTTGTTAAGTCAGTCAGTTCCTAAGCTCACATGATGTAGATTAGGGCCTACTTTTCTTCTATTAGATGCAGGGTCTCTGTTCTAATCCCTGAGTCCTTGACCCACTTTGAATTGAGTTTTGTGCAGGGTGAGAGATAGGGATCCAATTTCATTTTGTTACCTATTTTATTTGGATTTCCAGTTTTCCCCGCACCATTTGTTGTAAAGGCTATCTTTTCTCCAATGTATGTTTTTGGCACCTTAGTCTAATCTGAGATAAATAACTATATTTATGTGGGTTTGTCCCTATGTCTTCTATTTTGTACTGTTGGTCTATATGTCTATTTTAGTGTCAACAGCATGCAATTTTTGTTGATATAGCTCTGTAGTATAATTTAAAGTCTGTTATTATGATGCCTCGTGCTTCAATTTTCTTTCTGAGGCTTGCTTTGGCTATTCTGGGTCTCTTATTTTTCCAAATGAATTTCATGACATTTTTTTCTCTTTCTATGAAGAATGTCATTGGGATTTTAATAGGAACTGAATTAAATTGTATAGTGCTTTTGGTAGTATGTCCACTTTGACAATGTTAATTCTGCCTTTCCAAGAGCATGGAAGATCTTTCCATCTTCTAAGGTCTTTTTCAACTTATTTAGTGTTCTGTAGTTTAATTGTAGTGGTCTTTCACTTCTTTTGTTAGATTGATTCCCCCCCCCACACTTTTTTTGAGGCTATTGTGAATGAGGTAGTCTTCCTAATTTCTCTTTCAGTAGATCCCTCACTGATGTATAGGAACACATTTGATTTATGTCCTGCTACTTAGCTAAATCCATTTAGAGTTCTTGAAGTTTACTTGTGGAACTTTTTTGGTCTTCCAAATGTAGAATCATGTCATCGACAAATAGGGATAGTTTGAGTTCTTTTCCTGTGTCTATCACTTTAACTGGATGGGAAAAAAAATATACATCACTCGCATAGATCATGTAAACAAGCAGGGATTTCTATACGTATATCGGATAAAGTGGACTTCAAGCCAAAATTAAACAGAAGGGACAAAGAGGGACATTTCATACTGCTTAAAGGAATTATACATCAACAAGACAGAACCACCATAAATATTTATGCCTCAAACAATGGAGCATCTACTTATATCAAACAAACCCTTCTAATTTCAAGAATCAAGTAGACCACAACACAATAATGCTGAATGACTTTAACACACCTCTCTCACCGGTGGATAGATCCTCCAAATAAAATATAAACAAAGAAACTATAGATCTAAATAATACAATCAATAATTTAGACTAAACATACATACATAGAATATTTCATCCATCAATAATCAAGTACACTTTTTTCTCAGCAGCGCATGGATCCTTCTCTAAAATAGACCATACTATGTGCCACAAGCAACTCTTAGCAAATACAAAAAAAAAAAAAAAATAGAGATAATATTCTGCATTCTATTAGATCATAATGGACTGAAATTAGAAATAAATGAGAAAATAAAAATTAGAAGCTACTCTACTACTTTGAGACTAAATAATATGCTATTGAATGACCAAAGGACAGCTGAAAAAATCAGGGATGAAATAAAAAATACTTAGAAATAAATGAGAATAGCAACAACATATCAAGATCTCTGGGACACTATGAAGGCAGTTGTCAAAGGAAAATTCATTTCATTGAGCTCATTCATTAAAAGAATAGAAAATATCCAAATAAATAACCCAACATTACATTTCAAAGTCCTAGAAAAAGAAGAACAAATCAATACCAAAAGCAGGAGAAGACAGGAAATAATTAAAATCAGAGCAGAAATCAACAAAATTGAAACAAAAGAAACAATTCAAAAAATTGACAAAACATGAAGTTGATTCTTTGAAAAAAATAAATAAAATTGATAAACCCTTAGCCATGCTAATTAAGAGAAAGAGAGAAAACTCAAATTACTAAAATTTGTGATGAAAAAGGAAATATCATGCAGACAGTACTGAAATACAGATGATAATCAGAAACTATTTTGAAAATTTATACTCCAATAAAATGGAGAATCTTGAAGACATCAACAAATTTCTAGAGACATATGACCTACCCAGACTGAATCAGAATGTCCTATACAATTTAAACAGATCAATTTCAAGCAATGAAATAGAAGAAGCCATCAAAAGCCAATTAACTAAGAAAAGCCCAAGACCAGATGGATTATCAGCTGAGTTTTACAAGACCTTCAAAGAAGAATTAACACCAATCCTCCTCAAATCAGTCTATGAAGTAGAAAAGGAGGGAACTCTTTCAAATTCATTATGAGGCTAGTATCACCTGGATACCAAACACAGACAAAGAGACACATACAAGAAAGAAATTTCAGACCAATATCCTTGATTAACAAGAATGCAAAAATTCTCAATAAAATTCTGGCAAATCACATACAAAAACATATTTTAAAAATAGTGCCACGATCAAGTGGGGTTCATCCCAGGGATTCGAGGTTAGTTCAACATATGGAAATCAATAAATGGGATTCATCACGTAAATAGACTTAAAGACAAGAATCTTATGATTATCTCATTAGGTGCAGAAAAAGCATTTGACAAGATACAGCACTACTTCATGTTCAAAACACTAGAAAAACTAGGAATAACAGGAACATATCTCAACATTATAAAAGCTATCTATGCTAAGCCCAAGGCTGACGTCATTCTAAATGGAGAAAAATTGAAAGCATTCCCACTAAAAACTGGAAGGAGACAGGGATGCCCTCTTTTACCACTTCTATTCAAACATAGTCCTGGAAACTGTAGCCAGAGCATTTAGACAGATGAATGAAATTAAAGGGATATGAATAAGAATAGAAGAACTCATCTCTCGTTTGCTCAGGTTTCTATCAACATCTGCAACCAATTCCTGAGTACAAAGTTTTTACTTTTTTAATATCTGTCTACATTAGATTTTTAAACTCAAGCAGAAAGTATGCAGGGCATGCTTTGCTTATGACAAATAAGAAAAATTATCATTTTATCTCTCTTCTAGGAACTTTAACCTTCTGTTAAATAGCAAATATGAGTTGAAGGAGGCTGCAAAATGATCTTTAATATTTTGGAGGCTTTTAAAGAGATAAGCTCACAATAACCTACATTATAGTCAACTCTTGGAATCTATGGATTTGCAAATGATTGATGTTGTTTAATAACTCTATGTAAGCGCAAAATACAGGCATCACGAAAATCTGATTACAAACCCTGCTCACAGAATTTCTGTTCTATGGACTATAATTGATGTTTTGCCTTTGTTCATAGTTATCATTAAGTATAAGTTTTTATGTACATAATTGTACAAAAATCTTAATCTAGGCTTGTGATAGTTTATAATTTTACATGATAATTTGTCTCATTTTAAAATTTATTCAAATGATGGGCTTGATACAATTAACCCAGGGGTCTATAAACTGGAAGTAACTATTCAAAGGAGAAAAATAGCTCTCCCAGCTATGAGTGGTTTTCTACATGATAAAAAATTTTAATGTATCTTAGGATCCAATATATTTTCTGATTTCAATTTTGTACAAGGTAATACATTATACATGAAATATCACGAAATATATTTTGACCTGATCTCACTGACTTTATGAAACACGATCCAAATATTTGAGTTTGAGAGATGAGAAAAAGACAGAGCAAAATAAATTTGAAATTAATTCACTCTATCTAGTGTATAGAAAGACACTAGTATTTACAATAATCTGGAATTTCAATATATTTGAACTTCTAAATTTTACATTTGTTGAAGTCAAATTGAAGAGCTAGTGTACAATATTCTATGAAAACCACACTTTGGTATTCTAGCTTCCCTGTTAAATATGTAAGAGAGGGAAATGACGTGACCCTGTAATGTTGCCATATATGTCATAAAAAATATCAATGGCCCCCTTAGGCAGTACGTGCTATGCAGATCCCCTATTCATCTTTGGAACCATTCATTAATAGAAAGCCAACCAAAAGATTTTTTTTTGAGGATTATACAAAAGTATTATTACAAAAATACTTGCAGTTCTATAAACAGAAGGTATAAAAGTGGCTGACTCTGGTTGAAGTTTTGAGGAATTAAAGAAAAAAATTCTCTGGAATTTGTTCCTTTCTTGGTTATTTCTTATTGATATTGCCACAATGAAAAAAGGTCAGAATTTTTTCCTTTTCCCAGGAGCAGCTCTTTCCCAGACCTCTGTGTCCCCCTGTCTCCTCCTCCTCCACTTCACACAGTTATTACACTGGGGACCAAATTATGTGCAGCTATCCCTCTTCAGAGATGTTTTATAGTGCTAATTCTGTGAGAAGTCCAATAATCAGATGAGAGAGAAACAGGCAACAGGAGCTCACTGTTCAGGACCCCCGGAGAGTCGGAGCCTCACCACCCTGGAGATGGGGTGCTGGCCTGGGGAGCAGCTGCCAAATGCCTCTGGGGGCCCCTCGCCTTCTCTGCAGGATTTCCTAGTTTACCACCTGGCACTGACAATACACCGCGCTTGTCATTGATCTTACATATTCAATCAGAGGGGAAGAAAGAGAATCAGAGGAATAGAAAAGAAACACCAAGTATGGTTCAGGCTATGTCCTGTCTCTGATCCCAGAACAACTATGTAACTGAATATGAAAAGTTAGTATGACTTACGTAACATAACGTAATTGTCAGTCACTCAAATTCATTGAATTAACACTCAATTAAAATAGTTCCTGTGGGTTTCTATATGGGAAGATGATTTTCCTGAGTATATGTATACGAACTGTGCCATTATAATTCTCAATCATTACTAGTTTACTCAGAAAGTATTGGCTTATGTTATGATGTGCAGTTACTGTTACCAAAGATTATGTTAGGAAGGTAAGTTCAGAAGGGCTGATAACATATCACATTTCTTGTTAAATGAGAGGTAACTGTATAGTTTATTAGAAGATTATGCTTATATTGAAGGATATTAATAAAGTAAAAAATAACTTTACCAATATAGTTTATTTTGCTGAGTTTATTAAAGAAATGTTTATTTAAAATATCTATAGAATGTTTTCAAAAGTACTTTTAAAAATTTTAAGGAAGCTGCTCCTGTCTGGTATATTACTCCATGTAACAAAGACTTGATCCAGCAGTGGAAAACGCCCCTTGTAATGTTATTACTTCCCATAAGAATTTTTCACCAGGTATGCTTCTTTATGTTATTTTGGTTTTTAGTCCAAAGCCAAGATTTGATAATGTTCAAAACAAAATGATTTTAAAGGAATTCTATTTGTCAATTCCATAAAGTAAAATTATTTTTATCTTTTATGAATAATTTCCACTTTATTTACAATTCTTTTAGAGTGAATACTTGAAATGCATATCTTGGTTTTAATAATTTTCAAATAGTGTGAAGAGCCAGACGTGATGGATTTTGACACCAATACAGCACCAAATGCATTTTGTTCTTATTCCCATGTGCTTCTTCCAGAGCATTAAGGTTGGCACAGCTCTGAAAATCTAAGCTCTCCCACCACAAGACATTAGTGATCATTCTTGGAAGCACTTCCAAGGCATGGTTATGTCAGTTAGAGATCCGAGGTAGCTTCTGAAACAAAAGACCCTAACCGATCATAACTCTCCTCTAGGGCAGCATGAGCACCGGCAGGAGCTGTCCTGCAGTCCTACTCGCTGCTGTTACTCAATGCAGATATTCCTCATGTGCCATGGTGAAAATGTTAGGCTAGTTCCAATGACAGGAAATTTTTATACTCCACTGTCACTGTCCTGACTCAGGTATATGATTACCAAAGAAAAATGACTTTAAGTCAAATTAATGCCCAAGTTTTTATTGAAGGCAGCATTATCCAAAAGAATTCCAGCATGAATCACAAACACAAACCACATATTTAATTTTAAGTGTTCTCATAGCCCAAATAAAGAGAAAAAAGAAGCAGGTGAAATTAATATTAATAACATGTCTTATTTTACTCAATATATCCAAAATATTACCATTTCAACATGCTATTAAAAAATTGTTGGTGTGATGTTTTTCATTCTTTCATGTGAATTATTCAAAATCTGATGTGGACTTTGCAACTGGGACTAACCCCATTTCAAGTGTTCATTAGCCATATGTGAATATTAGCTACAATACTGGAAGCTCAGGCCTAGGGGTTTGAACAGTAAAAACTTTGGTTGATTAAATCGCACACCTACTGAGCACATGCTGTATACATGGCACTGTCCTGTGTGTTCAAAAGCATGCAAGAGATGAAGCCTTCTCTCCGATGCTTATGCTGTAGTCAGGGAAATGGGTGGGTGGTCACATGCTAGAGAATGCTCACCATCATTTCTGTCTTTTAGCACCTGTGGGATGTAAATGTGCACAACCAGAGGGCGCATGCTCTTGGAGCTGGGCTGGGCACAGCCAGTCAAAGAGATGGCCATGAGAATGCCCCTCCATAGCTACACACCACAGCAGCCACACTGTGGACAGACTCAGAGCTGCTGCTAAACGTGATATGAACACTTACGGGTCCACTAGTGGTCTGTTTCAAAGACAGATTTCCTGTGTCTTACTAGCCCCTTCTTTCCTTGCGCTGCTCCTAGTAATGCTGGCCAGGGCAGTACACGTCACTTTCCCACATCTGTTCAGTTCAAGAGGTCTTAGCTCTTACTGAACAGTAAAAGACAAGACCATATTTTTCTAGCTTTGCAGATAGAGGCTGAGCTCCACTTAAATGAATCTGAAATCTTGTAACAACAAATGTATTCACAATTCTGTTCTGACTATGGGAAAATATGTTGATTAAATTTCTTTCGAACCTTTGGACTGAGATAAAAAGAGAACAATATGTTAATTAAGACAACAGATCTTGAGCAGGTATAAACCAAGGAGCATAAGTCTGATTCTTGTCCCCATAAATCTAACATCTGTGAGTAGGTGTCAGGGGGAACTCTTTCCCCCTGCTCCTAGTGTTTCCTTCAATGTGATAGGAGCATGGTCAGTGTGGCTCCCTGGCCCGTCTTTATCGCTCTGCCCCAAAGGTGGTGGAGCAATTGATTCTAATGGTGCAACTGGAAGAATTCACTGGGTAGCCATAGCAACACTGTATGTGAGCAGTAACCTTTCAATGAAGCATAGGCACTTTTAAATAGGGGCTGTTAAGGCCCCTGGGCCTTGGCAGGTGAGGTCCAGAGGTGCTAGTTTATTTAACCCTTAGTACAACAAGCACTCAGACACCTGGGATGACTGACTGTGTCTTGGCCCCACCTCTCAGGGCACTTACCCTTCAGTCCCCGGGGAATACTGTACCTGGCGGGGACACTGAGGCTTATGTAGCATAAAGCTCTCAGGACTTGAGTAAATGTGAGACATTGAGTGCACCTCCATTCCTGATGGCCCTTCCAGGTGGTAGGAATACAGCCCTCCCAGCCCCTTTCTTCTGGATCCCCTTCCCTTCTCTACTTCTGTGAGGAAGGTGAAGCCAATCACCTGACAGGTGAACCTGGCACAGGTTTCCACTTCCCACCTCGGGCAGCCAGCAAGCAGAAAGGAGTTTGCTCCTCCAGGACATAGGTGTCCCTGGGCAGGCCCTCCCTCCAGAGCAGGGGCCTAGTCCAGCTAACCAGACTGTCTACCCTGGCTCTGTCATCAGCAGTCTCTAACTACAGCCAATCTTCTGGGCACCATCTTTCCCTGTTCTGCACAGAGCCACCTTCACCTCTGGCATTTCTGATCTCTTTTTCTCTGCTCTCTTTTTTCTTCCTGTGGCAATGACCCTCATTAACACATTATATGGTCTTACTTATCAAGGTCATTGTTTATTTTTTGTGTCTCCAGTTAGAATGTCAGTTGTAGAACATTCGTGAATGCGTATCATTCACCAGTCTCCTCCTAACTGGACACCCAGACACATTGTAGAAGCTTACTGTTGAGTGGATAAATTCACAATTTATTTGAAATTCTGATGGAAAATAGGATGCCAGTTATTAAGATCTCAGAGATCCAAACTTTGAAGATAAACTATATCAAGACTCAAATATAGGGGCTATGGTTGTAGCTCAGTGGTAGAGCGCTTGCCTAGCATGTGTGAAGAACTGGGTTCAATCCTTAGCATCCCATAAAAATAAATAAATAAAACAAAGATATTGTTTCTAGCACAAATAAAAATATTTTTTTAAAAAAGGACACAACTATGGGGTGTAGCTCAGTGGTAGAGAGTGTGTACATTTGCTAAGCCCTGGGTTCCCTCCCCAGCACCAGAAAAAAGAAACAATAAATGGGATGGTATCAAACTAAAAAGCTTCTTCTCAGCAAAGGAAAGAACCAAGAGAGAGAGAGCCTACAGAATGGGAGAAAAGCGTTACCATCTGCACCTCAGATAGAGCTTTATCTCCAGGATATACAAAGAACTCACAAAACTTAATACCAAAAAAACCAAATACCCCAATCAATAAATGGGCTAAGGAACTGAACAGGCGCTGAACAGAAGAAGAAATACAACTGGTCAACAAATACATGAAAAAACGATCAACATCTCTAGCAATTAGAGAAATGCAAATTAAAACTACACTAAGATTCCATCTCACTCCAGACAGAATGGCAATTATCAAGAATACAACTAACAGGGCTGAGGTAGTGGCTCAGTGGTAGAGCATTTGCCTTGCATGTGTGAGACACTGGGTTCGGTCCTCAGCATCACATAAAAATAAAATGAATGTATTGTGCCCATCTACAACTAAAAAATATTTTTAAAAAAGAATACAACTAACAATAAGTGTTGGTAAGGAAGTAGGGAAGAAGATCCACTCATACATTGCTGGTGGGGATGCAAACTGGTGCAACCAGTATGGAAAGCAGTGTGGAGATTCCTCAGAACTTGAAATGGAACCACCACTTGACCCAGTTATCCCGCTCCTCCGTGTATACCAAAGGACTTAAAATGACTTGGCTATTGTGAATTGAGCTGCTCTAAACATTGACATGGCTTATAGTGATGCAGCCATGTCAATGTTTAGAGCAGCTCAATTCACAATATCCAAGCTATGAAACCAACCAAGGTGCCTTTCAACATATGGATGGGTAAAGAAAATATGGTATATATACACCATGGGATATTACTCAGCCGTGAAGAAGAATGAAATTATGGTATTTGCCAGGAAATGAATGAAACTGGAGACTACCATGTTAAGTGAAATAAGCAGTCTCAAAAAACCAAAGGCTGAATAGTTCTTTCTGATATGTGGATGCTGCTAACACACAACAGGGGAGAGTGGGTAGGGAGGAATACAAATTCATGGGGTTAGACAAAGGGGAATGAAGAGAAGGGGGCATAGGAATACGAAAGACAGTAGAATGAATCAGACATCACTTTCCTATGTTCATATATGAATACACAACCAGTGAAACTCCACGTCATGTACAACCACTAGAATGGAATCTTAATTAGAAAAATATATTTTCTGTATGTATAATGTGTTAAAATACACTCTACTGTCATGTATAACTAAAAAGAACAAAAGGGAAAGAAGGAAGGTAGAAAGAAAGGAAGAAGGGAAGGAAGGAAGGAGACTTGACTAACAACAGCTGGGAGGATGTCACTGGGCAGCCCACGTCTGCGTGTAGAACTAAGGACACTGATAGGCTCTGCGAGGGCTAGGACAGGAGGAGGCGCAGGGCTGCTCAGGAAGGGCTGGGTCACTAGGGAGGTGTGGGCTGCAGGGGTGGGTGTGGGGCCTTGTGAGGAGAGCTCACTGGGTGACGTCCTCCCTGTGCCTCACGGGTGGTGGGGGGGTGTCAGCACACTGACCAGGCATCAGCACCCCCCTCAGCTCTCCCCAGTGCTTCTGTGGGAACATCACACAAAAACAAAACAGTAAAACAGTGGATCAATCAGCAGTTTGCTTTGTTATCTCTGCAAAACAGCAATTAAAGAACAGTTTGGCATCGTCTGGAACAGCACGACAGATTTGATTACATCTAGAGGATTACTCTACAGTCTTTTGGTTTTCAGATTCAAATTATGGGCTCCATCCTATAACTTGATGCTAAGGGAATTTTTTTTTTTAATAGATGAAATACTATTGGGAGCTTAGATCTTCAAAATCATTTTGAATCAGAAATATTATCAAGTTCACAGAATTCACTACAACTTCTCATTTCTTTTGAATCTGGACAATCCCTACCTCCAGAAGACTTTGTATCTACACAAATACATAAATGCATGAGGAGCATCTCCTTGCACTTATATACCATCTTCATGTCACTGAAAACTGGAGTTTATAACTCTCGATTCTCTCTATTCACTGAACATACTTCTTTTGTAAATGGTCACCTTTAGTAAATGAAAATCTCACAAAAGTGACATTCCATGACAATAATAAACCTTATAAAGTTTCCTGCAGCTTTTTAAGCATAAGTTTAAAATTCTATTGCCAGTGTCAGAGGTGCGAGGTTTTACAGGGCGTCCAGAGGTGTAAATAACTCCAGCAGAGTGGCTTCCTCCCTGGTAGGAGGCTCACTGCCCTCCTAATCAGCTCCTTGTTCTTCACTAAGGAGGCAAGTGGCTGGCTGTGCTGGTAATTTCCATAATTTGGATGTCAAAGAAATCATGCTAAGATTAGAAATTCTAGGGATCTACACAGGAAAGTAAACAAAGTCTTTTCTAAAGTTCCAGAGATTTTTAGAACTTTTGCCTTTATAGTTATTGAAATCATTAAATGTAATGAACCATGTTAATGTAATGTTGAATTTGAGAGTCTCATAAGATAAGTTGTAGTGATGGAAAGTTTTATATTTTCAATTCTGAGTTCTCTTTTCTTTAGTATGACATTTTTTTTATTGAATAATAGATAAAATGATAGCTTTGTGCAGAATGAAAGACTTTGAGATATCTTAGACTTGATTCCAAAGTCTGCCACTAATTCCTTATTTATGATCACATGATATCAAATATATCAATGAGTGAAATGTTTTATAAATGAATCAGCCTAAATAAGACGTAAGGAGTTAAGTTCAGAGCTTAAGTTTTGCCAGTTATCTGGATTTTGTTGTCACATGGACCTAGCACATTGGTCCTCGGATGTTTTAGTCTTCTGTTTGATAGAATTCATTGAGTAAAACACCATATTGTATCCTCAGACAGTTATTTTGCCAGTATCTACCTAAAAATAAACAATCAGAGTTTGGAACTGGAAAAGATCTTGGGAATCAAATTGTCATGTCCCATTTTTACTGACAGGTGAGGAAACACAAACCAGCCCAGCGGAGCATCAGTTGGAGATGAACAGTGAGACGGTCAGAGCCATCTGCCTCAAGGGACCCCCAGAAGGAAGCAGCTCCATGCTGTAGTCACAGAAGGGAGCAGCATGTGTCCTCAGCCCATGACAAAGTGTGCTCTGCTTAGTAGACCAGGGGCTTCCTTTCAGGTCTCCAACCCAAGCATTTCTCAGGCCCAGGTGGGAGCCTGAGAGTCTCTGTGAACAAGGGGGAGGAAGTCAGGGTCCCTTATGCTGAGGGCCTCAGCCGCAATCCTAGGTGGCTCTCATGCAGCTCCTGGGCAGGTCTCCTAGAGAACCTGAGGAGTGCGCTTGATTACATGGAGGTTAAACCTAGAAACAAACTATCCTTGTCCTCCTGTTACTCTGTATGCCTATCCAAATGGCAGAAGGAGGAGATCTAGTCACAGGCTGGAGTGGTATGGTTAACCCTCCTTTCACGTGGGAAATTGAAAGAGTCTAGCAACTAAAGCTGGTCTCAAGAAGAGCCTGGTGGCTTCAGGCACACACCTCGTCTGGGGGATTCAGAGTCAATTCAGAGTCTGGTGTGCTTCAGAAATTTCACTATTTTGTTGGTTTTTGTTTCAGAAGAGATTATGGCTAGAAAATATGTTCTGAGAAAATATGTATGTGAGTATGTGAGTGTGTGTGTGTGTTGAGGGCAAACTGGAAAAACTGTTTTATCTAAATGGATAAAGCAGCACTAAGGGAAGCTCAAGGGACAGGTAGAAATTTAGCAAAGCCCCTTTATTTTCTCTGATGTACTTCTGGAATTGTAAACCCAGAAAAACAACAATAAAAAAGAATATTACAGGTAGTGCCTGGATGAGTCGGAGAACAAGACCTAGGAAGATTTAAGGGATGGTACTTCAAATGAAATTAAACCAGCAGTGAAAGGGAGAAAGAAAGGACGGGGAGGGGAGAAAGAGGAAGAACTGTGGAACGAAGTTGACCACATTATGCTGTGTGCATAGACGAGTATATCACAGTGCAATCTAATTACGTATATATAAAACACAGACACACACACACACACACACACACACACATATATATGTAATGCACCAATAAACATAAATAAATAGGAGGGAGACCCAATACAGCAGAGGAAGGGATTTGGGGGAGAGAGGAGGGCAAGAAAAGAAGTAGCACTAGGGATTGAAATGCAGCAAACTATGTTCTACGCATGTATGAGTAAGTCAAAATGAGCCCCACTATTATGCACAACTATAATACAGGAATTAAAAAAAAAAAATAGAAGCAGAGGTACCAGATTAGCTGTTCATGCCTAGAACAACTAAAAAAACAAAAACAAAAACAAAAACAAAAAACCAAAAGAAGACATGTTCTTAAGACACTGGACATCAGAGGGTGAAGGACAGTGACTCCCTCAAGGGGGAAACACATGAGTAAGACCAGCAGGTGCCCAGCCCACTACCTGGGAAGTGAGTGGAGCAGTCAGGGGAGTAAAGGGACATGGGTCAGGCAGAGCCCAGTGGTCTCCCCAAGCAGAGGCAGAGTAGGGAGCCCAAGACAGCAGGAGTTCCTGGGCAGAGTACTGGGGAGGAGAGAGCAGCACAGACGGACAACTCTGGAATTCCACAGTGGACCCTTCTCAATCTTTAGCTGAGAATCGAAAGCTCCTGGGTTAAGGACCTACCCAAGCCTGGAGAAGAAGCCACCTGAGGATCTCAGTGAGCACACCATATGGAGTTGGCAGGGAACAGTGCCTATTGCCACCCCTACCTTCTTCTGAGCTTAAAAAGAGACTGGAAGGAATTCATAGTGATTTAGACATCACAGAACAGAAGACGAATGCATTGAAGACACAGCAATAGGAAGTATTGAAATGAAAGAGGACTGAAAAACTGATAAACTAGTAAGCCATGGGACAACCTCAAACACGTGTGAGTGGAGTCCTCAAAGGCAGAGGAGAGGGGAACAGAAGAAGAAATGTGGCTAAAAATTCTCCAAATTTGATGAAAATTAGACACCCACAGATCCAAGAAGTCCAGCAAACTCCAAGAAAGAGAAACATGAAGAAAGTCACAAGGCACTTCACAGTTTAAAACTAGCCATAAAGAGAAAGTGTTAGAAGCAGCCAGAGAATAAAAGGTACACTCAATACCCAACACAAAATATCTGTCAAAACTGATCATGAAATGTAGACTATTTTGGACATCTAATGCAACCACCAAGCTGCAGACCCTTCTCAGGAGTAAGACGATTTAGGCAGAAGGAAAGGGAAACAGGTGGGAACCTGGCGCCACACAAGGAAGGAGGAGCACCACAGGTGGCAACTATATGGGGGAAAGGCACCTGCTTTCTTATTATTTAAGTTCCTAAACATAACTCTCAGTTTAAAGCAAAAATTAATAACAATGTGCTGTGGGGTTCATAATATACAGAAGCACAAAGGTTAGAAGGGAAAAAATTTAAAAATGTTGTAATATTTGTTTACTATATATGAAGGGGTATAATGATTTTTGAAGTTCTACTGTGGTAAGTTAAATAGATATATACTATAAACTTTAAGGCAACCATTAAAGTAATGCAACAAAAATTTGAAACTCTGAAATAAGATAAAAGGGAGTCATAAAAAAAGATTAAGTCTACAGAAAATCTGGACAAAAAGGAAAAAGCATGGAATGAGGACAGATGACACACATAAAAATATAAGGGAGTGACATGTTAAAAGGTGGCCATCTCACAACAGTGTTAAAAGCAGTCAAATCGAGACAGCGCTTGTCAGATTACACACAAGATGAACTGAGAGCGTAAACTGCCTCCAGGAAACATGTTTGGGGACTCGAGTAGGTTAAAGGAAAACGAGTGGAAAAGAAAGCGCTGACACTCATCAGAGGAAGGCTGGAGCCGCCATATTCATATCTGCAAAGTGGATTTTAGAGTTCACACATTTAACCAGGGGGTAAAAATGTAGTTTCATATTGATAAAGCCGTCAGTTTTCCAAGACATGATAATTCTAAACATTTGAGGCACCAAATAACAGAGCTTCAAAATACAAGACAGAATGGCAGAATACTGAAGAACATAAGTGCAGTTGAATTTCAATGCCATTCTTTCAGTATCTGACAGAACAAGGAGACCAAAATAAATAAATAAATAAAGATACAGAAAACAGAATCACATTACCAACAAACTCATTTAAATAACACTATCAATACCTTGACTTGACACTTATATAATCCTGTAAGCAACAGCAGCATGCACATTTTTTAAAGTACATACAGGACGTTTACCAGAATAGAAAATACTCTATTTAAAAGGATTCAAGTCACACAAGGTGGGTTGTCTGTCTGATTACATGACATCCTATCATTAGTAACAGAAAGGTACATGGAAAAATCCCTAAATATTTGAAGAATAAACAAAATCAACAGAAAAAATTTTTAAAGTATTTTAACTGAGAAATATATGAAAATTTGTGGGCTGCAACTAAAGCAGTATTAAGGGAAAATTCATAGCACTAAAATCCCTGCTAGAAAAGAAGGAAGATCTGAAGTTAGGAAACACAGTTTCAACCTTGAAAAAACTAGGGGGAGAAAAAACAACAACAACCAGAAAATGTAAAATGAAGTAACCAGAACAAAGAAAATAGTATCTAAATGGAAAATAATGAAATAGAAAACTGAAAAATAGGAAATAACGTGAACAAAAGGTAAAACCTGTTAATTTTCAAGACTGGTGCTACAGTCTTGCCTCTGGGGTGGGTTCTCACAGATAAAGGGGACACAAACCACCATTTGTGGGAATGAGGGTGTCTACATTAAGTATGGTGCCAAATGGTCATGAGGAGCCTCGCGTGAGCAGTCTCTCACTAGTGGAGTCAGACCTAGTGTCCAGTGTGGACTGACTCCAGGCAGCTGCTGGAGCCTCCCCACCACTGCTCTGCATGAATGATGAACAGATGAGCAATGAACAATTAGGAATTGGCTTCAACTCCAAACCTATGTTTAATTTGCACACACATGTGCGTATTCATACACTAGAATTTTACATGATAGCTAATATACTGTTACATATGTGCATGTCCATATTAGAAAATACGCAAAGGAAGCTCTACAATTAAAAACCTTTTCATGTTAATTTGGAAAGTGAAGAGTGTGACTTAAGTTATATAGTAAGAGATTTTTTTTGTAAGTTATTATTCAGGGTCAATGAATTCTGAAACACACTGCTATGGTGATCATTATTTTTAAGCACGAGTGATTGATGATCCAGTTGGAATGCTTAGCCAATTTGTAAGCAAGTCCAGGTGGAAAGAGCGTGAAAGAGCGTGCGCAGTGCAGCCACGTGGACCAAATCTGCATCTTGGCTCTGCTCTTACCCACTTAGGAGAATTGATTAGTCATTCTATGCCTCAGCCATCCCATCTGTAAAAATGGAGGCACAGGGCCATCTTAAATAATTGTGAGATAATGCATTTATTTTTGGTACCAGAGATTGAACCCAAGGACACTTTACCACTGAGCCACATCCTCAGTCCTTTTAATTTTTTGAGATAGTGTCTCACTAAGTTGCTTAGGGCCTTGCTAGGTTGCTGAGGCTGGCTTTGAACTTGAAATCCTCCTGCCTCACCTCTGAAGCCACTGAGATTACAGGTGTACGCCATACCCTGCTGAGGTAATGTACTTAATGCATCTAACCCAGAAGAGGTAGAAAGAAGAATGGAAATAAAGGACAGGTGTTCTTCTCACTATTACTATTGTTAGTGTCAGACTTCAGTTTTACAAGCCCATCCTACCTCTGGTTGTTAATAAGCAAAAGAATTTCTGAGAAAAAGATGGATACAGCTAAGAACAATTAAACCTGAAAATGTAAAGAGAGAAAGATTAATGGAAAACAACATCCAGCAGGAAGTAGACCTATAAAAAAAGTGGGATTTGAACTGGATGATCTCCCTTTCCTTTCCACCTCCTGCTAGCTAGACTTACCCAGATTTTTCTAGCTCATATTATTTCTGACTCCATTTTTGTATCACAAATAGACTCAATTTCCTGTTCCCTTCATTAAAATTTGCAAAGCAAGGGCTTAAAGTTTAAATGCTTACAGAAATTAAGCCAGTGACGTGAATACTTCCCACATACATGCTTTATCTGCATATTAATCAACAAGAGATTATTACCCATCCACACAAAAATTTGTTCTCCCATTTTTCTGGAAACATGGGCTCAGTCAGGCAATCAGGGACCATGGAAATATTTGTCTTCTTTACGAGGAATATAAAGAAGAAAATATAACATTGATTGGCCTTAGTCTACCATGTTGGAATGGGTAGTAACTAATGAGAATGGAGAGCATTGGGATCACTTGCCACCAAGCATAGGTGCTATGTAACTTCAGTCCTGTACTGACATGCAGGAATATGGGCCCAGTTTTGCCAGATCCTGCAGTTTTCAAGAGAAGCCAGGAATTTGGACACAGAGAGTCTCGTTTTTTTTTTTTTTTTTTTAATATTAATTTTTTAGTTGGTAGTTGGATGAAATACCTTTATTTTACCTATTTATTTTATGTGGTGCTGAGGATCAAACCCAGGGCCTCGCATGTGCTAGACGAGTGCTCTACCACTGAGCCAAAACCCCAGCCCAAGATCCTCATTTTTTAATGTCTCCAGAAATATTTGCTCAGGCTTATCAAAACATGTGAGAGCTGAACCAAGCCTTCAAAACTTCAGGTTATGCAGGATTCAAATTTGTCCATAAGTCTGACAGTTGTTGGTGGGTAGGCCTACCTAACATAGAGTTTCTCTCTCTCTCTCTCTCTCTCTCTCTCTCTCTCTCTCTCTCTCTCTCACACACACACACACACACACACACACACACACACACAAATGAGAGAGAGAGAGAGAGAGAAACACATAGCCATTTATAGTCTCTTGATCTCTACAGTAATGTCCTTCTCTACTCATTTGTCAATAAACTGAACTTGCCCCAACTCCTCAACCAAATTGATTTGCAAAACACAAAGACATTTTCACAGACTAACTGGTCCATTCTTTTACTCAATTACTAGCTTTTGAGCAGACACCATGATCAACGTATTGTGGGCAATATGCAGAGAAGGAAGATATGACTGCAGCTCTCTAAATAATTTTTGTCCTTTTACTTTTTTGATATCTGAAAAAAGACACTTCAAAAAACACTGTTGTTTGTTCAAATAAGTTTTCTTTACCACCTTCTTCTTTCACTCCACATTTGTATACATGGCATTAGAGAACTTTTAGAAGGTCAGAGGGAAGGAAGACTTTAAAGACAAACAGATGAGTCTTACAGACAGTCAGTCAAGAATATTTTCTGTGGAAAACCTTATCTAGCCTCAAACAAAAGCTGGCCGACTTCCCACCAGCAGGCCACGTAGGACGTACCTCCGCAGGCACAGCTCTCTGCCAACCAGGTAGGGTTGCAGTGTGCAGTACAGATCAACCAGCGGGCTTTTTAATTAAAAGTTCTTGACTGTCTTACTTCCAAATAAATACTTACAATATTTTGTTGTCACTCTGAAAAATTTGCCTTTATTCAGCTGGAGCAGACCCGATATAAAATGCTCTCAGTATTTTTAATATTATAGCCAGGGTTATTTCATTTCACTTATGACTTACTGCAGTGATTAAAGCAGGTTGCCTGACTCTCTTTAAACACATTATTTTATGCATAATGGGGTAATTATATTAAATGAGTACACTATCAGTGGGCTTCTTGGATGAGTGAATTTTCTTGGGCTAAACAAATGCCAAAATGTATATTACACTGTTCCGTCTTGGTGCATTAGGCCGGAATTTAATTACCTTGAGTAAAATGTTAAAACAAAATCTTATCAGTGTAACTTTTCTATATTTTCTTGTGTAAGTGAATGCTGTCCAGCCTAACCTCCCACATCCATGAATGAGATCAGAGAATTAAATCACATGCTACCAAGAACTAAATATAAGAAGACAATATAAGAAGCGACTGCGCCATTTAAGTAGGAAAGGGTATCATGTCCCTAGGAAAGCTAAGCTGCTGCTCCCCCTGGGGGAGATCTGGGTGCTAGAAGCAGCTGTCCCCAGAGGCCAGAGGCCGGTGTTTCCCCTTCCTTTTGTTCTCTGGGATTTGGCCTCATAGTTTTCCTTTCTATGAGATTTGCTTCTGGTTGTTAGGCTTTCACTCCTATTTTTTAAATGTAAAATCTTGATTTGCCCCAGTTCTTATGCCATGTCCTCTGCAGCATGACCAGGGAATGTTAAAATTGTGGGTAGAGTGGAGAAAACAGGTCTGCTGGATTATAGCCCTGATTCCCAAGATACCGCCATTCACCATTCTCCTCATGGAGACCTCTTCCCTTCTCCTGAGATTTCACTGAACTTTTGGACAATGCATATAATTCGTTATTAGAGAGTGAACATGCCAAGATCTACTCAAGAGTCTTAGATGCAGAATGTGGACTGCAGGACTCAACTTCCTGGAGCCCCTGGAAAGATCCCCCACCTCCTTCCAGGGGACTTCAGAAGTGGAGGCCCTCGGCTCCTGGAGGCAGAGCTAAGGGCTCCTGGTGGGCAACCCGGGCCCTTGCTCCAGGGCCTGGCCAGCATTCACCGGCCTGAAACCTAGGCGATATCCTGTTCCCCTCACTCCTCCCTACCCCGTAAGCTTTCTGAGGACAGAGACTGCCTTGTTCATGGTTGTGTGTCAGTACCTAACACAGAGTCCACAGCGTATGTTAAGTGACTGCACAATGATGTGAAAGAAAAATAATGCAAATTGCCATTCATGGAGGTCCTGTGTGGCCAATGCCTCAAGTCTACAAGACACCATCCTGGCTTTACAGGTGAAGAAATTAAGATACACACTCAAGGTCATGAACTGAGAGGAGGCCAGAGCTACAGTCAAGTACAAATCAACTTATCTTCTAAGGCTGCAGACATTACAAATGATCCTCCTGTTAGTGGTGTGTGTGACTGCCCTCCCAGGGCACGGCGTGGGGTGTGTGATGGGAGTACTCAGAGGAGTCATTGGGAATGATCATTACCAGTGCCATCAAGGAGGACTCTCCGGAAGCCTTTGTCCATCATGAACACAGTGAGCAGGCAGGGCCCAGGCCATGTGGAACCCCTAGCAGGACCTTCCAGAGGCACTCTCCCCTGGTGCTGGGCAACACACACTGACTGACGGAGCCAGATCCCCTAAGACCATCAACCAGTCCTGCAGCAACAGAAGGCACATGAGTCTGGCCTGGACGGACTGAATGGAAATTTCAGCTCACTATCGTCAGATTTGTAACCCAGCATCTTAACTATCAGATTGATCTAAATAGCATCTGGCTTAGACTTATTCTTTTGCAGTCCATGTAGAAGAAGTCAACCACAGAATGTTACAAATACATCCAGTTGCAGGTTTCTGGTACAATTACACGTGGTAAATGATTACCAATGTAGGCACTGGTGTTTATAATTATGTTTCATAATTAATGTTCCTAAGTAATATTTTAGGTTCACACCTCCATTTGCAGTTTTCTAAATGAAAAATTTCATACTAAAGACTGCAAAATACCAGGGGCAGGTCAGGAATCACTAGGATTAATAATATTCCACTCAGAAATTTTGAAAGGCTGAGGTTAAAGTAAAACTCACAAGAAAATTAGTCATGTCTAGTGGATTAAACCTTGCCTGGGAAGATCAGACTTCATATAGTAAACACAAAATCTTCATAATTAAAATGCTAATCCGCTTTTAGAAAGGAAGTCTTGTTTGTCACCAAAATGTTAAGGAAATATATAGAAGGCCAAGGCAATTTTATTCTGAATTTTTATTGTGTTTAATCCAGTTTAAATTGGCTGAGGGTCTAAAGAGCTAGGGCAGGCAGTGACTTGCCAACCGTACTTGGAGCATCTATTATGAGTCAGGGTTTGGCACACACCTACCTCCCTAATACAGAGTGCAGCAAAGGTGCCCAGCCCGCAGGGGCCAATGAACAATTTGTATCTGAGAGATGCTCAGAAGTATCTGCTGAAGCAACAGAGGTCAGTTAAACAAACTGTCCCGTGTCACACATTCAGTGGGGCCTGTATTCTAAAAGTCATCAGTTCTGGTGAGAGGTAAACGAAACCTTGACGGATTCTTACTAATAAGCGTGGCCTCCCAGCCGTCTCACAGTGTCCTTTTATTTATATGTGTACCTTAGAGACCTCCAGGACAATCTTTTCTGCTGCCTGATTATTTTAGAACTTCAACTCAAAGTGGTTTTTGGCTGACTGTATATCTAATTTAAAAATACAACTGTTTCTTTTCTTTCTGCCAATATGAATATCTGTACTCTAGAGAACAGTGCAAATTCTTCACTATTTAGGTGGAGGAAAGAGCAGACTGGTGCTTCTTATCATTGGCCATGCCCTATAGAAGGAATTAAAAGTGCAGTTGGCAATTGAGCTGATGTAAAGTCTTACACCCAGGGCTGCCTCTACCAAGGAAAGAATCATTACTTAATAAAAGGTTTTGTCACAACTGGCTAAAAGTGTTTTGGAAGAGAATTGTTAGATTCTCTAACTGATTTCACATGCCAAAATCAATTCTAAGTAACACTCAGTGTCAGAAATGTATAGGAAGGAAGTATAGAAAATTAAATGATTTTTAAGTAATCTTGGGGTAAGGGTTCTTCCTAGCATGTTTCCAATAGCAGAAATCATAATGATTGCTAGATTTGACTATTAAATCTTGCGACTAAAAAAGCATATCTGCAATATAAGATAAAAATATGTCAAGTACTTAATAAAGAATGAATTCTTATAAATAAGGAAAAGAAGTACCATACCCCAAGAGAAAAATAGATAAGACTTCTGCATCCATCATTATGACATATTGGATAATTTAGGAACAGATTCTTTCAAAAATATGTTGGAGATGGAGAAATGTTGCAAAACAATGTAATAAATATATGTTCATATTCATCCTTAAGAAAGCAAAGGCCAGAAATAAAGGGAGGGAAGCAGGAGCCTGGGTCAGAGCAGAGCTCTTGTGGACGCTCCTATTCACAGACTCACACGCTGAGTCACACGTGGCCTGAGGACCAGAGACAAGTCTTCAGATCCACACCAAACAGGGAGTTGGAGTGAAGACTCCCGCTTAGTGGGTCCTGAAGGATAGCACCCACAGTGCTGGGTGGGTTAGAAAATAATTAACCAGCAAAGGAGAGTGGTCACAAGAATGTGAATAGCAACAACAGAAGCCGAGTTTAACTGGGCGCACTGCACTATGTGCCAAACCGGTGGCAAGGCTCTAGATATCGACTCATTGAATCTTCACAACTCTTTCCAGTAGGTACTGTTATTAGCCCAGTTTTGCTGCTGAGAAAATGAAAGCTGGCTAGGAGGCCTCTGTCAGCAAGTACAGGGGTTCAGGAAGTGTGTCTCCAAGAAGGAAAAGCAGTGTTCCTCCTGGCAAGGGTTAGCACTCAGATTTCAAAAAGAGCCTCCCTGGTCAATTAGATAAACAGCTCCAGAGAAGTGGGCAGAAGGTGTTATTAGGCAATTCGCAGAGGAGAAGCTACACACTGCCAATTAATAAAGGAAAAGATGCACAGCTTTGCAAATGCAGACAGAAAATCAGAGCATGAAGAACAGTGGGTACTCCTATTCCTGGCTGAATAGGATATAACTGAAATTACCACCCGAGGAACAATCTGGCAGAACCTAGAGTCTATCTGAAGGTCTCTCTTGTCCATGGCTGCCTTGCTTTACAGGCTGATGTCCAATTGTCGCCTCTTTATGAGGCCTGTACTGAGTCCACAGTCCCCCCCCACACACCTGTCCCTCAGGGTACCAGGCTATTCTGGCAGTAGCTGGAACCTCAACTCCCTTCCCTGTCAGTCCTTGTCATCTGTGACAGGGGGGCCAAGGTGCTGTCATTCTGTTATTTTTCTTTCCAAGCATCTAAGTAGGAAGTAAATAAACGTGGCTGATTTGACTATAAGAAGGACAAATGCAACCAAATAAGCCAGCTCTGGCTTTCATACTGCTTCATTAGCATACGTCAGACACATCCTGACAACCCAATTATACTGAGCAAAACATATCTTAGGGCAAACAAATCTTTAGCATTTTTGCCTTCTGTAGATTTGCTCTGCATTTTGTTGAAATTAAAATTGAGCATGACATATTTTGTGAAGAAAAGTAAGAAAATGGAAAATGGATTACTGTACGCTGATGTCAAGTTGTATCTTTATCAAATCAATTTAAAAAATCATGTTCACTCTATTGAACATCCCCAAATGACAAAGGCCTAAGACTCTAATTGAGTTTTGATAAACAGGACTGAATCTTTAAAATGTTTCCATTTATTATAAAAAAAAAATCCATGTACTAAATAGCTATTAAGAGAGGCAACCAAATCTCTCTCCAGAGTCTAAAGACTACCCATGACTTCTGTTGTTACCTATACATGCATGATTCTCATATCCACAGTTTAACCCTGATTGCTCAGCACATTTTCTTTCACTGGTATTTTTTTCCTTTCTTTTTAAACCTCTGGTAACACATACTCTTAGTAGAAAACAGTTTTTAAAAATTAAATAAGGTAGGATTAGCCATAATACTACCATCAGAGTTGAGATAGTCCCCACTAATATTTTGATTTGTGATCAATCTGGTGTCATTTATATAATCTTTCACAAGGCCGACATCTTACTACATGTATGATTTTAACATGTTCTTTTTAAAACTTGACATAAGTATTTTCTTTTGTTAATACATAATTTTTTAACTGCTACACAATATCCCACTGAATGGAGTCATCATAATTTAACCCTGAATTAGCTTGGGAGTATATTTTCTTTCTGTTCCTATTTTTTCTTGGTCATAGGCAGCACAGTGCAATGAATATTTTTTTGTGCACGATGATATTTTCACCTGTTTTGGATCAAAGTGCATAATGAATTTTCTATATTTGGTTTGAAGAACATGAACATATAACCAAAATCACTTTTTATCACCTCCACTGTGAGACCTGAAAGTGATGGGTTTACTGTCGGGAAGTATTATTTCTTTGTCGGGACTATTATTTTTAACAGCATTATTGAGTTATCATTGACATAAAAAATGTCTATGTTTAAAATGTTACAACTCAGTGTTGTAACATATATCCTCCTAGAAAATGACAAGTAAACCAATATGTACTATTAACTAGCTCAGCTGTTGTCACCTGCCATACACTAGACCTCTAGACACTGTTCTGGCATAACTGAGCACCATCCTATGAGCCAGCCACTATAATTCTGCTTACATGCTGAATATAAAAGGATCACAAAAAGGTATCTGCACCCCAGCATTTACTGTGACACTATGCACAAGAGCCAAGACATTTGTCTTAAAGTCCTTTGAGGAACTTATGGATAAAGAAAATGTGAATGTGACATATACAAACAACAAAATGTTATTCAGCCTTAAAAATAAGGAAGTACTGAATATCTTCATTTGCCAGATAGCCTAAGGATTCTTCTGAAGGATCCTTATAATCTTCTGAAGAATCCTTATATGAAGAATCCTTGTTATAAAACTTCATGGCCTTCCTCCCCTGCTGACCCTGCTCCTGCTCCCGTGCTTGCTGTTGGACCCAGGGAGCAGCACCACCTACCTTGAGGTAAAACTCAGAACTGCAGTGCCCTCTGCCTAGGGCCTTTCTTAGCCCAATGTCCCTGAAAACCACATTCTGCCTCAAACCTGCATCTCTCCCCTTCTCTGCATCTACACTCACTGCTTGATCCAAGGACTCTTCGACTCTTCATTGGGCTTTTGAAAACTGCTAAATTATATTGAATTTTATTTTCCCTGCATGACTAATACATGCTTAGAGAAATGTATTGAACACTGTAATGCAGAAAGAAAAAAGCCAGCAATAGTGTCACCACTCAGCAGCTCCTGCTTAACTCTTTGGGTATATTTCCCTCTGGGATTTTTCCTGCAATAATTTTGTTAGAATAGTATGATCACACCAAACTCATACTTCTCTGTTTTGCTTTTTTCTTCTATTGTGGCCTGATAATTTTCTCATATTATTAAAACTCTTAGCAGACTTTTAAATTTATAATGTATTCCTAATGGTGCATTCAGTGATTGCTCCTTGGTTTATAGAACCATTCCCCTTACTGTTTGGCATTTTAATGAATAGCATTACTCATAAAACTCTTCCAGTAGATTTAGTTGTTTCCTTAGGATAAACTCCTAGAAATGGGATTACTCCATTAAGGTCTATAAGCATTTTAAAGATTACCTGTTTTTGTCTATTCTCCTCCATAAACTGCCTAAATAAACTGTTCTGCATTCTGTAGAACACAGCTGATCCTGTCTCCCAACAGCTTCCTCTCCCAAACAGCTATGCAGCTGGCCGTTCATACCTTGTTAATGAAAGCTCCACTCAGCTTTCCATCTGAGGACTGTCACGTGCAGACCCAGCCGGGCTGTCTCCTCAGTTCGGTGTCCTTGCTCCTAAGTACTATAAACTGTTCTTCTTCAACTACACCTCTGTGACTTTAGTCCTTGTGCTAGATCTGACCCTTGTGCTTCTATTGTAGCAATGGCCACAGGTTCTTACAGTATAGTTTAAGTGGATAAATTCAATAAGATTTTTCAAGATTCACAAATTACCATTGTTACCAATATTCGTTTAGACTCGGCAAATTTGCATGTCCTCCACATAATTGATGTTTGATGAAGTCAGATCTTAAATAAACGAATTCTTCTTCTGCACTTAGTTTTTATTTACAGCTTGAGTATAGGAAATAATATTTCCCTATTGGTAGTCCAAAATATATTTATAAAATAAAAAAAATATTAATATATGAAAATGCTAGGAGATTCTAAACAAATAAGCACCAAACCAGGTTATCACCAGGATTCCTTACTTCTGCCATATTTATGATGCACTTCTAAAACTGCTCTGTGTGTGTGTGTGTGGTGGGGGGTTCTGGGGATAGAACCAGGGTTTCATGCATGTTGGGCAAGTGCTCTACCTTTGAGCCACATCCCTGGCTTAAAACTCTTATTCAATATTGATGGAAAACAACATGAGAGCACTTAATTGAATTTTTTTCTTACTGAAAAGCAAGAAATCAATTAGATCACAACTGTCCCTGCTGAAAATTCAGAGGAATGAACATTTTTCAAGTTGATTTTTCAGAGACTTAACAATGGGGAATTAACTGGATAACGTCAGCATAGAGTTGTGACTGGGGCCTAAGAATATGAAATATGTATGCAAAGTAATTAAAATTCTGCCAGTAATTATATTGGAAATGTGTGTGTGTGTGTGTGTGTGTGAGAGAGAGAGAGAGAGAGAGAGAGAGAGAGAGAGAGAGAGAGTGTGTGTGTGTGTGTGTGTTTCACGTAATTTTGATTGAAAGCATTGGGAAGACCTTGAACCTTCTAAACAGTATCAATTTGCTGAGTCAAAGATGCTCATATACTAACCATTTCTCAATTGCCATCACTAAACCATATAGATTTCTAAAAGTCTCAGGCTTTTATTCTATCTAAACATAATTGTAGAGCTGTCTCTTATTAATTTCAACTATTTTTAAAGTTTTTTTAAATTTTATTTTTCTGCTCTGAATATTATTTGACAATTTTAGGTCCTAAAAGCCCTGGGTGAAGAGAGACTTAAATACCTACAAACTTATTTTATTCAAGTACATTGCTTCTTAATTCCTATTAAACAGCAAGTCCACGTGTGGCATTAAAGCTGCATTCATTCATCTATATTTACTATTCTTTATTAAACATAAGATTTATTCTGATAGGAGAATAAACAAAAAAGCATCTCAAAGTGAGTTAAAATAGTAATGTAAACTATAAAATTATACTTAATTTTCAAATGTCTAAAAGATGAAAATACACCAAACAATTTAAAAGTAATTTTAATTTATTAGCACACTTAAAAACACACAACAATTTATAGATAAGATAGGAAAAGATTCACTGTTCTTCATGAAATACATGTCATTAACTAGAATCTTCTAAAGCAGGGCACGATTTTAAAGCTTGGAATAAGAATTGTGGGCTGTTTTTGTAGATTGACGGAGACACGTTTGTACACAAGCAGCAAAATTGCATTATAAAAACTCAAAGCCGGAAAGGACATTCTGTTTCAGGTTGCCACTGAAGTTAGCTCAAAACCAATTCAATTTGGCATTTACTGGGGACTGTGACCTGCAAGACTCTGCTCTGGGTGCTGGGACAGATTTAAAATGATCAGGATGTGAGCTGTGAGCTTTCCTCCCAGGGCTCTAATCGTCCAGGAGATGAGATAAGACATCCCCACAATTCACTGTGACTTTACATGGCGGCAGTAAGAACAACATGGCAAAGATGGCGAGATTCCCTCTGCTGACAAACTAGGGCCAGCTTTACCCAAGGGGACGGTGTTGCAACCGGGAGTAGAAGAATGGGCAGGGCAGGCCCAGAGGACACTAGAGTGAGCACACACAGGGGTGCCTTAAGCAGAGGCACAGGTGCTCACAGAAATGAGCACTGAGAATTTAGACTGCATTTAGGGAGTTGGCAACAGTCTGGTTTGGTTGGAGTGGGAAATTCAACAAGATGGTGAAGGCATCTTGGGCTGCTAAGATCTGGGTGAGTTAGTTTTGATTTTTGATAATGAAATAAGCTCCTCTCCCAAAGAAAGCAAGTGATACTAAAGACAGGTTGTTGTCCAAACAATAAAGAAAGGGAACACACATACAGGAACCTGTGTTTTGAACTTATGTGCAGTGGCTTTAAATTAAAAAATGGTGATCTGGAATCTTGAAACAGGGCTCCTCAAACTCATGCAGTTCTTTGCATTGTGTGCATTTGAGAACTCAGGCACCTTCATCTGGGAAAGAGATTTCATCCCACTTTTCTAAGGGTGCCTCACCCTTAAAAATGTTAAAAGCCAATGTTCTAGAGGAAATTGGTTAGTAGAGCAAAACATTGTTATTTGGTGAATCAAAATTTGTATTTTCTTACCAAATAATATAACTCAAGTTTAGTTTATCATGTTCTAGTCTAATTTGGTTTCAATTCTTGAGAATGGCACTTTCTTAGACTCCTCCCACCCCACTCCCCTTTTTTTTAATAGCAAAAATACAAAGCTTATAAAAACAGGTATAACAACACAGGGTTGCACACATCCTCTCAGGCCCTCCACCACCATCCTGAGTGTTTGTCTATACACTTAAATCCTCACACCAGTGTAGATTTATGCTACACTCACATGTGTATGTGAGAAATGTATCTCTTTTTTTTTTCTAAAACAAAATTAGCATTCTAAACAGAAAAGTACGTACTACTCTACACATCGTGATCTTAATGTTTAAATAATGGATATGGATATTTTTCCAAATCAATATGCATAAATCTAATTCACTCTTTTTAAAACAGTAATAAAATATTCTATTGTAGAAATATACAGTGCCATAATTCCTTTAGACATTTTCTAATTGAAAAGCATTCACACTGTTCACAGTTTTGGGTTATTTAAACTATGCTGTTATAAAGATCTTCACACATCATTATATATTGGGGATTTTATTTTTCTAGGATCGAAAAATAAAGTGGGGTTGTGTGTTAAAAATAAGCAGTCATGCCAGGCATGGTGGTGCACACCTGTGATCTCAGCAGTTCCGGAGGCTGAGACAGGGGATTGTGAGTTCAAAGCCAGCCTCAGCAATGACGAGGTACTAAGCAACTCAGTGAGACTCTGTCTCTAAATAACATACAAAATAGGGCTGGGGATGTGACTCAGTGGTTGAGTGCCTCTGAGTTCAATCCCCAATACACCAAAATAAATAAATAAGGAGGCACTGAACTTTAATAGACATAGTCATATAACTTTTCAATAAAGTTCCACCTGCATTATAAAGAAATACTGATTCTGCTGTGTCCACACCCAAGAGGAATATTCTAAATATCGAACAATAAATATCAATGTGCATATTCAAGTGCCCTCCATTAGCCTTCTAATTACTCAAAGCTGGGAGAGTCTGGCCACTTGGAGATGGGTAGGATGGGGCTCTGGGAGAAAGGGGCCCAGGATCACCAATGTTTACAAGGAGGAATGTTGATCTTTCAATGGCCTTATGGAATTTTGCAGGTAAGGATCAGCCCAGCATTGCTAAGACTTGAGATTACTGGATTTTTCAAAACTTTGCATATTTAATTACAGAAAATTTTATATTACTGGTATTTTCAATTTTTACTTGTTTATCTTTTAGTTCAAAAGATCAATTTTGAGATGATGATTTAGATTCATTTATCTATTACCTATTAATTGTTTTCTATTTATCTCTATATTATCAATTGAAGGAGGTATTTATAAGGTAGTTATATTATTTTTGTTAAATATCTACTAATATTTTCTCTGGATTCTAGCCTTCATCTGGATTCTAGCATTCATTCAGCAATACCAACTTTGAATATTTATGCAATATAAAATCTATTAAACTGAAATACTACCGTACTTATGTTTCTTTGTTTTTTTAAGAGAGAGAGAGAATTTTTAATATTTATTTTTCAGTGTTCAGTGGACACAACATCTTTGTTTTATTTTATTTTTATGTGGTGCTGAGGATTGAACCCAGCGCCCCGCACATGCCAGGAGAGCGCGCTACCGCTTGAGCCACATCCCCAGCCCGTACTTATGTTTCTTATTTAATAATTTTCTAGTTTGATTAAGCCTTGCAGTTTTCTTGTTAGGTTTTCTTAGGAATTGTGTAGTTTTGTTCTTTTTGTGGTATTTCCTGCTGCTGATTGACACCACAAAGAAAAGCAATTTTATTTTGTATACTTATTTTATAACTATCCACCTTAGCAAATTTATTTGGTACTTCTAATAGTACTCTGAATGTTGACTTTGTCATTGTTCTTCTTTTTGATACTTGCCACACTTTAGTATTTTCTTATTGCTCTAGATTCTCTGAAACAATGTTGGTGTCTTGTTCCCAGATTTGGGGTGATGGCTGTAGTTCTGCTATTTAATCCCAACACTTTAAAATCTGCACTGGCATTGTGTGCACCTTCTCACAGTCTCCAAGCCTGAGGGCTACCTGCAGCCGCCTTTCTCACCCGCCCCTCTAGGCAGTTCCTAAAGTCCTGCCAATCCTCCTTCAGGGTCTCTCTCCAGCTCTTTCCATCTCTCCATCCACAACAGACTATTTCTTTCTGTTCTCAAGGCTGGACTCCACCATACCTTCCAGCGCTATTCAATTTCTGTTCATTCTCTGAATAGTTCCCAGAGTTATTTTGTTAAAATTCAAAGCAGCCTTCCTTTTTCTGTTTAAAATCTCCACAGTTTCTTTTAAATCCACAGAATAAAATTTGAGCTTATGAACATAATGCACCAGGCCTCTCTTGTTCTGGAACTTTGTCTTGGGCTGCTTGCCACAGGTCTCACGGCAGCGCATGGCTCACTGCCTCCTGGTTCTCGTCTTTCCCCGACACATGCTTGCTCTGTCCACCTTGGTCTCTTCTTTCTGCTGCATATTTTGCCCAGCTCACCACTTCAAATTGCCAGGCCCTTCTCCCCTGGCGTCCCCTGGCGCTCTCCTAACACAACCTGCACTCCCCTCACTGTGTCGCGGTCCCTGGGAGCAGTGCTGGGTCTTTCCACTTTTGTACCACAGCATGGTGATCCCTACGGTGGGACTGCAGTAATGTTTGTGGAAGGTGGTAGAGAAGGAAGACAGGAGGGAGGGAAGGGAAGAGAAAAACAAGGGAGCGATGAAAGGAGGAAGACAGGAAGGAAGGATGGGAAGAGAGGGGAGGGAGAGAGAGATGGGACTTACTAAAGATTTTATTTGACCAGAATTGTTTTAGGATTACCTATACCTGAAAACAGAGCTAAATTGATTTTAAAATGTTTGAAGTGATTACCAAATGATTATCAAGACTGTTTAATATATAAAACTTAAAATTATAGAGCAGTATTAATTAGCTGAGAGAAAAAAAGGATTGTTATATGTCAGCCAACTTCAGTGAAAAGTAGTGGAGTAAAAAATAAATAAATAAATAATAAGCTGAAGTAAAGCATGAAAAATGAGCGTAATGCTTTATGCTTTGTAAACACTTTATTGCATTTAAAACATGAAACAAAATCCAAACAGCAAATATCCTGTACGAGTGGATTGTGGTAAAGAGCAGATGATTAATTTTCTTGCATTGTTCTCCAGGACTTGCTCCAATACCACTTGGTATTTCAAAATGGGCTTTAAATTTAGCAAGTTGTAATATACACTATTAACTTGCCATATATCAGTGAATGTTTATATTTACAATATTGTGTTTAATTATTATTGATTGAAATAATTAGATCATAGTAGCAATTTTCATGAAAATGGCTGGGTCCCTCCTGCGGCTGAGTCACCATCGTTAGCTCTCCATCAACATGGACTAAGCTTAGAACATGGGTTCTGCAGTTGCATTTCCAGGTTCAGTTCCCATTCATCAGTAACTAGTTGACTAATTGCTCTATGACTCAGTTTTATCATCTGTCACAAGGACGTAATGATATTTTCCTATTCATGATGAAATATAAAGCTCTTAAAAAGAAACTAAGCATTCAATAAGTGTTGACAATTTTTTATTTCATCATTATTATTTAAAGAAGTATGATGTGTGCAGAAAAGGGCAGAAAATTCCATGTAACAACACCACTCTACTTTGTGAATCTATCTAGTTATATTTCCATGGTGTATAATGGAGCTATGCCACATTCCAGAAGAAATTTGATTGCAAGATGAATAATTTAAGATGAAGTAGGTGAGATGGTAAGTTTTAAAATGCAATAAAAAAATAAAAGCAAAGAATCTGAGATGACAGTAATATCAAATCCAAAAATTTTTGTACACTGGCTTCCTTAAAGTAGAATCACATTGATACATTGCAATCATTTGTAGAATTTACTTCAGCATTATATTCTCAATTAAAAAAAAAAAAAAACATATTCCTTAGTGGAATTTTAAAGGTGAAAATGGCTTACTATTAATTATACTGCTGCAGTACTTATGTTCATTATAGCAGAGATATATGGTGACAGCTGTCTTCTATTGCAAAAATAAATGATGGTTCTGTTGGGGCCGAAATACTTAAGGTGAGCTCCATGGCATACAGGTAATTTTATCTTCAGTTTCAACCTCTGGAAAACAGTGTGTATGGTGGGGGGTAGGGGGCCGTCCTTTCATTTGATTTTATAATAATGATGTTATTTGAAATAAATTATTCAAATAATTTATTTGAAAAGTTTTCTACTCACACTTAAAATAAAAAAGCATCTCTGATTAAGAGAAATTTTAGAAAATAGAGGGCATTTAAAAATACATGGATACATTTGTAGCTGTTAAGCTTCTTTCCTTTTCCTAAAATCTGTACATTTCTTCAAATTGTAACAAGCATGCAGGGTCCACTTAATCTCTTCTGCCTAAACAATGGAACTCCCACATAGTCATTTTTCCTGTTTTTCAAAAGTTTGATCTTTTAATTGTGTGCATGCACACACATGAGTCATTCTTAGGATTTTGTGCAAAACAGGGCCTCCGAGGAGTTTCCAGTAGTGTACTTTATTACCCCTTCTCTACTGAAACAATGACTCCCTACAATAAAGACATGCTGAGTGACCTGGGAGAAGCAGACAGTGGGGGAACACCCAGCTCTGGGGGAAGAGGCCTGGTCACGCAGACTCTCGTGGACAACTAACAACTTCAAAGACAAAGGACTCTGCCTCTCAAGTCAGATTGCCTGGTTTCCTACAAAGCAAGAGTAGGAGTCACCAGCCTGAAACTAAGTGCCAGTGACAGGGTGGGAGGTGACTGGATGCCTGAGAGTGGCCCCTGAACGATGGACACGGGCAAGGCCATAGGCGAACATGCCTGAGACGGAGGGTGCTCTCGCATGAGGACAGCGCTTCACACTTGCCAGCACTGTCACGCCGTGCCCGTGGCTTCCCAGTCAGAGTGTGAACAAGTTAGAGCAGACCCCCTTTTTCAATTTTACAGGTAAGGGACTGAGGCTAGAGAGGGACAGGGACCTGACTGCTGACTGCTGCTGGTGCCAGGGCTACTTGAATGAGATGTAGTGTTTTGTTCAAGTCCTATTCAAAATCCATCAGAATCACCTTCATTCACATCACTTCACCGCACTACAATGTGTTAGATTATGAAAATTAATGTTATCGATCTAAAAGTAAGTTTTCCCATGTCAGAGGATCCTTCCAACCTGTTTCATATACCTGAGACCACAGTTTCTTCATTAGCATTACATGAAGGATAAAATATGAGAGAATAAAAGGCTGTGATCTGTTAACAAACACTTGGATCTTTTAAATGCCCAACAAGCATTTCAATTAAAAAAATCATGCTAGCAGCTGTTAGATTTCAGGATTCTCACATATCAGAGCACATGGCTTCCCATGAGGGTGTAAGAGGCAGAAGATCACTGTGGCCAATGTGCAGGAGACAACCTAGAGCTCTGTGGTTGGCCACTCCCCAGACTCCACAGGGACAGGATTGGCCACAGCCAGGCTCTGCAGATGGGCAAAGAGAATTCCTACCTTTCAACCCGGAAGGCCACCGTGCTTTGATGTCCATGGATGCTGTGCATGGGGAATCGGGGATGAGGGTGACTTTGACTGATGTGCCCACTCTTCTGCAAGCGCAGGGATGCACTGAAACCACCTCCCTAGTTCGTGGTTTGTGACAGAGATAAAGCTGGGTCAATGTCGTTGCCAGAATATATGATTTGATTCTGATATCAATCAAGTGGGCCCCACTTATCGAGAGCACACTGAACTGTGAAGGATTTGACCATGTTAAAAAGCCAACTAAAAAAGGAAGAATCCAGAAGAAACTGTGGAGCAGACTCAGGTGGAGCACTGCAGTAGCGACTCCATGTACAAATCCAGCAAATCCAGGGGAAGAAATGTGTTTTGGGCAACATTAAAAACTTTCCTAGTAAGATTTATTTTGGAGACAACTTGTCTTCCTTCTCATAAAATATTTGCCCTATTTATGTGTACCTCTGAAACTTGGGGTTCAGTTTTAGAGGAGGATGCACAACCACCATGAATCTATGATTCCAAGGCAGGTGACTGGGGAAATTCGAGGCTGTGGATCTGTGCTTTCTATTTTATGTCATGTGTAAATCCTTGGTGCTCAGCTGCTGGTTTCCTCCCAAGGCATTTGGGAAGCTGTGTAAGTGCTGGCATCCAGGTCTGTACAATATGCTGTGGGTGTAGGTGCCTTTGATTAGCACTGGCTCTCTATAATGAGTGACTTCCTGGAATACGTGGATTGACAATATGGTCCATAATTCATATTTTATCAAGGGAAGAGCTGAAACCCAGATGGGGAAAATGACACAGGACTCCACAAATCAATATTAGGGCACTAAGCAGTGCTTAGGTTCTTGGACTCCTTGTCTGATTCTTTATTTTCCCATCTCAGCTCTCCAAAACTCTTGTCAAGTGCAGCTTGCAAATAAAAAGGCTTTGCCAAGAATGCTCTGTAACACGAACGAAGTTCAGCCTTTACAACCTGAACTTGTGTTATGGAAACTGTCAATACAAAGTGAAATTACAAAACAGTCCTGGAGACAGGATCAAAGCTGTCATAGTTTAAAGAACAGAGTAAAACTGAGGTCCATATCTTTACCCAGACTTGTTCTTAAGTATGGGGATGGTAAAAATGGCAGGTATTTGCAAAACGCACAGGTTTTGAAACAATTGCTGAGTTACAGCACAAACACACCCTTGGTTGATTACTTCAGTCAAGAATATACAGCTTAGGTGACAGGGGCAATGCTGGTATTAAATTTTGTTTTATGTTGTAATTTTTACCTGTTTGGGATCTGAATTGTGATGAGAAGTATTTCATTCCTTTGATTTACAGCACTGAGAACAAAGATTAATGGTAGGCAACTTTAATTTAGCTCTCTCAACAACTCTCAGGAGATAAGGAGCCATGAAACGATGCTACTGGAGGTTCCAGGATGGATTCCAAAGTGGTACCGAAGGGGTAACTAACAAGGAGCCTTTTTCTACTCTGGTACCTGTGTGGCCTGATTCTTCCCAGGTGAGTCCGTGGGCAGGGGTGAAAGGAGGCAGGGGAAGTGGGGTTGTGCTTGTTCACTAGAGAGCAGAATGGGTGGCACCTTTGGTAGCTGGGGCTCTTGCCAGGTGAGAGGAGGGGAGCAGCTGGTTTGAGCAGGTTCCCTGCAAGCCATCTGCTGCAAGATAACCCTCTATGAACCTAAGCAGGAGCCCCAAATGCTGAGATGTCAGCGTGCCCTCCCTTGGATCCTTGCTGGAACTGTGCTCATTCTATCATGAAGGTAGAGACTCCTAAGCCACGTGCTGCATTTCCAGCCCTTTGGGAGACAGGGCACCTGCACCGCCTGGGGGCATCTACAAAACCGCTGGGGGTCTCAGAGCAGGAAGAGAACTTGTGAATTACTTGTTCTCACTTCTTTTCTTTCAGGTGAGGAGACTGAGGTCCACATCTCTCTCAACCTAACTCTCACAAGAAGCAATTTGTTTCCATAGCATGGTGGCCTGCAGGGTAACACTCAGTTAAACCTCACAACTGACCAATTCTATACAAATACATTGGGCACATACGTCTCTGGCATATCCAGTCTCCCTGCTCTTCTCATTTGACATTCATTCATTCAACCATGCTGCGAGCAAGCCCAGGACCACTGGGTACTGACCGTGAGCAGGGTTAACAGCACAGGCCTGCTTCCTGCTCTCAGAGAGAACCTACATCCTTTTGGTAAGCAAGAGGCGGGCAGAGTCTCAGTAAAGAGTTTGGAATTTTTAAAGAGTGCAATGAAAAGTCAATGTGGTGGAGTAATGTGACACAGCTGACATCATGGTCACTTCTGTTTCTGGTGGATACTAGATGACAGGGGAGGTGGGTAGCAAGAGAGGAGGCAGAGGAGGGATAAGCAGGAGTCAGTTGCAGTATCTAAGGCAAGAGATGGACGTGGAGAGAAGAGGCTGAACTGGAGATGTGTTTGGAGATAATAAAGACCAGCAGTCTCACTAAGAGCTTGGAGCAGGGCCCGTGGGACGAAAGAGGATGCCTCCTGGTTTCCTGTCTTGAATACCTGATCAGTAACAAATACCTTAACTTTGAAGTTCATAAGATGAAAATATATGCCAAATATTACTTGAGTAAATAAAATTATTCAGTGTATCTCTGTGAGTGGCAGATTTAAAATTAGAGAAGATGTAATTATGGATAAGAAAGGCTTAGTTCATTGATCTGTTTCTGAGTTCTTGATTTGCATGCAACCTGAACTTCTGGTTTTTTCTTGAACTGCCACATCTCTGTGTTCCACCATGTGACTGAAAGTTGGGTAACAATTTTTTTTTCTACCTTCTTAGTTCCTTCATGACTAGACTTCTGTCATATTGGAACATCAATAATTTGACATGTCCAAGAAGGAAGGAAGTCAACTCAGAAATGTGTATCATCTGGCTGCTTTAAGTTTGGTTTGACAGTAAAACATATGCCTTTCAAAAGAAAGAGCTAGCTGGTTCTTGCTTTGAGATTCCTGGAGGAAGTGCACAATCTAACCACAAATGTGTCATTAATCCTCATGATATTTCACTGAGGAAGACAGGTACAGATTTCTTTTGTTTTGACAAAGCTTTCAATGAGGTAGTTTATATAACAACTTCATTATGATTTTATAAAATAAAATTTAGGCTAATGTATATAAGCATATGTTTAATTTGGGGCAATCCATCCTACTTTGTGAAGGTGAATCACACATTTAAATAATCTTAAACAGTGACAGAGACCCAATTTAGTTGTATTTATAACGTAGTGGAGAAGAGAACACCCTGAGGAGCAGAGAAGCAGATGGGCCCTCAGAGACTGGCTCTCTGTTTAATTACGACAGAGGAAGGAAGAAGTCCTGCAAAACTCACCATGTAAATAACCCACAGATTAATGCTAGTTGAATGGAAATATTCTTCAGAATCATTTGTCAATAACATCTGCTTTTTAAGATGACAGTATATAGAATATTTTTAATTCGGTGATTAAGCTTACAAAACATACTTTTGCATTTTATTATTTATTATTTTAATTTGACTGGTTTTGATGCTCATTATTGAAGAATAGATTTGTATTATTCAGTAAAAGATATTTCAGGGTGTGAAAAAAAGATAATTTTTACTATTCTACAAAAATATATTGGTCAAAATACTAAATATAATTGAAATATGAAGACCACATGTTGGGTGCAGAGCAGGCTGAACTGTGTTGTCTGCAGGGCAGGCTGAACAGATGTTGACTGCAAGATAGCCCACGCACTCAAACCCCCCTCTATTTGGTCCTTTATCACCTGTTTGTGTCAAGTCCCGCTCAAGGCTGAGCACTCAACCCCCCTTGGGCCAACAAGGCAGCTTGCAGACCCAGAGGCCCCATTAGATTTGGGCTATAAAAACTCCCTCCTGCCAGGCCCCCCTCTCTCTCCCTCTCTCTCTTGCTCTTTCTCTCTTGCTCTTTCTCTCTTGCTCTCTCTCTCTTGCTCTTTATCTTTCTTACGCGCGCTCTCTGTCTCTCTCTTGCTCTTGCTCTCTCCCTGTTCATCTCTTCTCTTTTCTCTCTCTCTCTTTCCTTCTTTCCTTTCTCTTTGTTGCACTGCTGCAATAAAGATCTTTTGGTTGCTCCGAGTGTTGTGGTCACTTTCCTTTCACCACATAGATGTGATGTTTCATATCTGTTAAAACAACTACATGAAATTAGGTGGACATTTTAGAAAACCACTTAATTTTAATTACAAACTGAGTTTTCAGTGGAAAGTGCCATATTAGAACCCAGAAATCAGATGTATCACAGACCACATCTGGAAAGTCTTTTCCCAGAGTTTTAGCAACAATACTGCTTCCAGCAATGTTCTAGCTAAGTATCTGTTTCTTTGTTGCAAATCCCAGTAGGAAGCACCTTTTCCAAGACACATATCCATTTCTAAAATAAAACATGTCATATGCTTCTCTTGAGCATTATCCAATTTAAAACACTTGGTATGATGAAATGTGTAATAAGGGGAAAAGAGACCAACAGTGTCAAGTTCAAGTGTGATAATTATGGAGGCTAGGTTTAAGTTGCCCAGAAGCTAATTTTAGATACTTTTATTTACATATCTAATCACTGTAATATCCATACAATTTTGATGTGATTACGCAAATTCTTGTCTCTGTCTCTTATGAGTTAGAAACAATAAATATTCAAACAAAGTAACACTTGTCATTTAATTTACCAGTCATCTTCCTAACTATGGAGATTCACAAAACCTTATCAAGGGACATAGTATCTTAAAACTTGTCCTTCCGTTCCCTCATTTGAAATATATGTATCACAATAGATAAACTGTGGAGCCAACCTAGATGCCCTTCAGTGGATAAATGGATAAAAAAAAATGTGGTATATATACACAATAGAATTTTACTCAGCAATAAAAGAGAATAAAATCATGGCATTTGCAGGTAAATGGATGGCATTGGAGAAGATAATGCTGAGAGAAGTTAGCCAATCCCCCCCCCAAAAAAAACAAATGCGGAATGTTTTCTCTGATATAAGGAGGCTGACTCATAATGGGGTAAGGAGGGGGAACATGGGAGGAATAGAAGAATTCTAGATAGGGAAGAGGGGAGGGAGGGAAAGGGAGGAGGCAGGGGATTAGTAAGGATGGTGGAATGTGATGGATATCATTATCCAAAGTACATGTATAAAGACACAAATTGGGTGTCAATCTACTTTATATACAAACAGCGATATGAAAACTTGTGGTATATATGAATAAGAATTGTAATGCAAAAACAGTACATGTATAAAGACACAAATTGGCATGAACATACTTTATATACAAAGATATGAAAAATTGTGCTCTATATATGTTATAAGAATTGTAATGCATTCCGCTGTCATGTATTTTAAAAAATAAAATCAATAAAAGATAAAAAAAATTAAAAAAAAAAGATGGTTAAAAGCCCCCCCCCCCAAAAAAAAAGAAATATATGTATCAAGCACAGTGGATGAATGGGCAGCTATTGTGTGTCAACAAAATGAGGATGACAGACCAGCGGCATGGTGGACATTACTCAGTCAGGAATAACCCAGGTACTAGCTGTAAGTAAGCAAAACCCTGTAAAGGAAGACAGTGGGGTACCGGGAATCCAAGACGGCACTGAACCTACTTTGGGTCACATAAGTCATCCTGAATAAGAGATGTCTCAGGAAATAAGATTCTTTACCTGCTTCTGGATTCTTATTTTCTTGCACAGTATCCCTAACAAACTCCATCTCAACGGTGTCAGGTGTGCAGATAGTCACCCAACAATGCCAATTAGTCAGGCCCTGTCTTTCCCCAACATTCTCTGCAAATCCTCAAACCTAGATCAGCTGGGCCGTCAACTCTTCAGGCCTCACCCACACAGCAGGGGAATCCAGGCAAGCCTCCCTCTGCTCAGAGCTGCACAGTCTGGTTTTCACTAGATTCAGAGTCCCCTCCTTGTCTTCCATCATCTCAAGTCTCATTAGCTTCCTTATTCTCAGAAGCTTCCCTTGATTCCACTTCAAAATAAGATAAATCCTCTTTGCTTCCTCCTCTGAGTGCATCTTTATCAGGATCCAGACCTGTCACTGGCTGATGTCTCCATGGAGTCCTAAAGCAGCGCTCTTCATTCCTTGCCCTGCCCCTCATCAAGTCCTTAACACAGGTTCTGTGTCGTGAATGGTTGTATCACCTTAAAATTCTTATGCTGAAATCCTCAGCCCCATGGGTTAGGGCACTGGGGAGGTGTTTAGGTCACGAGGACAAGAGTGCTTGTGAATGGGGTTACTGCCCTTAGAGAAGAGGCCTAAGAGAGACCCCACACTTCTTCCATCATGTGAGGCCACACCTAGAAGGTACCTTCTTGAAGCAGAAAGTGGGTCCTCCCTGGATATGGACTCTGCTAGCACCTTGATCTGGGAATTCCCAGCATCCAGAACTATGAGAAATATATTTCTGTTGTGTACACACCCAGTTTCTGGCATTTTAAAATAGCAGCCCAAATGGACTAAGACAGCAGGCATTCCTCACTTCTGACTTGAAGACTTGATTGCTTAGTTTCTAGTGTCTCTGTCATCAGTCCTCCTCCTGACTCCCCTGGAGAGGCATTTCTGGGTGCAATTATGCTCATCTGGTACCTTGCTTGTACATTCTCTCTTGGCCCCACAGAGTGAAAAGCTAACCACTAGCTGGGTGCGTGCGGTGCTGCATGCCTATAATCCTAGCAGCTCCGGAGGCTGCTCTAGAGGCAAGAGGCATGAGTCCAAAGCCAGCCTCGGTAACTTAGGGAGTTCCTAAGCAGCTCAGCAAGAGCCCGTCTGTAAATAAAATATAAATAAGGGCTGGGATATGGCTCAGTGGTTAAGTGCCCCTGGGTTCAATCCTTAGTACAAAAAAAAAAAAAAAAAGCTTACCTCTGATTTGACTCTTTGTTTAGGAGTTTGCTCCCCATCCCACCCCACCCAGGAGTTTTAGGGCACTTGTATTCACAACCGGGGTGGGGGGGGGCAAACTGCTCACTGAGTTCCAATTACCTATCACACTTCATAGAGGAGACCACAGAAAAGTAACTACAGTCCAATGTGAAAAACTTAAATTCATATGTGTTCAACACTTGGAGGATTTCCCAGAGTAAACCTCCTTGTTAAGGAGCCATTCTCCCCAGACATCAAGTCCAGCTGCCTTAGCTTAAACCCCTATTTCTAACCCTGGGGGTCACTAGTTGGGTGACTTCATAATCTTAGCCTTTGTGTTTTTCAAAATATTGTATGTACACACACACACACACACCCACACACATATATACATGCTTTTTAAAATTCTTTTTAGATATACATGGCAGTAGAGTATATTTTGACACATTTATGCAAACATGGAGTATGCTTATTCTAATTGGGATCCCAGTTTGTGGTTGTATGTGATGTGGAGATTCATTGTGGTATATTTATATATGGACTCAGGAAAAGTGTGTCAGATTCATCTACTGTCTTGGAAACTTCATTTAAAGACATGCTTTCCCTGAACTCACCCTTGTTACACGTGGCCAAGTTACTTTTCTACACGAGAGGTTGGCCTTGGCTTCCCTCTTCTGAGAGCTCAAATGTAACCTCCTAAGACTTTCATATCCAGTTAAAAGTTCCCTTTCAGACTACTCTGTACAACTCATTCATCTCAAAACTCCAGTGTCCAAAAATTCTTATCATTATTCCAGCCCCTCCCTCTGACCTCCTGGGGCCACAGCCTGCTCCTGGGATGCTCCCCTCAGGACCCACATCTTCCTTTTCCTATTTCAGCAGTTCCTATAAACACATCCTAAAGAAGAGGCCGGTATGATTTCATTAACTTAACATTTCTGTAATCATTACTTTCATACAAATAGCTAAGAAAGTGATCAAAGTTGACCCTGTGCTGAAATTTTGCTAAGCATTATCTCATTTTACCTTTGGAGAAACTCATTGGTTTTGCAGATAAGGGAAGAAGGCTTAATGAGATTAATTTGCTGAAGTAATTTTGTTTGTTAATAGCTGAGCTGGGCTGTGAAATCAGGTTTGACTCCACTGTACAGGACTTAACATTCCCTGCTTCTGCTTTCTCTTGTATACAACCTTACAAGTACACTAGTGTCTACTGTGCTTATTTATTCATTTTCAAACCAATTCATTAAATAAATATTTATCGAGCTCCAGCTCCTCTTGGCAAGGTATCTCACTGGTCTGTATGGATTGACGAAGATGAGCAAGGCAAGAGACTTCCCCCAGGGAACTGCTAAGTTGCAATGGTGCTATAAAGGTGACTGTTTATGTGGCTTCAGCCAGAGATGCAACCGACATGTTACAATCACAGCAAGATAGGGTAGCAACATAAAAATGATAGAAACATGCAGGCCTGGTAGAGTTCTTTAATATTGAGTACACTCCTAAGACTGGTGAATTTCAAGGTCAGTAAAAAATATTCTGTATGTATGTCTATCTGTTTATATGTATAGATATCTATATAAACACACAAATCTATATTTAAGTGATTTAAGTGTTAACTCTGTGAATTTGTTTTAATCTCTGTCACTAAATACATATGATTAAAATTTAAAATTTCACACAATCTTTGTGATCCATGAGAGTTTCATTGGTACCTTATAATTACTCATGTCACATGACAAGAGATTAGAAATTCCCCACTTTGATATTTGCACACTGAGACATAACATCTTTTAATATCTAATATAATCACCTCTTGGAGAATCTTTTCTTATATAGAATTAGACATTAAAAACCACATTTCTTGAACAAAGGAAATCTTTCATACTCTAAATTCCCCTATCTGTATGTACCTGCCCAAATAAGCATCTTTGGTAATTTTTATAAGCAATTCATTACAGAAAATCTTGCCCTCCTTCTCCATAACTATGTTTTCCTCCATTCTGATTTTTGTCTTACTGTCCCTTAGATATCTTCATTTTACTGTAACAAAACCAGTATCATGAAAGCCAATACAGCTCTGCAAACAGAGAGTGCTAGCCCTCTAAGGGACCCTAGCGGTCTTCTAATGAAAGTTCCCTCATTATAGGTGAGGAAAGCAGGACCCACTTAAGTTAGTTAGTTAGTTTCACAGGCAAGTTCAAAGTCGGAATTCCATTTGGGGAGCCGCCATCCATTCTGTTCCCCGGTAGGCCTCCTTTGTCTCCCAACTTCCCAGCACAGTCCTCTGCCTGTGGCCTGCTTCAGCCTGGGCTGCATGACAGAGACATTTGGATACGCACCACAGAGTGGGCGACTCAGTCAGCACACGTCATTTCTCACAGCCTGGAGGCCGAAGAACAAGGTGCTGGCCCATTCCTGGTTTGCTATAGCTGCCTTCTCCTCTCTCCCCCACATGTAGAGAGAGCTCAGTTCTCTCTTCATCTTCTCATGAGGACTCTAATCCCAGCATGGCAGATGCTCTCATGGCCTCATCCCAATCTAGTGAATTCATAAAGGCCCCACTTTGAAGTTTAGGGCCCAAATGAAGGGATTCTGGAGGAACACAGGGCCAGACCATAACACGGACTACATTAGCCACATCTTCAGAGGAAAAGGTCAAGTCAACACCTTGCTCAGAAACACAAATGCACTCGTTGACTCACTTGGGAAACAGTTGTTGAATGCTAATAACTGTTGGCAACTGGGAGTGTAAGCATGGGTGAGAGACAGACTCCTCCTCAATGGTGCTTACAACCTGGTAAACGGAGTTGGACGTGAAAATGGACGGAAATCACTAACATGTTACAGAGGCTGAGTCATTAAAGCAATTCAGGCATGGAAACCAGCTCCTGCTCACAGCCGAGATGGATCCTTCTGGCTCAGGGTCTAGATCTGATTGGGAAGACATTAGACTGAAGGTGGGAACCCAGGGGAGTGGAGAGAGTGGGGGATGGAGCAGAAGGCGTTTCCAACTGAGGGTGGCTGGACAGAAAGAGTGATACCAACCAGAAAGGGAAAGTGAGAAGAGGCCAGTATGGAGTGGGTGTGGTAGAGTCAGGGTGGTGAGGAAAAAGAGAGGGTGACCTCTAACACTAGACTAGTTGAATTCAAGGTGCTTCTCCATCCACTTGGATTGAAAAGGCCACGATGCAGAAAGAAGTGAATCTATAACTTTGGTAGAAAAAAACAGATTTGGGGCTATGGATCTAGCTATGCTAGTGGGAAATCTAGGTCTATTTAATTGTAAGTTCAACTTCACTCATAGTCTTGTTGTGGAAGACTCTGTGATTGGGCTGTATACTTTGTAAATGAGACAATGGGGATTTGGGGGGTGGGATGTCATTCTTCCCCTAGAAAGCCATCTTAAAGTCAGCACCTCCCTGAAAAGCCTGGAAACGATGACCAAAATCGGGATGCCATTTATTAGGAAGGTCATGAGCAGCTTTCACATTGACCACTGATGGAAACCTTGCTGCAGCTGCCTCCTTGCCCTGGTTGTATACAGTGTTATCCTACGTCAGGAATAAGTTCATAGGAACATGAGTGACAGCAAAAATTCAAAGAGCAAGGGAAGCACACAATTCTCAGTTGGTTGGAAAGTTATTCTACTTCCCTTGACCATGGCAAATGACTTTTCATGGCCACAGGACCTTCACCCGGCTAATGCAATCTAAATCTGACTTTGACCATTGGGAAAGAGACTGTTTCTGAATGGTGTTGCTAAGCTAGTTGACAATGAAGTTAATACCAAAGAAAATACACCTGAACAATGGAAAAAGAGGTTGACCATCCATGACATTGTTTGTGTCTCTGGATCTAGCTGTGCCTGAACCATTATTATCCCTGTATATTTTTAATTGCATTATCCAACACTTTTTCTTTTTCTGTTTAAGGGAATTTGAGTTGGGTCTCTGACTACTAGTGACCACTAGTCCTGAAACATTCAGAAGGGAACTGTATGCTTTAAATCTAAGTCACTGGATCAGGTACAAGGATAAGATAAATTCAATCATGAAATCTGACCTGTGGAATCAGGACAAAGTTTTAAAGTACAGTAGTTCTAGGTGGCCTTTGGCCAACACAAGAAAGCCCCAGGTACTCCAGTTACTTTCTTAGAAATTGCTTCTGACCTGCCTGCTTTCTTCCTTTCCTGGATTCCACTCCCTGCTTATACTATCTTCTTTCCTTTTCTAAAAAATATTTTATTAACATATTTTAATTGTGCATATTATTGAGGTTCATTGTGATATTTCCACCCATATATAGAGTGTACACTGGTCAGATCCAGTGTTTTCCTCTTAGCTGCTTAGCCTGAATCCTTAGCCTCCATTTCCTGCTCATGTCTTACCCTTTGGATTTGACAGCTGCATTTGGCTGGCTCTTCTCTGGTTTCTCAACAGCTCCTGAACCATTCTCCTCAGCCCTGCCGGCTCTCCAGGAGCAAGCTTGGTATCTGCCCACCAGCTCAGGGGAAGGCTTGCCTGGACATTTCATGCACACAGAAAGTCACACACCAGGAAGCAAAATTCCATTGTTGAATCCACTAAAAGTTAGAGCTAAAGGTCAGAAACGGAGGGGTAATTTGGAACTCTGAGAACAAAAGCAATTGTGCAGCTGAAACACCTGGGTCCTGGGCTCTGGTCACAAAAGCTGAAATGTTCCCAGGTTTCATCATGCAGTTTCCATAGTGCCCAGGGGATCCGAAGGCCCAAAGGTGCAGGGCAGTTACAAACACTAGGAAATAGTGAGAGCTTTGCAGCTATGACACAGGGTTCTTTGTTCTTTCCTCGGCATCCACACCGCAGGGACCAACCGCATCATACCCTTGCACCAGTCATATGCCAGTCAGCCAGCACCATCTTACCCTGGATTCATGCATTCATCTCCTAATTAGCCTCTTTCTTACAATCTCTTCTGAACACAGCCTCCTAGAAAGATCCTTTAAGGGCCTAAATGGATCTTGTTATTCCTGTGCTCTAACCCTCTACCTTCTCCCTGTATCACTCAGAGTCCCTGTGACAGCCTGCAGGCCTCAAGGATCAGGTCCTCTGACAGTGCTTACCACTCCTCATTGACTCCTAGCCCCAGCCACTGGCCTTCTTGTTCAGGAGAGGCCAGACCTGCCTCTCTGTGCCTTGCTGAGACTGTCCCCATGTGGCGCCCACTGATGGACCCCTCACCTCTTTCAGGCCTTGCTCAGTGTCAACTTCTCAGTGAGCCTGCCCCTGGCCACTCCAGTTTACAAGCTTTCCTCCCAGCCCTGCTCCCCTTCCCTTCCCGATTGATCTGTTAGTGATGATTGTCTGTCAACACGTCCCATGGTATACGTACGCGAACACGTTTGCCTACTGTCTGTCTCCACACACCTGAATCTAAGCTCCAGGAGGGATTTTGCCATATCCTTGGCATCAATATGATGACCAACATATTGTAGCTACATGATAAGTATTTGTGTTTTTTTTTAAATTTTTTATTGTTGGTTGTTCAAAACATTACATAGTTCTTGATATATCATATTTCACACTTTGATTCAAGTGGGTTATGAGCTCCCATTTTTACCCCGTATACAGATTGCAGAATCATATCAGTTACACATCCATTGATTTACATGTTGCCATACTAGTGTCTGTTGTGTTCTGCTGCCTTTCCTATCCTCTACTGTCCCCCCTCCCCTCCCCTCCCCTCCCATCTTCTCTCTCTACCCCCTCTACTGTCATTCATTTGTCCCCCTTGTATTATTTTTCCCTTTCCCCTCACTTCCTCTTGTATGTAATTTTGTATAACCCTGAGGGTCTCCTTCCATTTCCATGCAATTTCCCTTCTCTCTCCCTTTCCCTCCCACCTCTCATCCCTGTTTAATGTTAATCTTCTTCTCATGCTCTTCATCCCTACTCTGTTCCCAGTTACTCTCCTTATATCAAAGAAGACATTTGGCATTTGTTTTTTAGGGATTGGCTAGCTTCACTTAGCATAAGTATTTGTGAAGTGAATAATTGAATGTTAGAAGCAAAACAGCACTTTTAACTATGAATAAATGGGACAGATACTGTAACAAAAACAACCATCACAGGTCAGGTCAATTCCGAGGATCTATCAGTTGTGATTCATTCTGAAGTAAAAAGACATAACATGTGTCCAGTATGCTAAGAAATTTCAGTTATCATTTGAAGAATTGTGTGAGTCACCACGAGCAATTCTGTCATGCAGATGGAATATGTTGTAAAAAATCCATGAGCTATTTTAAAAAACGGCTTTTTAAATGAATATTTAAATATTAATATGGGATATTAATATTTGAAATTCATTCTTTTTCATAAAACAGAGTTGATCTTAGGGATAGCATAGTCTTCAGAGCTTTCGCTGGCTGCATTTTGGAAAGTACGCCACCAGAACATTTCACGAGCCACACTGGTCCAGTTAATTGCTGCTTGTTTTTATTAATTTATTTTCTTTAGTTTAAAGTTCTGGAGGATGGGTAGGTGATGCATGTGGCCAAAAATATGGTTATTCTAAGGATTTCAATGTCTATCTCTTATCACAAGAGCAGATGTTTTGTATTATTAGTGAAAAACTTTCAATACCTTTAATCGTGAACTTAAAATTGATAGATGTTCCAACTCAATTTCATCAGTAATATACATGGCCCATTTCTCCAATAAGAGATTGAGAATCCATTTCCAGCTTATCTTGATTCGTATCTATATTTCTTGGGATCGCAGCTAGATATATGTCCTTAACAATCAAGTTCTAGATTTGGCCAGGTGTGCCTGTGATCACAGAGACTTGGGCGGCTGGGGCAGGGGGATCCCAAATTTGAGGCAAGCCTCAGCAACTTAGAGATGCTGTCTTAAAGTAAAAAATAAAAAGGGCTTGGGATAGAGCTCGGTGGTAGAGCACCCCCTGGCTTAAGCCCCAGCACTGAAAAAAAGAAAAAAAATTCTAGATTTGCCGGACTCAATAGATTAAGTTAAAGTTCTGAACTTCTTGTTTTCAGAAAGAAATCTTTTCAAGGGATCCTCCTGCTATTTCCTGCAGTTGCTTCCCCCGACCTTGTCTTGCTGCTGACAACAGATCTCCCAGGCCCTGAGAGTGCTGGGCATGCCACGCACAGGGTCAGGTCTACTGTCAGGTCAGGTCTCCGTGCCCAGGTGAGCCTGTGGCAGGGTGGCCAGGGGAAAGTTCAGGTTGGCTTATCTATGCCTCAGGGAGCAGGAGGTAAATGAGGAGAGTACATGTGGAGTATATTCTTATATTCTACTAAAACTAGTTAAAATCTTGCTATAAGAGACAATAGTCTTCAGTGACCCTACCAGTCATAGAGCGTTGACAATGTGCCAGATGCTAGGCTAAGTGTCTCACCTGGATTCAGTAATTTAATCCTTTCAATCCTTGGAGATGAAGATACTGTCCCATTTCTCAGCTAAGGACCCTGAGAGGCAGAGGCTGAGCCCAAGCACACTACTCACCGCTCGTGAGAAGCAGAGTGAGACGGAACCCAAGTCTGACTCTAAAGCCAGCCTTTAATCACTGGTCCCCACAACTGCTTACTTTCTTTTTATCATTCACTATAAAAGTATTTTTGTTTCTAAAGGCACCATCTGAGATTTGCTCATGACCAACATTAAAAATGTGATAAACCTCTGGAAATATTAAGAAGAAATAAAGTCCTACTTGAACAACTTGGATGACTGTTATGCATTAAATATGTGCCTTCCCCTCAAAGAGATATGTTGAACTTTAACCCTCAGGACCTCAGAATGTGACCTTATTTGCAGATGAGGTCAAATTAATACATTAGCTAATAACATTATAATTCTGTAACTATTTCAATGAAAATGGCACAGGTGCATTAAAATAGGTTGAAATCATAATCTAGAACTATCTATTATGTTAATATTAACACATTATTATAATGATTATATTATAGTAAAATTATGATTTTGTATTATATAAGTATGTCATTTATTTTATAATATATTTAAAGTTTTATAGGTGCTCTACATCTGGGCTGATAGGATTGAGATGATGGCATTAGGGGGTCCTAATCCAATATGGTTTGTGTCCTTATGGAAAGAGGGCATTTGCATACAAAGACACACAGAAGGGGAACTATGTGAAGAGACACAGGGACAGGGCCACGAGATGATCATCGTGATGCTGCCACAAGCCAAGGGATGTCTGGGACCACCAGAAGCTGGGAGAGGCCAGGAGGGATTTCCCCTGGAAGTTTCAGAGGGAGCACGGTGCTGCCAACACCTTGATCCTGAACTTTTGGCCTCCAGAAATAGGAGACAATCTATTTATGCTCTTTTAAATCACCTAATCTGTGGCACTTTGTCACAGCAGCTCCAGGAAACTTAGATCATTCCAATGGACTGACCAACATTCTGTATTCAAATAATACAGCCCTGCTGTTGGTAAACCACCTGCCACTGACCAGAACCAGAGGGGCAAGCTGCCTTCCGCCTCCCTCCTGCCAAGTGATGAGAACCTTGGAAGTTCTCGACAGGGCTAACATCATCAAGAAATCATGCATTGTTTCTGAGCATCCCGGAGGACATAAAGGGAACATTAAGTCACGTTCTAGACCACCATGGGAATCTGAAACACTTTCCCCTGTGTCCTGACCATGAACCCCACCCCTAACCACTCAACGACTCCCTACTCTGCCTTTTCTTGTTCTTTTCCTTCTCTCTTGATATCCTTAGTCTGTGGCCTCCCTTCTGGCAAGTGTAAAAAACCACAGGTGATGTCACTGCTTTAGTTTTTGAGTCCAGGTACGTTAGTGTCAACAGGGACCACCGGGGGAGTTTGTTTACACAGCATCTAACGGACTCCAAGCTCCCCAGCAGCAGTTGCCATTGATCCTCAACCACTAAGTCACGTCGCACTGACTACCGACCTACTGCATTTTGCTAGTATTTACAGTAGTGATTTCAGATTCATCTTGAGTTTGTGAGGAAAACAAGCTAACACATGGTTAGTCAACAATTATCTCTACAGAGTGTTACAAGAACATAGTACAGGATTTAGAGTCAAAAAGTAGACTCCCTAAGCCACTGCACTTACTGAGCCATGTTTACCTCTTCATACTCACCTGTGAACTACTTGACAAGAGATATTATTCATCAGTACAGTTTCATCAACCAGCACGATGTCTAGAACAAAGCAGACCTCTAAGCCCTTTAGCTAAGGCAGGAAAGCTGACAAGGTGAAGAAGGAAATCACTCCACATCAGCGGATGGGAGCAGTTGGGCAGTACTGGACACCAGAAATTCTGACAAAATGACCTAGTGTTTGAGGCGGTTTGTGCAATTAAGAAATGATGTTGAAATATTTGGAGCGATTAATTCTAAATTGAGAAATTTAGGATTATTCAAAATCAGAACATTTTGTAGCTTTTTTTCTGTCTAAAGTATAAGCAAGGATGTCAAAGATAAATTAATATATATTACCCATGTATCTCATGTTGAACATGAGGTCAGAGATTCTAAAAACTTGCTTCAATAGGTTGACAACTAAATAACTAAATCACTATTTTCTTTTCTAGTATAGTAGAAAATTAATTTAAAATACATTAAAACTGATTATTGCTTTAAGCTGTTTGGTACCGACACATACAGATGAAACAATCAGCTCTAGCTGTAAGCTTATACCCTAATCGACAAAAAGAATGCATGCTTTGTAAAGATAAATACTTCTGAATATACCTATATCCACAGGGAAAACAATTATTATTTTATATTGTCTCATTCACTACTCAATTGCCAAATAAAAACTATCTAAAAATATTGAGATTTTAGCTAATTAGTTTCCCGATATTCAAACTTTAAAAAATAAAAACTGGTATTCTATAATAATAATTTACTTTATTGTTAAACAAAGTTTTAAGGACAGCATCAATAAATTCCTATACTATGTTTCATTTTTGCTTTTTGCCTGTGTGTACTGGCAAAACCAAATCACAGCCTATATGTGCATTATAAAGGGTACAGAGTTACTGCAAAGTGAATTTACATTTAACAGAATATGCCATCATTGCTTCCTGTTTAATCATGGATGATTGAAGTTTGCTAGCGGAACACTGTTGGTGGGAGAGAAGAGCAGGGAGAGAGGAGGAGGAGAGCGCCTGAGCTCTGTCAGTCAAGCACTGTTGCCTTCTAGACAGTCCCAAAGAAGTCACCACTATCTGATATGCCAGTTTGACAGAGGAAAAATCTCAAGGTCATTTAAACCTTAATATTGCTGAGGGCAATTCACCTTAAATTTTCTGTTTTCACTAGATAAAATTCATCACTTTATTTATGCTGCTTTCAGGTGAAAAAAAGGTCATTTTATTTAAGAATCATTATTTTACAATATTATGTTTGAAGCGATTTTTTTCCACTGATTGATTTACACGTTGAACATTCAAAAGAAGCTTTCTATGTCATTTAAAGAGTAGAATTAAGCCTGAAAATTACAAGTAGGTGTTGTCCAGTAAAAGCCTAACAAAATACAAAAATATTAAGGAGAGATGATTGCTGAAGCTGTGCCTCTCTTGTATTTTTGTCCGGGGCCCCTCCTTAACTGCTACTATGTAGCATAAAAGGCAATGCATGTGATTGACTAAACACAGGTTAGAAAGCAAGAACATTTTCAATGTGGTTACAATCCTCCTGGTTTTTAAAGCTAAAGTAATAAACTCCACATAATTCCCAGATTTGTCCACAAACACACACACATTATATAAAATAACCAAATAGTAGGTAGATAAATGCAATGAATTTCAGGATCCAAAGGATGCACACAGATTCCAACTATAGGAATATGTTTATATATCTGAAATACAGATATTTCTTATCATCGCCAGAGACAAATTACTTAGCAAGAAAAATCCACGTTTATCAGTAGATGTAATATCACATGAAAGAAGTTGAAGCTAAAGGTAGCCCAGGAGAAGAAAATAAATCATTTGGTGCGATTTGAACTGGAGAACTTGATTCAAAGAACTGGAGCCACCTCTGCCTAGTCGCAGGCTGGGGATAGTGCGGGCTGCACGACAGGGCCCTTCCTGTAACCGAGCCCTCCCTAAACGGGCTATCTCCTTTAAAGATGCCATACAATTTAGTGTGGTTGTTAGTTCAATTCCCGACTCTCTCGAGCCAGGACTATCAATCATGCTGAACGGTGGAATTATTCATACAGTTCAAGACTCTGGACTGCTGTTCACAAGAGACCGGAGAGATACGATCAAGCTCATTTAATTTAGACTTGAGGCTTGACGTGAACTTCACTCCCAGTGGAACAGGACTATTTATCTATTGAACCACCCAGTTCCTTAGGTTTTGTTAAAGTGGTTTCTGATGGAAGATTCTTTCAGAATATTTTGCATTGAAGAGGAAAGGGTAATATTATGAAAATTCTGTAATCTATGTAGCAACAGGGGATTCCCAAGTTTGAATACTAAGCGGCAGAAAGGTGAAGAATCGGATATAAATAGGCTCAAACTATTTCCTGGCCTACAACAAAAGCGCCCCGTGTAATTTTTTTGAGTTATATTTTTCCCTTAACACTGTCATACAATAAGAGGTTAGGTTAGCAACTAAATAAATAATGTCTTGTGATATCCAGAGAGAAGAGCTAATTTATTAGAAAAGGAGTCTCCATTTGCATTGACTTGGAAGTGCAGAGAAAACGGATCATCACCCCTATTATGGCAGGTTCAGCCGCATGGGAGGCACTGATGCTTTTGCTTAATGACGTATCTCACTCTATGCTTGTGAGAAGCACAGAGCATGTATCTCCTAAGATTCATCAGCAGTAAGCTGGAAAGTAGAATAGAATTCTTGGAGGCACAAAGTGAAGCTGATGGGATAAGGCCAGGAAACCAGCTGACTGCTTGGGGAAGCTCTCTGCTCTTGCTAGCTGGGCCCTGGCCACCAAGACTAAACCAACAGCAGAGGGCTGAGAGGGCTCGTTTTTATAAACTGTCAGCTGGAAGAAATACTGAATTGTTTTCTCTGGAGTGTTTGCAGTCTCATAACTAATGAATTATCTTTAAGTAAAAATAAATTGACAAGTAAACAAATACCATCTGACCTATAGGGGAGGTATCCAATATCGACCAGGGAGGTGGCACATGAGTTTCAATTTTCCTTTGAGGAGGATAAAATTATTCATCTTATCCACTCAGAGAAATATTAACCATGCTACCTGTTTCAGTTTTTCACAGAACTACAATACTCCAACTTTTAAAAATGTTACTTAATCTAAGATATTAATGAGCAAAATGGCAAAAAGTTGTCAGGAATGAAAAGAAAAATTAAAATTGACTTCAAGTCCAGCATAAGCCTTTCTAAAGGCATTGAGTGTAGAAAGATGAAAAGTTAGACCTGCAGGAGGAGCAGATTTTCTTGACTCTCCCTGGGTATTTCTTGACAAGATAGAACAGAGTTTTTGTCTTCAGAATTTTGAGGCCTCAGGAATACATTATTCTGAGTATTTGAGGGCAGGAAGACAAGAACCAAGAAGAGACAACTCTCAACCCTTAAGGAACTCAATATGAAAGCACTTCTAGTTCTGTGACTTTTTTTTTTTTTTTTTTTTTTTTTA
>NW_025999983.1:5263068-5270046 GCF_001458135.2 Marmota marmota marmota
GCTATTTCTTTTTTTTTTTTTTTAGAAATTAGAAGTTTATTAAAGGACAGCAGAAAAGACTTCTCCCGGAGGAAGAAGGGGACCCAAGAGGTGGAATCCAGTTGGCGGGCAAAGGTGTTTCCCTTTTTATAGGTTTGGTGATGGAATGTAGATTGGAAGGCCGGAGGGGTGGGACACAGGTGGGCCAAAAAGTAATCTGGTCAGGAAGGACTTCTGAGTCAGCACCTTTTTGCTGGGGGCTGTTCATTAACATTTCTTTGAGGTGGACTTTGGCCTAGGGCCTTTTGGGACTTCATTAACATTCCATGAGTTGTCCTGTTAAACCCTGCTATTTCAACAAGTATGTTTACAGAAAATGGGAAAGCAACTGTCTGAAGGCATTGACAGTAATCAAGTTATCTAGGACTTGGAGAGACCAAAATCCCAGGAAGAAGGAGAACGCCATTTAGCAATGATTTTTCCCCTTGAGATATATTCCAATTCACTCCACAGGGTATACGGGCCAGGCAGGAAACAGAGGCTCTGGGCTTTTGCCAATTTACCTATCAGGTGGGAACAATACTGGGACTCTAGGCTTCTTGGCAATTCTGACATACCTGACAGCTGATGCAATTTCCCCTGGGGACACTGGCCACTTCCTTAGCACCACCTGCCCTGAGGGAGGCCTAGAAACCGTGCAGATGACATCCACTGAGATGCTCAGGCTCTAAGCAGAAATGGGAGCATTCTAGGGCCTGGCAAATATCCCTGCTGTCAGGCTCACCTCTCTTAAGAGCTGGCCCCAGGGGCAGGACACTGGAATAGACCAGCCCTCACAGAGTCGGGGGTCCCAGCCTCAAAGATCCTGAATGGACTCCTCCCCAGTGTGGATCGCCTGTAGAATATCTTTGGAGAAATATAGTCTCCGAGCTTTCCCCATACAGTTTCTGAAACTCAATTGAACATTACCAGCCATCTCAAGACCAAATGACCAAAAGCCCAGAGTAAAAGCAGACAAATAAAAGTGATTGACAGGTGAATTAGAGATCATTATAGGATATGAACTTTAATTATGATTAGTATGTTCAAAAAGCAAGGTAATATGAAGACTTCCACCAAAGGACTGAACATAGAGAGAGTCAAATGGAAATTCTAGAGCTAAAAAGCACCTGCAAACTCTTACTGAATTAGGAATTCAGTAGATAGGGACTGATTTGCCGCTCTGCAGAGTTGACTGATGTACTGGAGGACAGGTCAGCACAACAAAAGACAGATAAGCAAACAGGAAAAAAAAGGATGAAAAGTGAAGGAAAGAGAGAGGAGGTATATGAAACAGAGGGAAAAGGTCCAAGAGGTTGAGCTCCTAGAGAAGAGAGACTGGGAATGGGCAATCCTATCCGAAGCAACCTGGCTGATAATTTCCCAGACTGCAAATAATCCTCCCTGGGATCTTCCTCAGTATGCAGGGACAATAACTCTCCTCTTCCCCTGAGTAAAGACACCTACCCAGGATTTCAATCATGTTAAAGAAATGTCAAAGTTTTCAAATTTCAAAGTCACAGGGGTATTTATCTATTGGTGGACAAAGAGTCTAAGACCATTTGTTTGGCAGAGCTCCTATCTGGGTTCTCAAAACAGGCCTGGATTCTAGGCTGGGCAGAGCTGAGAAGCCCAAGTGTGTCGAACACGATAAAGAATAGCAATTTGGGATTAGAATCTGGCAGGTAGGGCATAGATAAGAAAAGTGTTGTAAAGGGCTCAGAGAGAGCTGAGGAAGGTCAAGGAGGCTCAGAGGACATGCAGTGGACAGGAAGTCCTCAGGTCAGGGAAGTGCAGGTGGATTTTTAGGGTCCAGATGTTTCCTGTTCCATTTGCTCTGGTTGACTCACTGTGATGTGCTCTGCTCTCCCTGCATTTCCACAAGTGTGTGTTGCCCGGAACCTTGTGCAGGGGTCCTTCAGGAATGAAAGAATCTCGGGCAGGTGGGGTGCGCCTGGAAAGGAGCATTACATGCAGGATGCGAAGAAAGATGCGAGTCCAGTGGAACACGAAGTCACAGAAAGGAAGCCAGAAGAAGTGAAATAGCCCCTTCCAGTCCTTGGACCTGCTGAAGGGAAAAGGGAGGAAAACAGGCCCCTAAATTTCTCATAGTCCCATGGGTGGGTCCTTGAGCTACCCTAATGGTAAAGGAGAGGTGACCCCAAAAGACCAGAAGATGTGGGAAGCCAGCAGAAGAGGTTTGGATTCTGCATTAACTCAGCCTCACACACGCATGTTCTAGGAGGGGAAACAAGCTGGCCATATGGATTCAGCATATGTACATTTGTTTGTGTGATTTTATTTTTTAAAAGCTTTTCCGTTTTGAGACATTCACTATATCCTGTGTTATAGTTTCTAAAATCTAATAAAAACTCTCAAATTCAGACTACTGCAATGTACATGACCGTTAGTGGCAATGTGACACATGATGTTGTTGTCACCAGCTTCCTCATAACCTTTCACCCCTTAAGAGAAAGAAAAACCTACCCACAAAAGCAAACCTGAGGCAGAAAGAGAAACTGTCATTTTCCCCTGCTGATGATGAGAAATGAGGTCAGCTGGGAGCCCAGCGATGACTAACCAGTCTAGGCATGGAGCAGACCAGGGCAGAGCTTCAGAAAGGGTTTTCATGTCTTGTGAAAAGCAAATTCCTTTCTGATGCTATCTGATCCACAGGAAGGCACTCCTCAAACTGTTTGCTTCATTCTGGACTCAAACATGGAGAGAGATGAAAAGAGAGAAGGAGTCAGAGAGAGAGACAGAGATAGAGAAGGAGAAGGACAGAAAAATTGAGAACCACCTACAAGGACAGCTAGATGAAGAAAAGGGGAACCTAAGCAGGAGTCGGAGAATCATGGTGCAGGGGTGCACCACATCCTTGCCCCACCAAGAACACAGTCAGGGCAGCAAAAGCTTGAATTCTAACGATTTCTTTCTGAACTTGCCCTGCTTCTAATCTGTCATCTGACCTTGAGCGTATCAGGGCACCTCTCTGAGTATTAGCATAAATATCTGTAAGATAAGATAGTCAAGAGAGTTGTTCTTGATGTTTTTCTTCTACTATAATATTTCATACCTCCAGGTCCATGATCCAGGGGAAGTAGAAAAATCTATTATGAGGAGTGTTTATGTGCAATTAGAATTAGCAACAAACTTAAATTATGGGTTTGGTTCAGCTTCATTTGAGAAAATACTTTGACATTCTAGTTTTGATTTGCTTCAATAATTTTAGAAAATATAATTATCAGTTTGAACTAACTTATTGCATGGTTCTTAATTTAAGAAAGAGACTGACAGCAGGCACTAAGTAAATTTTGCAAATTAACAACTTAAATTTAATTATGAATTTAAAATATTGCTGAAATAGAAATAAAAGCCAGTGTTCAATAATGTTACAGATAAGAAAACATATGTTTCCAGTTCACGTTAGAACCAGTTGAGTGAAAATAACTTCCTCCTGCCACCTAAACTGGGTAACTTTCTTATCATGCCAACAATTGTTAAAGAACACTATTTCTCCAAGAGAGGAATTTGATTTGGTAGAGTAGAATGAGAAATGCCCACACAAAATAATCAAATATGGGAGATGGAAAATGAATGGGAAAGCAATTAAAAGAAAAAAGAATGGGAGGAGGAAATTTAAAGAGAAAGATGCAGAGAAAGGAGAGGAAACGACACGAAAGATCGGAAAATGGAAGAAAAGAGTAGAGAAAAAGAATATGGAACAAGGGAAAAACACCCTAGAGAAGAAATGCATTTCATTGTTTCCCCACTCCTCTGGGAACCCTTGAGCGTCTGCCAGGGTTGGCTCTGGGCCCCAATACACATAATACACATGGATGTAAACAGATGCAAATGGTTTGCAAAGGCTAAGCAAGGGCGTGGCTTTGCTATTTTACGACTTTCTCAAATTTTCACTGACTAGATTTGAAGTCACGGCTTAGCTATGACATCAAGGTATGCTATTAATGTAAAGCACTCCTGTTGAAGGAGTGCTACTGCACTGCACATTCTATTAGGATGCGGATGGTGAACGCACCTATGAGCTTCACGGGAGAGAGACTGGCTCACTGGTAACCTGGGGACAACACAGCTGTCTCAGAATGGAAATTGGTTTGGGCCTCCAAGCTTGGATCAGTGACAGAATGAGCCAATCTCGGACTTAACCTTGAATGTGGCACTATCTAGAAAGAAAAGCAGATGTGAAGGAGTTCCTGCCTTTGGAAGATCTGGGGTGGAGAAAAGCCTGTGAACTTCCTCCTGAGAGGCCTCTGCATCCCTGCATTCCTGAAGTGCTGGGCTTCCCCAAGGTGTGTCCTCAGCCCTCCTATATCACACTGCACCTGCACCATCTAGCAGCCACATGGGCCATGAGTGTTCAATGTCACTGGTGCCACATGGCAAGATGATATTTTGAATCTATCAGGCTAATTTCATTAAAATTAATTTCACTGGTTTCATTTTACTTTTTAAGATGTGGCTCCTAGAAGAGTGCAGTTGCATGTGCAGTTCATCTTCTATTTCTATTTGGCAGTGATGTCCCTCCTAGCCCCCCGGACGTTCTCATCTCTGCCCACACCTTGCCATCTCCTCTGAGCTCTCTCTCCTCATATGTTGAGCACTTAACCTGGCCTTAGAGATGGCATGTTTTCTCAAAAAATAAAATAAAATCCTAGGAAAGGACATCTTCGTAGGACTGTGAAAGTGAGTAGGTCTCTGTTAGTTTTCTGACAAATTAGAGATACACACTTTTTAAAGGGCTTATTTGCTTTCATATCACAGAGATACTCTTTAGACAGCCCATTAGCAATAGAAGTAATACTTAGAACTCATCCTGTTTAACAAATTTTCTTTTGTAATCAAAATTCTTTTGGAGACAGTAAATTGACAAGGCACCACTCATCTTTTGGATGAGGGCAAAACTTTCCACAGCATTGTCTGCTTGGCTGAATGTGGTGCTAGAATGTCCCATGGCCCTCAATTCTGAAGAGCTTTTAGACTGCATGGCAATGCTTGTCCTGTGGAATTAGCTAAGTGGAAGCAAAACCACATTAATAGCTTTCAGACACACAAAGCATTGCAATAAAATCATGGTGAGTGAAAGCAAAGATTGCTTAAATTAATACATTCATAAGTGAAATTGAGTTTGGCACCCTACTTTTGACAAGTATATGGAGTTCTGCATGTGTGGCTGTGAGTGAGGGTGGCTGAAGTATGCTTCATTTTTCTTTAAGCAGTCCTTCAATTTTGAGTTTACATTTGGCAATATGTTATCCACTCATGATTACAAATTACAACTTTGTATTGTTCTTAATTCCATCTGATATCCAATTTCTTAGAACTTCTTTTTCTTTGAAGGGATTTTAGATTTTGAAACTTCTATAGATTCTGTTTCAATATTGATTCTCTTTTTCTGTCATAGTATTTCTGAAATATTAATAACTGAAAAACAATATCATATTGCTAATTCTTTCTTCCTTTAAAAAAATTTTAAAATATCTTATAGCACTGGAGATTGAAACGAGGGCCTCATATGTTAGGCAAGTGCTCTACCACTGACTTACACTCCAGCCTTTTAAAAATTATTTAGTGGTACTGGTGATTGAACTCAGGGGTACTTGAATGTTGAGCCATATCCCAGTCTTTTTTTATTTTTTATTTTGAGACAGGTTTTCACTAAGTCCCCAGGCTGGCCTTGAACTTGTGATCCTCTGCCTCATCCTCCCAAGTGGGTGGAATATCATGCAAGAATCACAATCTCTCAGTTTGTTCATTCTTTGGATTATCTAGAAAAAACAACTATAGAAATTTAAGAATTCATGGCAACACGACAAATACATTTAAAATAAAATGTAAAAGCCAGTTTAAGAAAATCATTTATTTCCTGGCCACTAACACATTTGAAAGATCATTTGATAACTCTCAGTGCTCCAGTAGTCTCTAAAAGTCTTGGCATCACAGACAATAACATACCATACTACACAATGTATAATTTCCCTACACAACATGCTTTTTGCTCGTTCACAAAAGTATCAAAAATCTGCACTTTCATTGTTTTTTTTTTTTTTTTTGTAGTTATAAAAACAACTGATTATATCAAGGAGGTTTTGTATCTCCTTAAACTTCCTGTCACCTTGAAATAGGATGAGACTGAAAAGTCGTGCTGCCGGAAGCTGAGTCCTGAACAGCACAGGTACTGTCTTACTGCCCGGTGCCAAGCAGGAGAGATCAGACGGACCTGGGTGAGTGGGAAAGAGGCATTCTGTCCTGGGAGGTGGTCAAGGGAACCCGAGTGCACAGGAAAAAAGAGAGAAGGATCAACCTAAGGCTTAGCACTGCTCAGGTTCCGCAGAGCAAAGATTTAAAGAAAGCCATGGAAAGATCAAACTGTTTCCTGGTATTTTAACTTTATCCCAAAACAATGCTCAAGAATATTTCTAAGTCTCCAGAAATATCTGGAAGTGAACATGCAAAATACCTAATATTTGGCATCTATAGCAAATTACTAGGTACACAAACAATGTGGACAATGTAAGTCATAATGAGAAGGAAAACCAACCCATCTAAACTACCCAATACTGGCACAGATGTTAGAATGAGAACCCAGAGACACTGAACCAGTCATAATACCATACCCCGAGTGTTCAAGAAGACACAAGGAAAACTGAGCATGTCGAGAAGAAATATTACTGGACAAACCTAACTACCACTGCAGAATGGAGCAGTCAACTAGAAGACAACTCCAACGGACCTATCCAGAACAAACTGAGGAGGAAAAAAGGGCTGGAAAATGGTGAGCTGTAGTACAAATTCAAGCAGCCTAATGCATGTGGAGAAAAACGTGGAGGCGGGGCGGGGGCAGGGAAGTGGCAGGAAAACTAAAGAAATTATGGCCAAAAGTTTCCAAACATAAAAACTAGGAATACATGATCCAGGAACCTTCATAAATCCCCCCCCCCC
>NW_025999983.1:5271141-5279840 GCF_001458135.2 Marmota marmota marmota
ATATCACAGAACAAAATAAGCAATTTTTTTTTTTTTTTTACAATAAGAGAAGACCTTAAAAGCAGCCATGGAAGAGGACCACATCACACAGGAGAAGCAGAAAGCAAGAAATAAGGCAGGCCAGAAACACAGGGGCAGCTTCCTGAAAGTGCTGAGGAGTGACAATGTTAGCCTAGTCAGGGTCTGAGCCTACCAAGCCGTCTCCAAAACCAAAGTGAAAGGAAAAATGTTTAGAAATAGGAAAACTGAAAGAATTCCTCTAAAAAGATTTGAACTACAGGAAATGTTACAGGAAGTCCTTTAGCCAGAAGGAAAATAATACCAGACGGAGGTCAAGCGCTCTGCACAGAGGAATGAGGAGAACGGGCGAGCACTTGGGCAAACACTTCTCCGAGGCCTATTGGCCTGTGGAGCTGGGAATGAAGCCAGGGCCTCTGGCTCGGAGGCCAGCGCTCCACTACTGAGCTGTGTCCCTCAGCAGCAGCTCAGGTAAACACAAGTGACTTGCTTTTCAAATGTCTATTTTAAAAATAATGAGGGCTTAGAGCAAAAATAACAGGAAAAATAATAACAATATGTGTCATGGGGTTTATAATATTTACAGAAGTAACATATTTAATAGCAAAAAGGCCAGGAAGATTCTTATCTATACACAAATTTGTATAATGCCACTTGAAGGTAGACTGTGTTAAGCTAAAGATGTCATTGCCAAAGCAACAGAAGAAAACATTATAGCTAATTAGCCAACAAAGAGAAAAAGTCACAAAATATTCAATCTAAAGAAGGCAGGAAAAAAAAAAGGAGTAGGGAACAGATAGGACAAGCAGAAAACAGTGAGATGACAGATTTAAACTCAATTGTATCAATAATGAAATTAAATATAAATAGATAAGAGCACAACTGAAAGGCTCATATTGCCAGATTGGATAAAAAAAAAGCAAGATCTAACTATTAGAAGACGATTTTAAATATAAAACTACAAATCAATTAAAAGTAAAAGAATGGAAAAAACATGTTCAATACAATCACTTTTTGTTTTTTACAACTTTGGAATGTGTATATCAACTAAGATAATTTCTAAGCCAGGAATACTACCACTGATCAAAAGGGTCATTTCATACCAATAAAGTTATCAATCCAAGAAGAGAACATAATAGTCCAAAATATTTACACACCCAATAATAGGACTTCAAAACACACGAAGTGAAACTTAAAAACAACTATAAAAAAGAATAGATAGACATATATAGACACATAATTGTTGCCATTGGTTTCAATGACTCTTGTGTATTGACAGAATAAGTAGGCAGAAACATCAGTGAACACATAGGATACATGAGCAACGTTATCTGGGAACTCAACTTTAACTCATGTTCATGGAGTACTCCACCCACGAAAGCAGAATACGTGTTATTTTTCTGTTCATTCACAACATTTACCATGACCATACTCTGGAAAATGAAAACAATCCTCATAAAATTAAAAAGGGGGAAAATCATCAGTGTATTCTCTGACCACGAAAGGGTTAACACTGAATCCAAGCACAGCACCAGAACCAGGGCAGATGTCTTGGGGCTTACCTAAGACATCTGCAGGTGTGGCCTGGCAGGTGGGGCCTGGAACCCTTGATGACTGTTAGTGCAGGAGGGGATCTCTCATCATTAGGAAGACTTCATTATTTTTCCATAATATTATCTTGTTTATTCTTTTTTTTTTTTTTTTTACTAGAGTATTTGAAGGTTCCAGCCTGTCTTGGCTGTTGTGAGGAAATAAGAAGATGGTGATTTGCCCAGCTTGGGATGGCTGTGGTTCTCAACCACAGAATCACCATGGGAGTTTGAGGCATTTTAAAAAATATTTTTTATAAACATAAAATATACGTAACTTAAAATGCATCATCTAACCATTTCCAAGTGTACAGTTCAGTAGTGTCAAGTATATTTACAAGTTGTACAGACAAGCTGCAGAATTTTTTCATCTTGCAAAACTCAAACTCTGTACCTCTTAAAAGGAATTACTCTGTTTATGTCCTTTTTGTGACTGGCTCATTTCACTTAACATAATGTCTTTATGGTTCATTCACAGGGTACCAAGTGTCAAAATTTCCTTTTTTTTTTTTTAACAGAGAAATGTTTAGAGTTACCAATGCCTGGGTCTTAGCACATGCCAAGAGTTGACATCACTGCAGGGGAGCACCCCTCTGTTTAAAGATCCCTGGACAATTCTGATAAACCGATAGTGTTGAGAAAAGATGGCCACACACCCGGAGGGATCTATGAGGTGGCAGAAGCAGGGAAAGGAGTCAGGGAGGTTGCTGAGGGGGTGAGACAGAGGAATAGTCAGGCTTCCTCCTCCAGCACTGGCGGCTCCTGCAGGAGGCTGACCTTGGGTGCTGGAGGGCACATGCAGGAGAGTCTTCCCTCCAGGCCCTGCCCCACCTGGTGTCCTTCTTGCTCTGCCTGAGTTCTTGGTGAAGAGTGTCAGGGATGTGACAGAAACAGCCAGTCAGTGTCCTTTCCACCCAGACCTTCTGGGTCTACAGATAATGCTGGCTGATTCAGGTACAAAGTTAAAAAAAAAAAAATTTTTTTCAGTTTGTCCAACAATTTTTTGTAACAAGAATTTGTTTATGTAAAAACATTAACATTCAAGTTCGGTTTGTAGTTCAGCTAATTATTGCAGTTTGTTCCACTGCTTAGTTCAAAAGTCCCTGAGTAGAAATATATGTTTCAAATTATCCTCACAAACATAAAATATAATAGATACATTATTTTGGAAATTAACTGTGTTTTTATGAAAGCCTTAGGCAGATATAATATGAAGAGCATTTATTTTCACATTTCCATAGAATTTAAAAATAATAGCTTTTGTTCTCCCTATTATCTAGAATGAAAACAAGCTCTAATTTAAATAGGGACTAATGAACTTTACCTTCTGTTCCACTGCCTAAAAAATACTAATTTGACAACCAAATTAGTTTCTCCATACTAGCTGAACTCCACTGAAACTGACAGAGTACTTTGATTTGCTAGTGTCGGAGAGTGACCCATAGCCAGTTTTCCTGTTGGAGAACTCTGCTCACAGGACACTATGAACCACAAGCTGCTCTGATCCACACTCCACATCCAGGCAACAGCTCTAAAAATATTTTCCAATAGTCATAAAAGAGACCAGGTAAAGGACTTGGGTAGTGTTATGGTTTGGACCTTTGATGTTCCCTGAAGGACTCCGTGTTAGGCAATGAATCAACGTTCAGAGATGGAATGATTAGAGCTCTAACCTCATCAGTGGATTAATCCATGTGAGAGGCTGAATGGAGTACTCAGTGGTAACTGTAGGCATGTGGGGCATGGAAGAAGGACAGAGGTCACCAGGGGCCTAGCCTTGGCCTGGCTCTGTCCCTGGCTTCTTGCTTGCTCACTCCCGCTGCTTCCCGGCTGCCATGAGCACAGCAGCTTTCCTGGGTGCCTTTCCACCATGGTGTTCCGCCTTGCCTCCAGCCCAGAGCAGTGGAGCAGGCTGACCATGGATCAAACTGCTGAACTGAGTCAAAATAAATTTTTCTTCCTTTGAGTTGTTTTTGTCAGGTATTTTGGTCACAGCGATGCAAAGCTGACTACACAGATTAATAAAAATCCATTAAACCACTAATAAAAATTAATAAAAATGCAAATGCTAGAAATAAACAGCTAAAACCCTGCCAATTCTATCACTGCCTCCTGCATCCTTAACTGTCAGGCTCCCTGTTATTTCTACCATCCCAGAGTCTAGAGACGGACCAGAGGAGGAGAAGAGAGAGGTAAAGCTGTTGTCAGGAAGAGGCTCCATCTTATTTCAGTAGCAGCCACTCTTGGCCCAGGTAGTGCTGGGCAGCAGACTACATCAGCTTGTAAAGTTTCATAGAATTCTGTCGCTCCCTTCGTTACACTCAAGCTCAGGCTCCTGGCTCCCTTCTCCTTCCTCACTTCCTCATTGCACTCCTTTGTTCCATGGTTTTTGCTTCCTCCCTCCATTACTTCTTCATGCAGTAAATAAGAGCAAACCCCTAACATGTACCCAGAATAAGAGGGTGATGAGAGTGTGGAGTGGGAGGGAAGGTGTCCGGGGTGAGGCTGGATGGGCTGCTGTGGACAGCTGTGCTCCCAGCATGGCAGAGCCATCAGGTGGCTGTTCAGATCTTCCTAAAGGTGTGCACTGACCCCTAATAGGTGTGTAACACATTGACTTATTATGACATAGCTATTTGTACTGCTTAGACCGTGTAAACTTACTGCTTAAATTTTAAGTGCTTAGAGAATTTTAATGAGATGTATACAAAAAAATAACACATATATGTAAGAACATGTTTTTCTGTAAAAACTTTGTTTAGTAAAATATAGTGCAACACTTTCAATTGATATTGATTCACTCAACTGCAGCCGAACACTGAGGAAGGATGCATTTTGAACACAGCATCTGATTGACAGTGTCCCAGGCCCGTGGTCTGTTATGCCCACACATTGCCATTCCCTCCACCCCGCCACCTTTGCTCGTCACTGCCTCTAGCAGTCGGCCCTCGTTGGGAACTCCATTGGTTTGTATTCTTGATCTGACCTGTTCTGTAAGGGGTCACGGGAAATGTTCTTCTGGAACAAGGTGCAGGTTATTCAGGATCCAGAGAAGTCTCTCTTTCCTGGGCACTCACCCACTGCCTTGGCTAATCACCTTGAGAATTACCACCAGACTCCTTTTCTGGTCATTTTAGGCCCTAGGCATCAGGGACCACACAAGGTCTCTGTGCTTATATCCCACAAATTTCAGACATGACTTCTACAAACCCGCAAAGCCCTGTTTTTCTACAAGTATGAAGTTCTTTTTGAATTTCATCATACTATGTTCTTCATCTAAAACAAACCCCCCAGACCACTATTTGTTCCAGTATCATTTTCTACACAGTTCATCTCAAACTGTTACTTCTTAAGTTTACGACCAACTCCTCTCCCTTTTGAACGTCCGTTGGACTAGATCCTCTCTAGGTCCTGCAAAGTCTGGTTACTTGTCCAGTCGGCTTCTCTAGACTCACTCATCTCTGCTATGTCAGCCTTGCACCCCAAATCACCCCAGCATCATGTTGAATGCAAAGACACATGTGGATATTACACATGAGGCCAATAAAATTATTCTTTTACAATATGAAAGGAGATCCTAACATGAATTTACATTTGAAATAAAATAGAATCATTTATAAGAAGTAAATGGCCAACCCTGCTCTGGATTCCCATATTTTTACAAATTAGTTCATTGAACATATTTTTATATTCTTCAGTTGTTTAATATTCAATTAATTCAGTGGATGAGCACACAGTTTCCACCCTTTTCAACATGAAAATCAACTTAATCTGTCCTGTGGATCGCCTTTCATCATACCTACAAATGTGCACACCCCTTGGAAACCTGAGCTGCCCCTCCATTCTTCAACTCCATCCTTCGACTGCATTTTTTGGTCTTTAAAATCACATGCTGGTTCTCGGAATACCAGAAAACAAAAATTGCTGGGTGAGCACAGTGAGCCAGGGAGCGCCCGCGACTGCGGCAATAAGCTGCGTTCATGACGGGTCCTTAAACGCACGAGAAGATAAAATTTCGGGACCACTTTATTTTAAGTGTATCATTATAAATTGGTTTGATATTCATTATCAGAGTATAGATAATTATGAGTTCATTTGGTATTCATATGGATGTCACACGTTACATCCAGAGGCGTTACACTATAATTTAGTATTAGTTAATGGTCACTAAAAATAAAATGTTATCAAATTTCCCAACAGAACACATTTTAAATGAATTTAACCCAAGATGATTAATAGGTAATACCTCTGACAATTAGCTTCCCTCTATAATGAGGAGAAAACGAATTTTTAATTCATTGAATATTATTATCTTGAACAATCTGGTGGTTTAAAAGTGCTATATAGAATCTGCTAACAAAATGGCAAGGGAAAGTAATAATTTGTCTGCGTCCCAAGAGGCTGATCATTGGGATAATTTAAATAGCGAGGTTGGATGAGCACACGGTTTCCACCCTGTAAACACGTTTGCTGCTCACACACAGAATTGTACATCAGTTGAGGGATTATTAGCAGGATTATACAGCCATGAGTGAGAACCTATAAGAGCCAATAAATACAAATGTACTCCTTTTTTTCCCCCAGAGTTTTAGAAAATTCCATTCCCTCTGCACTCTTTTGCTCAATGAATATCATACTGAGAGAGAGATTGGGCAACACAGGGAGACACGTGCAGAACTGAACGGCAAGGGTGCGGGACGCAGGGCTCTGATAATGTCAGGATTAACTGTGAAGATCCAGAGTGAGTTTATTGCTCATTGCACAAAACAGGATAAGTGTTCTTTGACTTCATTTTAATACTGAAAGAACAACGATAGATAGGAAAACAGATGCAAATTCTTTCTTAGTTCAAAAATTTGGCAGCAGGGTATGCACTCTGATATAAAATTGTCAGGACACCTGAGCCCCAGTTCACCTCCTCTAATTTTTCTCTAAAATGAACCTGGGACAACTGTCCCTGAGTCAGGCAGACGTTCACAGTGCAGGCCCTACTGCTTTTCCAGACCCCTTCCTTGAGGAAGGTATTGCACTTTTCATCCCAGAAACAAGACCACTCATCAAGATGAAGATCCCCCAGCTCCACATGCACCGGGGATGGGCGGTCTGCTGAGGCTGGGCCTGCAGTGCAGCTTGAGTTGCTATGTGCATCACTGTGCCAGGAGACACACACTATGTGCAATGTTGCGGGACTCCCCACAGAACCAACTGTGAAAGTTAAAGCCATAACTATGCTGATTGCACCAAAGGAAATCTAAGATTAAGTGAGTTTCTCAAAATAAGATGGTTAATTTTAGGCTGGCCTTAAACCCAGGCATATGTGACAGCAGAAGTGATTATTTGGTGAAACTTGGAGGTCACCATCTACAAAATTAAAATATTCTAGGGAAGAGACAAAAAGGAATACATTGTGGAAACTGTAACTTCTCAAAGTTAGAAGACAAGGCAGTATGGATAGAAGAAGCAGGCCACACCAAAAACTGGTGACCTGGGACGGCGTGGTCACTGTACCTGTGTATGGGGAGCAGGGCCCAGGTCCACTAACCCACTGTGTGTCCTGGCAGACATCAACTCCTGTGAGACCTGACTGTGTTGGAGGATAAGTCACGATGTACAACACAAACTGAGCCTATGTCAAAGAAATACAAAAGGGAGAAAAAAATCACCCAGGGATGCTACTTTATATATTTAAATTTTTTTTCTACTTGTGTGTTGCAGTAACAAAATTCATGGGACTTCTTGCTGTCTTTAACAAAGTACATTAGGAAGGAGCCTTTCTAAGCCAGGGGGCTGCCATAGGGAAAGCAGGTGAGAAAAGAAATTAAACAGAACAAAATGCAAAAGGTATTAGATGACCTACGACATATATGATCTCACTTTTAGAAAAAAAGGAGGAAAAAATTAAAACAGAAAACATAGCTCAAGAAATAATGGAAATAAACTCTCCAAATCTGGTGGAAGTCATAAACAGATTCTAGAATCTCAACATATCACAGAGAAAATTCAAAGAAGCGATGCCTGGACATATCATAGTGGAACCACTGAAAGCCAAGGAAAATTAAAACGACCGGGAAAACAGCAAGCACATGCACAGGAACAGTGATTCCAATGCCCATAGATTTCCCATCAGAGTCTACGTAGACCAGAGGACAGAAGAACAGCATCTTCACGATGCTCACAGGAAAGAATCATCAACTCAGAACACTCTACTCAGTGAAAATGTCACTCAAGAAAAAAGGGTAAATGAGAACATTTTAAATGAAAAGCAAAAAAAACTAGGAAAATTTGTTGTCAGTGTACCTTGTTTATCAGAAATACTGAAGGAAATTCTGCAGACAGAAGGGAAATGATACCAGCGGCGACCTGGAACTTCAGCATGAAGGAAGGGCCATAGAAATGGCAAGTGTCTGGGTAAATATAAAGCCATGTTTTCCTATTGAGTGTTTTACATAAGGATGGCTAATTGGAACTAAAGGTATATCACTGACTTGTGAGATTTTTCAGTGTCTGCAGATTTAATGCACATCACAGCTGAAATGGAAAGGTGGGAGAGAGGGGCCAGGGAACCCTTGGGGCTTTGAGGTTTCTGTAGCACAGCACTGACTTCATCAGACTTAGGCACGGGTGTTGAATCCATAGGCGACCACAAAAAACAACACAGAAGACCTCACTAAGACGTACATTAGACACTGATTGTCAAATAATACTGAGAGTCAGGAAGTGGGAACAGAGTGGGGAGACAGAGAAATGGTACAAAAAGAAGATAAGTAAACAATAGACCCAAATCCAGCAATTTCAATAATCACATTAGACATGAACAGTGCAAAACACATCGGCACACAGTACTCCACACACCAAACATGCCAGTCTGTGTGCGCATGCATTATGAGGCCTACAATCTAGGAAAGATTTTTGCATTTTTATTTTTTTTTTATTTTTTTTTTGTCTTTAATTTTTTATTGTGGGTTGTTCAAAACATTACAAATTTCTTGACATATCATATTCCACACTTTGATTCAAGTGGGTTATGAACTCCCACCTTCACCCCATACACAGATTGCAGAATCACATCAGTTACACATCCATTGATTTACA
>NW_025999983.1:5282493-5335674 GCF_001458135.2 Marmota marmota marmota
CAGGAGTGATTGGAAGCTCTGTTCAGCCGTGGGCCACTGGGCCTTTTCTGCTGGTGGTCACCGTTCCGCCTACCTGGCAGGCGCTGGGGGTGGGGGGCAGCTCTGCCCCTCAGCAGGCCGCTGGGCCTGCTCTGATTTTTGCATTTTTAAATGGTTAAATTTTAAGTGGTTGTAACCTCAAATTTGGCTCTTGGGTTACAAAGCCTAACATATTTGCTCTCTGGTCTTTAAGAAATAGTTTGCCTGCTCCTTGAATATAATAACAGGATCATTTCAATATATGTAGGAAAACAATTTGATAAAATCAACACTATTGATAATAACTCACCTGAATCAAATGTATGAAAGATGATATGTCATGAGCTTTGTAATGTTTTGAACAACCAATAAAAAAAAATTAAAAATAAAAACTTAAAGCAATTAAAGCAAATTGGGAATAGTAAGAAATTTCTCAAGGAGAAAACGGGCATTTATGAAAGATTCATAGCCGATATCATACTCAATGGTGAAAGAATGAACTGGCTGGACAAGGTGAAGATGCTCACTTTCATCACTACCATTCAACCTTTGAGAGGAGTATCAAGAAAAAAAAATGCAGGGAATACAGAAACAGAAGGGAAGAGGAAAGCTTCCTATTCCGGATATCTAGTTGTTTACATAAAAAGAAAACCTCAAAGAACTTACAGAACCATGACCAGAAATGGCAAGCCTAGTGCCACGTAAGATTAACATAAAGTTATTTACATTCTCATCTGCTACATGAAAACTATTGGAAAATATATTTTAAAAAATGTTTAATACCATTTACATTAATGCATTAACACCAAAAGTTATAAAATAGGAACAATGATAATGAAAGATACTCATGATTTCTGCACAAAAATTATAAAACATGCTAAAAGAAACTTTAAGGCCCTAAATGATTGAAAGAGAGAATCTAGGAATCCTCCCTAAGTTGATGGATATGTTCAAAGCAATCCTATACAAGTAGAACAAGTTGGGATTTTTTCGTTTTGTTTTTATTTTTTGTAAAAAATAGCAAGCTGATTTCTAAAATTTACAGGAAATGCAAAAGTCTTAGGAAAGCCAAAAAACAAACAAACAAACAAACAACAACAACAACAACAACAAAAACTGAAACCTGGAGAATGTTAACCGACTTTAGGACTGGCTGTATCGCTGCAGCTTGAAGTTGGTGTAAAAAGAAGACTAGGTCAATGCAACGTAATTGAGAGTCCAGAAATAGACCCATATTCATATGGTCAATTGATTTTTCTCCCTTCAGTTTATTTGTTTCTTTCTTCTTTTGTTGTTGTTGGTCAATTGATTTTTTTTTTACAAAAACATCAAGGCAATTGATGGGAAAAAGATAATCTTTTCAATAAATGATACTAGGTAAACTTAATATCTGTATGGAAAAAAAGAGACATCAACTCATATTTCAGGCCATATACACAAAAATTAAAAATTGATCATTGGACTAAATGTAAAACCTAAAAGCATGAAACTTTTATAAAAAAAAACCCTTAAACAAACAAAACACAAGAGATCTTGAAGCAAGCAAAGTTGTATTAGAATAGCACAGCTGAAAGTGAAAACATAAAAGAAAAAAACAATAAACTGGATTTGATAAAAATTAAGTACCTTTGCTCTTCAAAAAGTAAACCCTTAGGAAAATGAAAAGTTTGCTATAGACTGTGTTAAAATGTTTATATATATATATATATATATATATATAGAAAAAGCACATTTATAAAATATATAAAGAATACTTCCAATTTAATAATGAGACAATTAACCTAATAAAATGGGCAAAATACACTTAAATATGCTTACTAGGGAAATGCCTGATCACTGCACTCCCAGGAAACTAGCTAGATTTAAAAGAACCACACCAACTGTGGTTGGTGGGGACTAGGGCTCTTGGTATTGCTAGTGAGAGTGTGAAGTGTATAAATAGTTTGGCAATCTACTTGGAATTTTCTTAAAAATGTGAACAAATACCACTGACTGTGTGACCCAACACTATACTCCTATTTCCCAAGAGAAATGAAAACATGTTCAGATAACAACTAGTATATGAATGCTCATGTGAGCTTAATTGTTAGAGAAATAGAACTGGGAATAGCTCAAATGTCTTTCAACAAGTGAACAGATAGACAAATCATGTTTCCTCTAAACAATAAAACATCATTCAGGGGCTGGAGTTGTGACTCAGAGGTAGAGGGCTCGCCTAGCACATGTGAGGCCCTGGGTTCAATCCTCAGCACCCCACAAAATAAATAAATATAATAAAGGTATTGTGTCCAAAAAAACATCATGCAGCCATCATAGGAGTAACTTACTGATATATGCAATGGAACAGGCTGAACATCAAAATCATTTGCTCAGTAAAGGGATCCCCTGCCCCAAAGACAGGGTACAGGTGGTGTGGTGACACTCTGGTACCATTTTAAAATATAAGAAATAATCCATAGTGGTTACATGGGGACAAAGGAAAATTTGGGAGGTAATGAAATGTTCATTATCATGATTGTTGAGAGGGTTTCATGAATATACGTAGGTCAACACTGATCAAGCTGTACACTTTAAATTACTGTGATTTATTGCACTACATTTTTACTTCAGTGAAGTTGGAATAATCATAATGTGGACACACAAATAAGTAGAGAGGCTTATTCCAGAAAAGCAGGGATAAATGAAGATGTCTGGCCATACTTCTTCTACATAAAACTTTATACAAAGTTGAAATCTCTCCTGAGTTCATTCCTAATGGTAGCTCTCTTATCTAGTTTTTTGTTTTGTATTTTATTGCACCAAATGTATAATAGTTTCTGTGCTTAACATTACATGAAAGTATCATAGTGAGTACATACAAATCTTCATTTATGCTTATTTCATTAGCATACGTTACAAAGCTGCTTCACGTGGAACCATAGGAACAACTGTACAGTGCTTCTGGGGGTGGGGGAGAAGAAAATTCAAGACCAATCCATGTACTCCTGCGCCTGTTCAGCAATGCACTGCCTTGTCAGAGGCAATGAGACATTGGAGACAATCTGAGAGCAATCACAGGGATCAAGGATAGGTTAAAAAAGTGGTAGAAAAATACTCAAAAGAACTCTATAGCAGTCATTAACAACAGATGGGATTTGCTTTTAATAATTTGGATAAACCTTGTGACTGGACATTGTTTCCCCTTCCAGATCCTCTCTGTTATAAGAAGCTGATCTGTGTGGTCAACAGAATGGTCACTGTCTTCTAGCTTCCAGTTTTGTTTGACTAATGGATGACTTTGGCAGAAGAACAGAAGGGAGGAGAAAGGGTAAAGAGGGAATCTGCTCCCTGGCTCTGGGTCCACCAGGTTTTCTCAGTGGCAGCTTACCCCTCTTCCCAAGACAACTTTCCTACAGGAGCTCTGGGGTCAAGGGATCTTTCCTAGCTGTCATCATTTGGGGCCTAGGAGTGTTAAAAGCTCAGTTGTCACTAGCAGCAGTACTTCATTATCACTTGGCTTGCCTTTTCCCCACACCTTTGAAAATCTTTGCAAATAAACTCTCCTTGAATTATCTTGAATTTTAGTAGAGTAGAATGTTACAATATCTAGTAGAGCTAAAAATGGGCATCTACTATGACATAGACTCTTCAATCTTGGTTATAATCTGGAGAATCATCGTGCATGTGCAGCAGGAGAAACCAACATAGTTGTTTACTGTGAGTGTGTGTGTGTGTGTGTGTGTGTGTGCGTGCACACACACACTGTAAATATCATAAATACAGCAGCTACTTGAGCCAATTTATTTTTCAAAAACATTAGAAAAGATACTACCAATTAAGTAACTTCAATTAAATAACTTCAGACCACTGGCCCAGAACATTTCATTTATTTTTGGTAATAGGAGGGAGAAAATCTATAGTTTTTAAAGTTTGAGTAAGAGTTATTTTTGGAAGAGAATGAAATTACACAAACTTGTACTTTTGAGACACTTGAGGCAAAACTGTACCTCCACCTGAGTGGTGCAATTCTTCCTTCTACGAACAATAGAGCATAGTTTATTGTGCTGATCACATTATAATGCAGCTGTGCTTCATGCAAAGCAGAAATAAATGAATGTAAAATGAAGCTGTTTGCTGAAAATAACTTAGTTCTTGATTTTAATTGTCTAAGTTAATGAAAACAAATTGACATCAATGCAGATGTATATCATAACTTAGAACATATATCACCTATGCTGTTCAAAACATCGACTATGATTTTCCTAACGCTTCTCAGTATAACATAGTTTGCTCAATTGTCCCTTCCTGTGAAGACAACCCACAGGACTCTGGAATGGAAAAATGAGCTGTATTTAATGCTGAGAACCTCAGTAGCCAGCTAGTATCTGAGCTGCCTCAGTCACAGGCCAGAAGGTGAAAGTATTTCTTTTGGGTTGATCCATTTTTTTCTCATTTCTGATTGGGTTCTTAGAACTAATATGCAGAGGCAATTATGGTCAATGAACTTCTAGTGCTTGCAAGTTGCCCTTCTAATACTTTGGCAATGCAGCTGCCTCTGGGTAATCTGACGTGGGAATGGGGACAAGAAATCCCAAGTCACTACATCCTGAACAAATATTTCCTGAGTGAAACTTCTGCCATTTTGAGCTATATATAATTTTCAATATATCTGATTCTTGTTTTGAAATAACTTGTTAATAGTAATAGAAATAGAAAAGTTCAATATAATGGTTTTTACATTTTTTCCAATTCAAATGAAAATATTTGCATTTATTCATCTATTATCTATGTTCAATTATCCAAAAAGATAAACCACACAGCTAAAAAGTAGTGAACACAACCATAGCAGTATCTAAAAGCTGTTTGGTTCATATTGTCTTCTTATTCAGAAAATAAACATTAGTGCAAAAAAAAAAATTAGCTAGTAAAGAAAAATATTTTCCTGTGCAATTCCCCCAGCCAATAAAAAACAAATTGCAAAATCTTTGTAGAGTTGAGAGTGTGAGAGTTTTGCTCATTTAGTTATTTTTGCAGTGCTGTGGATCCTATCTAAGGCCTTGCACTTGCTGGGCAAGCTCTCTACACTGAGCTACATCGCCATCCCTAATGTGAGGGCCTAGAATCAGCCAATCCTTAATGGAATTTAAGCTTCACATTTTAGATCCTTGGTGACCCTGAACAAGTTATTCAACCATTCTCAATCTTACTTTACTTACACATAAAATAATTATATTTATTACAAGGTGGTAAAGACTAAGAAGAAAACAGTTGGTAAGGTAGAAACTATGATCATTCTCTGTATAGATGAGACAACCAAGACCAGGAAGGCCAGGTCCTTTGCCCATGGTTACATGAATAGCAAGTGAAGAAGCATGTCTCTGAGTCCAGGCTTCCAGCTCTTGACCCTAATCACAGCTCCACACGTACTGACTCGCAAGTGCTTGCTCACAGGGCTGCTGCTGAGGGGAAACGGAATTGCTGGTGTCAAACTGGCCCAAATATACTTATTCATGCATACATTTAATCACTCTTTGGGTCTACCCTTCACTTAATGCCTATTATGTGCTAAGCACTGGGAAATAATTCACAGAAGATACTTCAGATAATTCATGGTCTTTACTATTAAGGAGCTCACTGTTAATGGATAATAGACCCACAAATAAAATGTTACAGTATGATAAATTGTATTGATACTTAGGTGCACAGAATACTATGGACACACAGGAAAAAATATCTCTCAGGGAAGGGGTAGGAGCAAGATCAAAGAAACTAAACAAGGTAATCTTCAAGGGTCATTTAAAATGATAAATAAAGGCAACAGTGTGGAAGGACCTCAGGGTGGAAGGAATAACATGGGCAAGGTCATGCTTAGGACAGAGAGGTCAAAATTAGTACATGAAAGAGTAGGCTCATTTGGAAGAATTACAAAGAGTTTTCATGACTGGTTGATGAGAGTATCAGGAAATGAGACCAGAGCATCAGGAAAAGGAGAAAATTAAGTGGAGTCTAGGAGTCTTGTGCCAACTGAATCTTGGCACTCTTGGTACAAGAATGCCCCTTGGAAAGACTATGCTAAGAAGGTCACTTTTACAGTGGTAGATATCACTGCCCTCTCCTGCAAAGAGCCAAGACACATAATGACAGTCTGATGATTTACCAAGCTAAATTTAGACAAGCTGTCTGAATTCTGAGCTTCAGAATCACAATGTTGCATTTTTATTGTTGCTATATAAAGAGTTAAATTTTTTTTCAATAGTAAAAGTCTGCAGAATCGGTACATGATTTTATCTAAATATTTGCTTATGACTTAACTCCAGTAGTTAAAACCACAAAACAGTGACATCTAGTGGTCACCTACCCAAATTGCAGTTTCAATTTAAGTGGCTCACAAATATCAAAATTTGCAGGGAATGCCACCAGGAGGTTTTCTGTGGTGCTATCATACGAATACTTGCTTTCAAGGCCTATGAGATTTCAGTCACTGATGACATCATAGTAAGTCTGGCTCTTGATATTTAGCTATGTGAATTCTTAAAGATGGAGGGACTTTCAGTTCACCAGCCTATTAGAACAGACACACATTAAAGACATCAGAACTTGTTTGTGAAATATGTGTTACAGCTGCAGTACTATCATTTTATTTTAACTATAAATACAATTTTTAAAAATAATAGATATGAATAATGTAGCTCTCCCATGCCTCAAAAACGAGGCACATATTCAAAGTTCATAGGTCTATGTTATTTGAGGTTATGGATTGAAATAAATGACATCATTCTTCTTCCCACTATGCTATACCTGATGAAGTCCTACCAGATAAACCTTGCCTGCTGAATGCTAGTGTCTAAGGGGTATTTTTGTAGGAAATATTTTTCTGCCCTTTTTCCTTCTTCTTAAATAGAAACATTTTCAAATGATTCCAGAAATTATTTTCAGACTATGCAAAAAGAATTAAAAATGTCCAATAAGAAGAAAGGAATGGTATTTAATTTCAAATTTGCTTTATCAGTGAGTTCAGTTATTCACTTACTAAATGCAAAAAAATAGGCATGTATTGGTAATATTTGCAAATAACACTACTGAATCTAAATCATTTAAAAACTATAGATCAGAGAGCAGCCATATTTAAAACCTGCAAGATTTAAAGGGCAAAATTTGCATAAACAAATGCATAGTTTCCCGGACAAAATATCTTGAGTTAAAAAAAAAATGTGATTTATGCAAATAGTTCAAATAAAGAACTCATGGTATATAAGTAAAGACTTTTTCAATAATGAGACTTAGTTTTATTTGGAGAGGCTTTTTTTTTTTTATTTAAGGCTTCTGCTTAAGCAGTATTTAATAGAATGTTAACTTTCAATATCCTAACATCCCTGGCTTCTCACATGTGTGAGATTCCCACATTTATATTGTTTCCCAAAACTCACTGGTTTTCATATGTTGTAATGTGCTAGGTTCTAGAACTTTTTCTGCATTTCCCATAACATGCATATTTCTCTGAGGAGCTAGGGAGATGATCATTATTTTCAGTGAAATTTGCTTTTGAGATACAGAGATTCAAATGAAAAGAGGCGATGGATACTGAGGCTATTCTTTAACAGCATATCAATTGCTTTTGGAAATCCCAGAGGCAGAGGACTTAATACAACTCCCTCTGAAACACCTCTAGTTCTCATGCTCAGGTGAGTGCCATGCACAAAGCTGCCATCACCTGCACAGGAGAAAGGTTGTGAGGAAATCCACAGCAGGTATGCTCACCAGTGCTGCCTTGTCATCATCACTATGTCAAAGTTTGTGTTCACCTGGTGACTGTATTTCCTAAACGTATTTAACTCTGATCAGATGATTCTTTCCAATAAAATCTGGTATTTAAAACTGTTTGGAGAAGCAGCATTATTTATTATTATTTAATTTTTACTAACAAAAGAAAATCTCTTCCCTATGTCAAAGTTATTTCCAAAACTCTAAAAATGCTCATCAAAAGCAGAGATGAGGGCTGGGATGGGGCTCAGTGATAGAACACTCGCCTCGCATGGGTGAGGCACTGATCTTCAGCACCACATAAAAATAAACAAATAAAAATAAATGTATTGTGTCCACCTACAACTAAAAAAATATTTAAGGAAAAAAATAGCAGAATGATGTTATGACCTTAATTCAGGGGAAGAACCATTGATATCAGGGCAGCAAGAAGAGCTTTGGGCCAGACCAACACTTACATGCTCCCTGTTCTGACATGTTTCTTTTGAACCTAGGAAGAGTTCTAAAAAGTAACTTTACTTTAATTATTATTTTGGAGCAAAACAAAATAAAACATTACTAACATTCAAGACCAATCTTTAATACTCATGAAGAAGATCGTAGTAAAATAGTCTGAAAACCTTGCCATAGCTGGGACCAAATTTTTTGCAGCATTTTCTTTTTTCCGTGTCAAAATAAAAACAGATTCTAACTTTGATTAGAACTATTCAAACCAGGAATTGCAAAAGTGGCCTCCCATGTCACATTGCCTTCCTATAGCCCCCGTGGTTAGGGAGGTGACAGGTTCCTGTTTGGTGGGACAGTCCTTTACTGTGCCTGCTGTCCCTGTATAATTAATGATCAACTCCATTTCACTCTCTTTTGAGAGTGGTTTGGACATTAGATACATGCTGTCCTCCTCCACTGCCAACCACGTGACTTCAGGTGGAGTGCTTAGGCAGCTCCTGCCAGTCAATCATAGCTCAACACGAGCTAGAAGCTAAACTAGTTGAATGAACATTCAAATAAAATTAAAGGTGAAATGAAATAAATGGAAATATCTGTCACATTAAAGTGGTCTCTTTCCTGGGCTCCTCTCTCCTTCTACTAAACTGTTTTAGAAAGAGCAAAGGATTAGATGTCAGGAAGCTTTAGTATGGGGTCTGATCATCTTCTAGTTTGTTTATTTTTGAGATTAAAGTATTAAATTAGATGCACCAAGGACTCTTTCCAGCTCCCTCTCTGTGACTCCCTCTCTGTAACCCCGTGTCAAGCTGTCAGCAAACTGAAAGCTTCCCTCACTTTTATAATCGTTAAACTTACTTCAGGGTTAATGAAGCACCATCATCACCATCATTGTCGTCTTGGGAAGGAGTCCTTTCTATCTTTAGGTCCCTTCCATACTATTGATGACAGGTGAGTTCCAAATGATAACATAGCTTATTAGACATTTCCTCTCGAACTTAACTGATGCCAGCTGAATGACTGTGACACTGCAAACATGCCCCTGCAGCATGCCTGTCTCAGGCAGTGGCATCACCAGCTGAGCTACCTTGTTGCTCATGCCAGCCATGGCTTGCCAGGGAAGAGAGAGGCTTTGATGCCCGATTCCACAAGCCCCCTCTCCCCACTTCAGCCTCAGCTGCTCTGCTCTCTCAGTTCTGTTGTAGTCCTGGCTCTTTCTGCATCGTCACCCATATCCTTCCCTCTGTCTGGACCACCTTCCCATCCCGGCTAACTCACCCTCATCCTGCAGGTCTCACCACACAAACACCAGTCGAAGGAAGCCAAGCTCCTCGCTCCAAGGTGGTCAGCCAGCCGGCCCGCTCCCAGTCCTTACTGTTGTTGGCAGGAGTTCACTTGCCGTTCCTTGCTGGATGGAGCCCATTCTACCTACAGGCCAGACCCGGCACTTCTCTTGCTCACTGCTTCAATGCTAACTCCCAGCATCTCCACAAAGGCAAAACACTGACACTAAAACACTGGTGGAAAGGCGACTAAAGGGATTTCTGAACACCATCAACACCTACTCTGAATCATAACCTTAAGGACTAACAGTTTTCTCCCCTCCCCCACCCCTCCTCCTACTTCATTGTCATCATCGTCTTCTCCTTCTCCTCCTTCTCCTTCTCCTCCTCCTTCTCCTCCTTCTCCTTCTCCTTCTCCTCCTTCTCCTTCTCCTCCTTCTCCTCCTTCTCCTTCTCCTGCTCCTTCTCCTTCTCCTCCTTCTCCTTCTCCTTCTCCTTCTTCTGCTTCTTCTTTCTATTTTTCTAGAGTATTAGTTGCTCAAGCAAAGGAGGGACTCTGGGGCTAATTTGGGCTGAGGCATAGCTAAAGCCAGGAGCCCAAATCCTTCATGTTTCCCAGAATAGTCCCAGAGTCCCAGAAGGGCTCTGTTGGCCTGTGGGGCACACCGGCTGTGAGGGTTCATCTCATTCACCACCATGGTGCCAGCTATCGGTCAGACACTCATCAGCTAGAAGTTTCTTTGAAGCTATTTTGTAGATGGGATTAACATTTACAATCATTGGACTTTGAGTAGATGAATGACACTCCACATGTGGATGGGCCCCATCTGATCAAATGAAGTCCTGAGGGGTCTGGGAAACCGAGATCCTGAAGGAGGAGGAATTCCTCTTCCAGACTATAACAGAAACCTTGCCAGTCAGTCTCACCTGTCCTTCCAGCCTGTTGGCGGGCCCTGTGGATGGTGGACTTGGCAGCCTGCATGATTCAGGGACCTACCTCTGAGGCAGGCCAAATGTGGCCCCTGGTTGACAAAGCCACCATAACCACAGGGGGTTGGGGGCAGTTTCCCCATTTAAGAGAAGCAAACGAAAATGTAAGAGACATGGATATATTCCCTACTATTAAAGGTTAGGTATTTAAAATGCAATTAATACCTCATTTTTTTTCCCAGAGAAAAATATATTCCAAATATTCTCCGTTCTCTTTTCAGCTTCTTGAACTCAAGGTGACAGGTCTCATGCACATGGTCAGGTGTAGGGAGGAGAGCCTGATTCCAACATTACCAGCCTGGCATGTGACAACCCCGCATAACCTGGGGGAAGATTCACCTTAATCTGATGCCAATTCTATGGAGATCTAGCTAAATTTTAGCTTTCCTTTAAGGAAAAGGTACAAATATTGGGAGATTTTAGCTTTGGATGTTTAAAAAACAGACATAGTTCAGACTAAAAGCTTCACTCCAGTAGCTGCGAAGGATTAACACTAAGGTATATTATGATAGCAGAGCTGCAAAAATGATCAAGTGATAAATATATTATCTTCTGGTTCTGGATTATGGTGTTAAAATGCCTTCGGAGCTGAGGAACAAAGCCTCAAGGGCAGCATCTGCAACAGGGCTGTGCTGATAAAAGTACTTCATTGTCCTGGGAGATTCAAAGGAAAATAGTTTGGCCAAATATGAAACTAGAGGATGGGAAAACTCAAGCCAAACCAAACTATATTTTACTTTATTGTTAAGAATTATACTATTTATACCTAAAAACCTCAAATTAAAGACAAAAATGAATACCAAGTCCTGAGTGTTTTAATAAGGTAGGATAATGGCCTATCAGTTCATTGGGTATAAGTACAAAATGGCAAGTTAGAACTACATATGAAAAGCATCTTTTTTCTTAAAAATAAAAAAAAAGATACACTGTGAGTGTTACACACTGAGTATACGCTTACAATTTCTGCAATCATACGTAGGAAATAAACTATATTACTTTAAGTCTATTTAAAAGTATACAGTCAGCTATTTATTTTACATGAAACATTAAAACGTTTACAACTACTCAAAATACTCTCTGGAACAGCCAAATTGACTGTTTCATACTTAGCAGCTATTTTCTTTGTGAATGCATGGTTAAAATTCTTCGTAGAGCATTTCTATACATTGATCATGAATATATAACGGAAACACATAATAGATTTCTAAAAATACTATAAAAATAATCTTCAAAAGTGTCAGAATCAATACTTACTACAGTGTAACTGCCTAATTATTTAGGTGTGCCATGTGTAAAACCCTACATTTAGAATCTTCTTGTCAAAACAAACAAAAAACTATCAAGAGAAATAACTCTGTTATTCGTTGACACATGCATCAGGTGCCCACGAGGCAAATCACACGTGCATTTCCTTGAAACGCCTGATGTAATAAATACATCCATCAGGTGTTTGTCACCACGTAATCGTTCGCAGGAGGAATCGTGCTTCACTGTGAAGTTGGACTTGGTGTGCTCTTCCGGAGTCACCTTCTGAGCCTTTCATGTCCTCTTTCACGTGTCCTCAGTGGCTGTGGGAGTGGCTTAAGGCAGAAGTGACTTGAACTGAAATCTAAGCATGTGACACACGTGGATGCCCCCACGCTGCCTTTGACATCACAGTGGAGCCAGGGAGGAACGGCCTCCATGGTGAGGGCCCGGCGTGCGGCTCGGGGACACTGAGCAAGTCAGCCCCACAGCTCCCACCACGCTGCTGCTATCTGATTTCTTTCCAGCTCATTTTAGCATTTACAAGAGCGAGTGCTCAGGTCACTCTTTGATGAGGAGTATCAGGATCAACTCAGGAATCTAGCCCATCTTCCCGCCATTGGAACTGTCCTCCAGTTGGCACCCAGAGCAGCGGGCACCTTGGAGAAGGCTGCTGCCCTCACCTCTCAAAGATCAGGACTGAAAGGAAGCTTTGGAGCCCCCTGTCCTAAGAAGCCATCCTCCTGGCAACATAGCCACCTACTAGTGGATAACTGCTTTAACAAGGACCCGTCACCTCCCCAAACCGGCCATGACATCTTTGAACAGCTCTTACTGGTACAAAGCCCTTCCTTGAACTGTGCCAGTGTAGACCCATTTCTGGTGCCTACTCTGTCCCATCTCCTGGAGGTGAAGTGGCATAAAGAACATCCCTGACATTTCCTGACAGTCCTTACATATTGGAAGACAGATGTCATATCTCAGTTTAAATAGTTTGTTATGTATCTGTATCTTATAGCATTCATCAGTGTATTCATTCATATGATTAAAAATGAGTCTACAGTACATATCACATCCATGTTCTAGTCATGAGACCTACTCAGGCAGATATGAAATGGATGTAGTGTTTTTCTGTTATGGTTTAGATATTAGGTGCCCCCCAAAAGCTCATGTGTTAGACAACGCAAGAGAGTCTAGAGGTAAAATGTTTGGGAGACAAGAGTCTTGCCCCAGTCAGTGAGTTAACCCACTTTAAGGGATTAATTGGGTGGTAACTGTGGTTGGAAGATGGGGGTCCTGGGGTGTGCCTTTGGGATTCATGTTTTGTCTGTTGAGTTGAGCTTAGGCTGCCCCTCTGCTTTCTGGTGGCCATGTTCGGAGTTGCTTTCCTCCTCCATGTTCTGCCTCATCTTAGGTCCAACGCAATGGAGCTGGCCATCTATGGACTGAGACCTCCCAAACCGTAAGGCCTAGGTAAACTTTTACTCCTCTGTGCTGTTCTTGTCAGGCCTTTTGGTCACAGCAGTGAAAAAGCTGCTTAAAACAATATCTGAAGAATCCCAGAGGGGGAGAGAGGAGCAAATAAAAAGGATAATTTCAGCTTCTGATATATCTTTCACATAAAGGAAACAAGGCACTAAGATAGAGAATAACCAAGAGAAACACAGTGCTTGGGAGTGAGCTCCCTGAAGAAGGGACATGTGAGACAGTCCTGAAGCTGAGAGGGAACCAGCCACCCGGGAGGCAGAAGAGAGGCAGCCTGGAGTGCTTGCGGGGACAGCAAAGATGCGAGTGCTCAGAGCCTGAAGGGAGAGAGGGGGCAAGGGAAGACGAGTGCGCAGTGGTGGTGCCAAGGAGAAAGGGAGGAGGGACGCAGGAGAGAAACGTCACGAAGAAGAGTCTCAAGAAAGAACAGTCAAGGGTTTGGGTGCTCCAACGGCAAGTGGTTAGTGTAGGGCCGTTCCCAGTAACTACATTCCCATATCCTCCTGTTGAATGAAGCTCATCCACAGCGGAGTTGAGACTCTGATGCTATTGCCTTTCCTAGGCAGGTCAACTACCTGGCAGAAATAGATCGAGGCCGTGTGTTGAGAGGGGAGCAGAGAGGTACAGGGTGATGAAGTGGGACACCAGCATCTGTGACTAGAGGCCCACCCTGCAGAAGTGCCAGGTGAAACCACGCGTGGGACTCTGCTCATCCTTCTCGGATAACCGACGTCACTTCTCAGGATATCTCACCAGGCTCTGAACACACGGAGAGGACTCTCCTGTGTCCTGCCCCAGCTGCCCTGCTCAGCCGTTTGGTTGAGTGAGCACCCACGAGGCCCATCCCCAGCCTTACCCTACCTAGCTCTCCACCTGGTCCAGGCAATCAAACTTCTAGCTGCAGTCCCCTTAGCTGGAAAATGGGGATAATGAGAATAAGCACATGGACGAGCACAGGATGCTATTCTCCTAGCCTCTTCTCCACCTCCAACGAGCGCTCACAACTTTCATGTCTTAACATCCCTCCTACCCAGTGATTTCTTTCCAAGCCCCAGCTCAGACCTCAGTTCCATTTTACCTGCATCCAATCCTGTCAGTGTGGAGAGCCTCTGAAGCTCTTGGTGGCCCCAGCCTGCCTTCCAGAGGACAGCATGAGCCAGGGCTGAGGCGGAAGTGCATGGGAGGACAGTTTCCAGGCTGCCTGACGCTACAGTCACCAGTGGAGCGTTATCAGAATGCAGAAGGGTTCAGAGGGCTGAGGCTCTGCATTTCATCCAGCCCCCAGCGAGGCCAATGCAGCAGCTGGCAAAGGTCCTGGAGCTTAACAGTCCTGGTGCCTTGGCTAATTACCTGTAAACGGATTTTGCCCCTCAGGTTCTGGCTGTTACCACCCCTCCTTTATGCCAGTTTCCGTCTTCATACTACCTGATGCTACCGTCTCCGGCACAATCACCTGGCTATTACCAGCCAATTGCCACTAATCTCCAACACTTAACCCTGGAACAGGGTGGTCTGACAATTAAAAACCACTCAGCACAAAAAGAGACTGAGGCCTGCCCGTTCCCCTCCTGGGGCTGGTGAGCTGTGGCTACCACCTTGGTACTTGTTAGCTCTAGAGTATGCCGACCCCGGAACCCAACAGTTATTTATATTTAACACCTGATGAAATTTAAGCCCACTTTTCTTAGGTTTGGAATTGTAAATTCCATTTTAGATATCAGTTAAGTAATATATTTAGATATTAAATAATGAGGTGGGATGTTACCCAAACTTCCATTTTAATATTTTTGTCAAGATTAAATGGATTTTCATAATAATCCCAAATTTGTGAAATAGAACCAAATAGTTTGTCCAGGTTTTTATTCAGAATTACTTCACCAATAATAATAATGATAACAATAACAATAATAGTTAATTTGTGCATGAGTCTGCTCAGTGCCAAGCCCACTTTAAGGTCCAATTTTGAGTAATCTCATTTAATCCTCACAGCATTTCTGTAAATTAGGTTCTATGGGGATCCCCGTTTTCAGATTAAGAAACACACACAGAGACTCAGCAACTTGCCAAAGGTCACACAACTGATTAGCGACGACCTGGATTGAAAGAAGGGGGCTAGCTCCAGACCCTCTGTGAGTGAGTGCTCACTGCAGCACCCTAGGTTGCCATGTCCGGAGGCAGCACCCTTCCTGCCTCACCCCTCCACCACTGCAGCATGCAGTGCCAATGGTGTGTTCCCGCACACAGTGCACCCTCACTCACAATCTGCATCACTGTGGAGATGACCTCCCTAGCCTAAGGCATACTCGCCTGCTTTCAGCCTGAACATGAGACCCTTCTCAATGCTTCTTCCTCTGCATCAGGCTACTCTGTAGGAAGGAGATTCTCTTTAGCATGCTTGGATCACCTGTGAGGATACCAAAATGCCAAAAGCTACTAAATGGTAGGGTAAAGGGTGCTGCACAGGCAGGCACCCACCTCTCGCCACCTGTAGACTGGTGGCCTGACTTTCATCAGAAGCTGGTCTTAGGAGAGCAAACCTTCATGCCATTTCCAAAGGGTTCTCATTGCTTCTTGTGAGAGTTGGGGAAAGTATCTGTGGGTGTAGATGTGGCAGGAAAGAGGCTTAGGGCCCCACCTGCCTCTGGAATTCCCTTCACATTCAGGTAACCAGCTTGCCCTGGCTTGCCTGGGACTCCCTGTTGTCGCATGAAAGTCCTGAGGCCCTGCCTCGCACAGATGTGCCAGACCTGGCAACAAATCCCAGGACTGTCTGGTAGCTGTGTCCCTGTGCAGTCTGCAGCTTGCAGAAGGCCATGCACACTCCCAAACCACAGGCCCACTTGCTGCCTTCTAGAACACTGATGCTCAGTGTGGGATGAAGAGACTCAGCGATGATGAACACGCAACCCAAGTAAATGAAGACCTTAATGACTCCAGACTTTCCCAGCACCTCAGGGTGATGGACACCGGCAGAGTCCAGAATCCGTTATAAGTGGGACCACACCATTTGTACGTAATGGAACACAGATTTGTTAATCTTGGTAACAGCTTCTCTCACATTTACAAGTTTGTTTCTTGAAGCAGTAAGTCTCTAAGCCAAAGTTATGAATATCATTTTATAAACAGAAAATAGATAACTCAGTCTTTCTTTCTTTCTTTTTTTTTTTTTTTTTAGAGGAGGCAAAGTTTATTTGAGTCTCACGGTTTCAGAGGTCTCAGTTCATAGATGGCCAACTGCATTGCTCTAGGCCCACATAAGGCAGAACATCATGAGAGAAGACTATGATGGAGGAAAGTATCTCAGGACATGGCCACCAGGAAGCAGAGAGAGACCACTTCCTTTACCATGGACAAAATATAAACACCAAAGGCACTTCCCCAGCCATACCCTATTTGCTTACAGTTACCATCATTAACACCTATCAGGGGATTAACATACCGATTAGGCTAAAACTCTCACAACCCAATCATTTCACCTTTACTCTTTCTTTTTTTTTTTTTAGTATTTTGATTTGTTATGTATGACAGCAGAATGCATTAAAATTCATATTACACAAATAGAGTACAATTATTCATATCTCTGATTTTACACAAAGTAGAGTCACACCATTCGTGTCTTCATACATGTACTTAGGGTAATGATGCCCGCTTCATTCTACCATCTTTCTTACCCCCACCCCCTTTCCCCTCCCTCCCCTTTGCTCTATCTAGAGTTCCTCTAATCCACCCATGCTCCACACCCAACCCCACTATGAATCAGCCTCCTTACATCAGAGAAAATATTTGGCATTTGGTGTTTGGGGATTGGCTAACTTCACTTAGCATTATATTCTCCAACTCCATCCATTTACCTGCAAATACCATTATTTTATTCTCTTTTAATGATGAATAGTATTCCATTGTGTATATATATACCACATTTTCTTTATCCACTCATCAACTGAAGAGCATCTAGTTTGGTTCCACAGTTTAACTATTGTGAATTGTGCTGCTATAAACATTGATATAGCTGTGTCCCTGTAGTATACTGTTTTTAAATCCTTTGGGTATACACTGAGGAGTGGGATAGCTGGGTCAAATGGTGGTTCCATTCCCAGTTTCCCACAGAATCTCCATACTGGTTTCCATATTGGCTGCACCAATTTGCAGTCCCACCAGCAATGTATGAGTGTGCCTATTTCCACACATCCTTGCCAGCATTTATTGTTGTTTGTATTTTTATTAGCTGCCATTCTGACTGGAGTGAGATGATTTGTATTTTTCTAATTGCTAGAGATGTTGAACATTTTTCCATATATTTGTTGATTGATTGCATATCATCTTTTAAGAAGTCTCTGTACAGTTTCTTGAATCATTTATTGATTGGGTTATTTGGTTTTTTTGGTTAAAAGCGTCTTCTCAGCAAACAAAACAATCAGTGAGGTGAACAAAGAGCCTACATTTTGGAAACAAATTCTTACCAATCACTCATCAGATAGAGTACTAATCTCTAGGGTATATAAATAACTCAGTCTTTCCTTTAGCATAGTCGACCTAAATTTCTCTTGTCTGAAAGCTTTTTCTAGATTGCTAACATCCCTTCTCTTGTGCTTTGCAACATCAAGTGATGTTGGCAAATCCAGAAAAAGTTACTTTCATCTTTGCAACTCCTTAGTTATATATCACTTTTAGAATTGTCAGTTTAGGATACTGAAAATTTTCTCACATGCAACCTACATGATTTCAGGGTTTTTCGTGTTTTTTTGCCCAGGAACTAATCTTAAACACTCAAAATGGGTGACACTCATTAACCAGCTTGCTCTTAGTTCCCTGTTATAGTGGATCACTGTCATACATCTATGACATATTATATTATAGTAGTTCTCCTTATCTGTGGTTTTGTGTTCTACATTTTCAGTTACTCATAGTCAATCACAATCTGAAAATATTACTAACTCCAAAAAATAAACAAGCCTTAAGTTTTAAATTGTGTACTGTCCTGAGTAGTATAATGAAATCTTGTACCATCCTTCTCCATCCCCTCTGGGACATGAACCATCCCTTTGTCCAGAGTATCTACACTGTATATGCTACCCAACCATTAATTACTTAGTTGTGGACCATATTTATCAGAATGACCGGCAGGATCCCAGTACTAGTGTTCAAGTAACACTTATTTTACTTAAAATTAAAAAGTGTTGCTGTCATGATGTTGGCAATCCACACATGCTGAAGAGAAGCCATAGTGTTTGCTTTAGGCAAAAAAAGATTATCATAGGTATGCATGCGTAGGAACAAATATAGCATATATAGGCTCAGTACTAGCCACAGCTTCAGGTATCCACTGGGAGGTCTTAGAACACACCTCCTATGGTTACAGGGTTACTATGGACTATAGTCATTGATGCTAGAAATTTATGTCAAAACAGAAGAAAATTCAAAATTTTTCCCATTGTGTTTACATACATCATTGTTCTTCATTAATTATCAGTCTGAAAGCAGAATCATTATTTAGATTTAAAATTATGTCTTTCTCTGGGTGAATTATTGGTTATGGTATGACATGTGTTCTATTTGGGACTATCAGACTGCTTCAAGATAAGATGATCAGATATGCTAAGACATGGTTGAAAGGTAGATTTAAAGGTATAAAACATTCAACTTCATAGATAGACTACTTGCTTATTTAAGTCCTTAAAGTGCTACTACAGGTTTCTGTCATACAAAGGATCCTGATGATTTTATATAATTCACTTAAAAATAAATTAATACATGAATACTATTATAATATGCAGTACACTGTGTAATCAATGAAAACACAAACTTCCTATTATAATTTTCCTATATGCCCCAAATTTGATAATTCTTACACATTCAAGAATTGACCAGAGATCCGCCCACACCAGCCTCAGTGGGACCCAGGCTCATAGTAGGCCCAGGTCCACCCCTCCACTGTCAGACACCCACCCAAGCCCAGCATCTGACACAGGACTGCCCCATCTGACCAGCAGACTACTGTGGAGTTCAAGCCCAGCAGCGCAGATCTGCCCACACCACTAGCCCATAATCCAGGTCCAGGGTAGGTCCAAGTTTGCCCCGCCCCCCACCTGGAAGTCTAAGCCTAACCCACTTCCATCTTGGGACACTGCAGTCACTGCCATAGCCTTCCCCACACAGTAGCCCCTAACTTTTTGACAACAGACAGAGCCTAGAAGCAGATGCATCTCAGAGCAGGCATCCCAAAGAGAGTGTGAGGCCCACCCTTTCAGCCCCATCTCTGTAAGACATTGCTTCCATCTTGGGACACCTCCACTATTATCTCAAGTTACCTTGGCTATTGCCGCCACCGTCTTTAGATGCAGTAGCATCCATTGAGGGACACCAGCAGGGTCTGGAAGCCCAACATCAAGGTGAGGTACAGACAATCTGCATGGGAACTACAAGAATACAGGACAGAGACTATAATATCTCAGATCCACACTGCAAGAAAGGAAGACACAAAGACAATATGAAAAAACAAGAGAGGAAAGTGCCCCAAACAAACCAGGACACTGTAATAACAGAACCCATGGACAGCAAAGTTGACGAAATGTCAGAGAAGGAGTTCAGAAGGTTCATAGTTAAAATGATCTGTGAATTAAAAAATGACCTAAATGAGCAAATACAGGCAAAAATTGATCACTCTAACAAAGAGATAAGAGAGAAAATATAGGTAGCAAAAGATTACTTCAAGAAAGAGATAGAGACTCTGAAAAAAAAGTCAGAAGGATACAATAAACCAAATTAAAAAAATATAGAAAGCATAACCACAGATTAGATCACTTGGAAGAAAGAACGTCAGATAATGAAGACAAAGTATACAACCTGGAAAATAAAGTTGATCACACATTGAAGGTAGTAAGAAACCATGAACAGAACATCCAAGAATTATGGGACACCATTAAAAGACCAAATCTAAGAGTTATTGAGGTAGAGGAAGGCAAGAGTTTCAAATAAAGGGAATGCACAATCTCATCAATGAGACAGTATCAGAAAATTTCCCAAACATGGAGAACGAATTGGAAAACCAAATACAAGAGGCTTACCAGACATCAAATGTACAAAATTACAACAGATCTACACCAAGGCACATTATAATGAAAATACCTAGCATAGAGAATAAGGATATAATCCTAAAAGCTACAAGAGAGAGGAATCAGTTCACATATAGGGGGAGACCAATATGTATCTTAGCAGATTTTTCAACCCAGACTCTCAAAGCCAGGAGATAGTGGAACAACAAAAAACCAAGCTTTGAAAGAAAATGGATGCCAACCAAGAATCTTATATCCAGCAAAACTAAGTTTAGATTTGATGATGAAATAAAAACCTTCCATGATAAACAAAAGATAAAAGAATTTACAACTAGAAAGCCTGCAATACAGAACATCCTCAGCAAAATATTCCAAGAAGAGGAAAAGAAAAACAATAATTAAAATCAGCAGAGGGAGGTATTTCTCTAAAGGAAAATCTAATCAGAGGAGAAACCAAGTCACATTAAATACCAAAAATAAACAAAAATGGCTGGGGATACAAATAATGTATCAATAATAGCCCTGAATGTTAATGGACTAAACTAACCAGACAAAAGACACAGACCAGCAGATTGGATTAAAAAAAAGACCCAACAATATGCTACCTTCAAGAGACTCATCTCAGGAAAAGACATCCACAGACTGAAGGTGAAGGGTTGGGAAGAAGCATACCACTCACATGGACTGTGAAAGCAAACAGGGGTTTCCATCCTCATATCAAATAAAGTGGACTTCAAGCTAAAGTCAATCAAAAAGGATTAAGAAGGATCCTCCATACTTCTCAAGGGAACCATACACCAACAAGACTTAACAATTATAAATATATATGCCCCAAACAATGGAGCATCTATGTTCATCAAACAAACTCTTTTCAAAAGTCAAATAGACCACAACACAATAATTTTGGGTGACTTTAACCTCTTTCACCACTAGATAGATCTTCCAAAGAAAAGCTGAACAAAGAAACTATAAAACTCAATAACACATTCAATAACTTAGAATTAACTGACATATATAGAATATTTCATCCTTCAACAAGCAAATACACTTTCTTCTCAGCAGCACATGGATCCTTCTCTGAAATAGACAAGATGTTATGCCACAAAGCAAATCTTAACAAATATAAAAAAGAAGAGATACTACCTGTATTCTACCAGATCATAATGGAATGAAATTAGAAATCAATGATAAAATAAGAAATAAAAGATACTACAACACCTGGAGACTAAATAATATGCTACTGAATGAACAATGGGTTACAGAAGACATCAAGGAGGATATTAAAAATTTTTTAGAGATGAATGAGAACAGAGATACAACATATCAAAATCTCTGGGACACTATGAAAGCAGTTCTAAGAGGAAAGTTCATTGCATGGAGTTAATTCCTTAAAAGAAGAAAAAGTCAACAAATAAATGACTTAACCTTACATCTCAAAGCCCTAGAAAAAGAAGAACAAATCAACACCAGAAATGGTAGAAGGCAGGAAATATTTAAAATCAGAGTAGAAATCAATGAAATTGAAACAAAAGAAATAAATAAAAAGTTGACAGAACAAAAAGTTGGTTCTTTGAAAAAATAAATAAGATTGGCAGATCCTTAGTCATGCTAATGAAGAGAAGGAGAGAGAAAACTCAAATTACTAACATAGGTGATGAAAAAGGAAATATCATGACAGATACTACAGAAATACAGAAGATAATTACAAATTATTTTGAAAACTTGTACTGCAATAAAATAGAAAATATCAAAGGCATCAACAAATTTCTAGAGTCATATAATTCGCCCAAATTGAATCAGGATGATATACACAATTTAAACAGATCAATTTCAAGTGACAAAATAGAAGATGCCATCAGAAGCCTACCAACCAAGAAAAGCCCAGGACCGGATGGATACACTGCCAAGTTCTACAAGACTTTTATTTATTTATTTATTTATTTATTTATTTATTTATTTATTTATTTTTTAGTTTTCAGTGGACACAACATCTTTGTATGTGGTGCTGAGGATCGAACCCAGGCCACATGCATGCCAGGTGAGCGTGCTACCGCTTGAGCCACTTCCCCAGCCCTCTGCAAGACTTTTAAAGGAGAATTAATGCCAGTACTCTTCAATTTACTTCAGGAAATAGAAAAAGAGGCAGCACTTCCAAACTCATTCTATGAGGCCAATATCATCCTGATACAAAAAAAACAGGCAAAGACATATCAAAGAAAGAAAACTTCAGACCAATATCTCTAATGAACATAGATACAAAAATTCTCAATAAAATTCTGGCAAATTGAATACAAAAACATATCAAAAAAAATAGTGCACCATGATCATGTGGGATTCACCCCAGGGATACAAGGTTGGTTTAACATACAGAAATCAATAAATGTAATTCATCACATCAATAAATTTAAAGATAAGAATCATATGATCATCTCAATAGACACAGAAAAAGCATCTGACAAAATACAGCACCCTTTATGTTCAAAACACTAGAAAAACTAGGGATAACAGGAACATAATAATCAACATCATAAAGGCTATCTATTCGAAGCCCCAGGCCAACATCATTCTAAATGGAGAAAAATTGAAGGCCTTCCCTCTAAAAACTGGAATAAGACAGGGATGCCCTCTTGAAACACATAGTTTTAACACAGTTCTTGAAACACAGGCCAGAGTAATTAGATGAAAGAAACTAAAGGGATACACATAGGAAAAGAAGAGCTCAAATTTATACTATTTGTTGATGATATGATTCTATATCTAGAAGACCCTAAAAGTTTCACCAGAAAACTTCTAGAACTAATAGATGAATTCAGCAAAGTAGCAGGAAATAAAATCAACACCCATAAATCAAATGCAAATTTCTGTATATCAGTGACAAATTCTCAGAAAGGAAAGGAAAACTACCCAATTTATAATAGCCTCAAAAAAAAAAAAGATACTTGGGAATCAACTTAATGAAAGAGGTGAAAGATCTATACAATGAAAACTAAAGAACCCTAAAGAAAGACCTTAGAAGATGGAAAGATCGACCTTGCTCTTAGATAGGCTGGATTAATATTATCAAAATAATCATACTACCAAAAGCACTCTACAGATTCAATACACTTCCAAGCAAAATACCAATGAAATTCCTCATAGAAACAGAAAAGGCAATCATGAAATTCATCTGGAAAAATAAGAGACTCAGAATAGCTAAAGCAATCCTTAGCAGGATGAGTGAAGCAGGTGGCATCACTATACCAGAGCTTAAACTATACTACAGAGCAATAGTAACTAAAACAGCGTGGTATTGGCACCAAAACAGACTGGTAAGCCAATGGTACAGAATAGAAGACACAGAGACTAACACACTCAAAACCTCAAAACAGGTCACACTAAACTCAGAGTCAATGTGCTTCCAAATTAGCCTCCTCCAGAAGATCCCAAACTGCCAAGCTCTGCTCTTATTTCTCTAACAATAGGGGAAACACATTGGAGAGGAGTCAGAGAAGAAAGAGACAGCAGAGTTAGTGGATTATAGCTGAAATCTCTCCCCTTTGTAGATTTTACAGGAACACATGGCCACTCTGCCCAGGCCTCTGTCAAGGCTAAAGAAGGGATCATGCCAATGAGAGGTCCTTTTAGCTTCATGGTGAATCCATCACCACATCAAAGGCCATTGGATCAATCAAGTGCTTATTACCAGTTCTTAATGCACTCTGGACAATCTCTCCCTAGGTTAACAATATTATTCTGCAAGAAAAGAAAAAAAGCCTTGGCTAACACATTCAGCTGTCCTCCCAGTAAAATATTTCAGTATTTTCATGACTTGGGCACACGTGTCAGAAAATTCACTGGGGAGTGAGCAAAAAATGCCCAGGGCAGGAATCAATGCGCTTAGAGCTTGCTGTATCCTGTAAGCAAGACTCAGAAAACTGGGGGCAGGTGTTCCAAGGGTTCAGAGGGAGGGAGATTGCTATGCACATGAAGTACCACAGACTTTATCTTCAGACTGTACAGATCTTAAGCCACTGCATTTGGAAAGATTAAATAAATGAATCCAAACACTGACTTGCTCAGCAACAGACATTACTATCAAGATGCATCTAGGCAAAGAAGGTATGTTTTCATAAGAAACCTTTAAGTCTTATGAGGAAAACAAGCAATAATCCCATCTGATGCAAAGCAGAGATTGAGATGTGAGACCATGCGCTTAATGCCCCTAGGTGGAGGAGGCCTTGACACTCATGGCTACAGCAGGCTGCGAGGTTTGGGGGAATGACGGCAGATAGTTTTGCTTTTATTATCACTTGAATATATATATGTTCATTTGAAACATTATTTTATAATCACCTAGAAAGTACAGTTTTTTTGGGTATCTATTGTTTAATTTCAGTCTTAAATCGTGGAATGAATTTTTGATGTCTCTTTTTGTAAGTACTGTCATCTTGGTGTACTTAACAAACACTTCCATTATGTGTCATAAATGCCTTTAATAACAATAATATATGCCAACAAGAATCGTGACAATTTCCAACAAAATTCTTGTTAAATTTCTGATTCTGTGTCAATGAAAATATTCTCTCTAAAAATACACACTTTGCAAAACTGGCATAATTTCTTCCACAAGCATGTTTCACATAAGTAATGAATAGAAATATTTCCAAATCAATGAAAGGAAACCTAATTATAAAACATTTATCTGGAGGCTCTTCCTCAGGAAAAAAAAATCATACAACACCAGGAAACTCATGTTATCTGAGAATATCTAAAAGCCTTGCAGATCAGATCACAAATACTAATCTAGTCTTCAGAGGTGGACAGACAGAGAGCCTGACAGGGCCAGAATGCACCCAGATGGAGCTCTCTCCCCATTTCTTCTTGCTGGCCTTTTCGTCCTTCAGCGATCACCATCTCTTTGCCAGTTTTTGTGTTACTTATTTTTGGTTGCATATAATTCTGTAATTAAATCATGATAAAAAAAACAGTATTACATTAACATCTTCATCAACTTGGTCCTACCTTTCCAACAAAGCTATGATTTTTGTTTTTAAGAGAGCAAGACATATTTGATATTCATCTCTGTGTTCCATCTGCCTAGCCTAGGACCAAGTCTTGTAAGCAAGAACTGCTTGCTGGACTTCGGCCTTTTCTTTGACACTCTATGCACATGCTGCTCCAGATGGGGGTTCTGGGCTTGGACATATTGTGGACACATCCCCATATCCACCAATTACAGTTATCATTGGAAAGAGGTGCACCCCACTCCAGGCCGGCATTTACTTTAAGCTGAGCGGTAACACCTTAGAAAAATCCCAGTTAAAAGAGAACAACCATGCACCTGCTCAGATCCACCTGCCATATTATGCGCTTGTTACTGCCAATAACTAATTTCTGCTTGTCTCAGGTGTTAATGATCGTGTTTGCAAGTGACCGTGCCCACTAGTAGTAAGTCAAGGGCAGGTCTACCTCCCACAGTAGCCCTGCTGACTTGATTGCTTTCCAGGAAGCCATCATTGATTGCTTCAGTTAAAGCCAGGGGCAAATTCCTCACCATGTTTCTAAGTGGATGATTTCATCATATGGATAACTTCCCAGAGCGTGAGGCGACTGACAGCAGGAATCCTCCTCAGGAGGATTCCAGAATCATCTGAGCTCTACATGATCTGTTGATGGGTGATTGCTTCCATTCCTATGAGTCCTGGGATTTGGAGGGATTGCTTGAGAGGCACCACTCCACCTCACTCTGCCCATCTGCAACCAGCCAAGCCAAGGCCACCCCTGCTTCAACAACAGAGTTCTCTTGTGGTCAAGAGTGGTGGCACTCACTAGGGGTCAGACCTATGTACTGAGGAATGGCAGTCACTGTGGTCAGTCAATGCAAGGTGCTTATACCAATTGGGTGAGTAGCACCAAGCCATTTTCCTTCACTTGGAAGACAGGTGATTACAAAGGACGAAGGCCATTACCCTCTGGCACTTGCTCCTGAGGGCTGAGGTGGCGTTCTTCTTTTACCACACACTCTTGTGCCCCACTTCTGCAGCTGCAGCTTCATTTTTCTCTGGATGCTTCTGCTCCCTAGACCTTTCATCTTGGGTCAGGTATAGGAGACACAGGGTGCTCTTATACCTTGTGCAGGTGTCAAAGCCAACTGTGGTTGACTGTCCAGTAGCAGAGGCGGGCAAGGCCCAAGGGCACATGGGCCCTCTGATGCGTGCAGTCTGGCAGGCAGTAGAAGCTCTGTGTCAGAAAGCAGTCCTTTACCTTGTGCCCATTCTGTGATGGTGGTGATGTGTCCAGGGTGACGTTCCATTTAGACAGCCATAGAGGCCACGAGGGCAGTGTGGGATTGGTCAGCTGCATGGTCCCAGTTGTGCTTGTCTGAGGGGCATCTTCATGACCCAGATGGTCTGATCAGCAGCATGACTTATTTCCGTGGTCTGCAGATCCCCAGAGGGATGCATTTCTTCTGCCTGTCTGTAGCTTTTTCAAGGGGCAGGCCAAATAGCTAGGCCATCAGCAAGAGTGTAAGGACTTGAAAAGTACAGCCAGGCTTCAGATCTGCCCGTGAGGAGCAGCCATGCCCACGCTGGTTCCGCCTAGTGGGGCAGAGGTCCAGCAGCAGCTGCAGCCCAGTATACACCTTTGGGTCTCAGCTTGGCCCAATCAGGACTGAGCCAGGCTCAGGAACTGAGGGGCACTGCTGCGAACTGTGGGCCCCACCAAACCCCCACCCTTGCTTTAGGCAGAAGAGTGATATATCGCCCTGGGGGCTGGCTGCCAATTCCACATGTAAACTGCAATGCTCCTGGAGTCAGGCTGGATGTGTTGCTGAATACACCACAGCCACGTGACAAGCAGGGCTGGTTGGGCCCCTCCCACATTTTAGTCATCAAGCCTATGTGGACTCACTCCAAAACGATCAGGCCAGAGGGTCACACAGTCTCCACAGATCGGACACCCCACCAGGGCAGTGTCCACAGATCGGACACCCCACCAGGGCAACAACTCATGGTAAACTGACAGCTGTGTTGTGAAAAGGCGAATCTGATAGCCATGTCTGGGTGGACACTGCTTCCCTCTGGGCTCTTACATCAAAACCATCTGTCACAGGGACTATAGCTCAAAGGGGTGGGAAGGTTGGGGACTTCCAAGCAGAACGTGTGCTGAAGCTTGCCTGTGAGTTTGGGTCCCAACCCAAGGATGCCAGTCCATGGGTTATGGGATATAAAGTCCAAGGAGAACGCCCGAGTGAAGCACGTGCTATCCCCATGGCCAGAGTCAAACGCAGTGCTGGCCTCTTTTCTGCAGAGTGGGAAAAAGAGCAGTTTTCATGATCTGAACACTCTCTCGGAGGAAAACCAAGGCACTGAGGAAAAACAGCACCTGGGTGGGTGGAGGAGGGCTCTAAGGGCAGGAGTGGGCAAGGACAGAAACTGGAGACAGTTGGGCTCACGGAGCCCATGTTTATTGCTGTAAAGGTAGGTCCTCTAGTAGTTAAATGCTGACAGTAAGATGCCAGGGGGAAATATTTTTTTAAAGGGTGAGTTTGGAGATCTGCAGAAAAAGCAGAAAATCTATCAACACAGCTGGTGAGTACAGCAGGCTCAGAACCCAGAAAGGAGGGCTCCTCCTCCCCGTCACTCCTGACTCCACACATGTGAACATCTACTTGCCAAAAACATGTTCTGTCACTTCAACATTTCTTGCTCCCCCCGCCCCCCATAAGAACCAACATAAAAGTCATGAGGATCCAGGTAAGTAAAACTAGATTGGCCTCTGTTTTCAACAACAAAATTCAATTTATGGCAGTTGTCTCCCAAGGCGATAAGTGTTAACCTCCTAATTTAACTAGCCTGAATTCCAGTGACTAGTCCTCTGTTCTTAATATTTGCTGATTTTCCTAATGTGCCAGATCATCCTAACCGGTTTAATATACTTTATTTCAGGGGACAAAATACACATCCCATTACATTGCCTGGGGACTCCTTCTGCTGTGTGCAACCTGTGCTCGCCTTTGATAGAGTATGTTAAAAGGTCGGGTAACCAGCCCTACCAGTGCTTTATGTTGTGCCTCCAAATAAGGTAGCCCACATGTTCCCATTCAGTGAGAAAGGAGGAGGTAAATGCACCCTGAAAGGTCTAACGGGCACCTGGAACACGGAGCAGCAGGCCACAGAACTCAGTCAAAACACGTGGCAGATGCTACACACACGATTCCTATAAAATGCTAAAGTCAGCTAGAGACCGTTATTCATATTCAAAATACAAGTGTACAGGAGAACACCAGTTGGATCATCACAGATGACAGAATGTGTCAGTTTATTCTGACTTTAAAAAGTCACCAGAGAGCATAGCCCTGACAAGGCTTATTTAGACAGTAAACAATGATCTCACATTATTGTAAAAAGGATATCCATGAGATCTAGGTTAACAAGCTATAAAGTACATTTTATTGCTTAAAGCGGCAACTCAGAATCGTTCGAAGTAAAACACTTCTATTTTTAAACTACTGCAGCATCTAGGGCTGGATTTTCAATTTGTCAACCTATCTGAAAAACAGAATATAATAGCCTGATTAGGGGCGAGCAGATTCAAGGAAAGATTTTTTTTTTAAATGGATCAATGGTGTAGAAAATTCAGTATCATCTGAACAGAGACTTAAAATAGAATGCATATTATAGAACAGTACAGAGTTCTTCATTACTATAACTACCTTGATGAATAACAGTTCAAAATGTGCATCAGAAGCCTGAGGGTTATAACGGCATATCCAATCTAGTCTTCAACTTCCCACAGTGTCGCTATTTTGTTGCTATTATAATGCTCATGTTTTTGAGATTTTTATAATTTTCTACTACAGAGGAATTGAGCCTAATGCCAAAAATTAGCTTAACAAGGGAGCTCCTAATCTGAGCCATGGCCCTATGGATGAGGTCCTGGAAGGCTGGGTGTACTTAGGTGCACTTTCCTGGCCAATTCCTGTAAGTCCTGCCTCTTCCTCCCTGGGCAGAAGCTGGGTCAGGCTGCCTCAAGGAAGGTTGTTACAGTAGGAAACTAGAGACAAGTTTTGCCTTTTAAATTCATTGGGTCACTGGGTTTTCCAAAGCCAAAGGGTGCTGAACAGGGACTCAAGGCCTTAGATGAAAATGACTGCCTAAGGGTGTGCTTCCAACTGCTGTGCCCTCAGGCAGAGGACATCCTGCAGACCTGGGCAGGGAGCACAAGGTCTTCAGAAGGGGACTGTGCTCAGGAGCTGAGACCAGAGAGTGGAGGTGATGTTGGCTCAGAGCACAGGGATCTGTATCCTCTTTCCTGGGAAAGCCCAAGGAGAGATCAAACACCAGGTCCTTGCAGGGCAGCAGGGCTCAGCAGCAGCTGGAGGGGAAATGGCTGAGTCCTATGTCCAGGCAGATGAACCAAGGTCTCTGAGGGTGGCCAAGCCCCAGAAGGAGCACAGCAATGCCATGGATACATGAGGGACACAGAGACAGCTCCTGAAGCCCCATTAGCAGTGTGCCTGTGCCTGGGGTATGCACAGTGTGCCAGGAATTAGTGAGCGCCGTGCACTCTTGTCAGGATGGAAGAGAAGAATGCTTGTCTCAGTAAAACCCATACAGACATCCCACCAATGCGACTGGACCCTTCTCTGCCCTTGGGAACAGGGGACTATGTCATCAGCACTGACGGTGGACCCTCACCCACCCTTAAGGATTGCATGCTGCCATGTTATGGTTTGAATGCTTGTATTTCCTCTAATATGCACATTGAGACATCATCCCCGATCCATCCTTCATTCTCAGGAAAGGCCTGTTACAGTAGGAAACTAGAGGCGAGTTTCACAGAGACCTAAGAAGGGGCTAGGTTATGGGGTTCCTCCCATAACTTGCTTCATAAAGGTTTCAAACAGACTTGTACCCTTGCCCTTCTACCACGTGAGGACACAGCATTGAACTTCTAACAACAAGATGCCACTGGGAAGCAGAAGGCAGACTTAACCAGACAGTGGTTGGCCAGCATCTGATCAGGGACTCCCCAGCCTCCAGAACTGGGGACTAGTGTTTATGAGTTAGTCAGTCTCTGAGATATTCTTATAACAGAACAAATGGACTAAGACAATCACCAACACTGGGAACAAATCGTTAGACACCCTTGGGGACTGGGCACTCTGCAAACCAAGGCTGATATTTATGGAGAATGCAATCAAGGAGTGGAGGAGAGGCAAAACTGGGACTTTCTGGGAAAAGCTCAAGATTCACATTTAATTTAGATAAAAGAAAAATGGTTATATTTCTTAACTTTCTGTATTATGTGCTGGGGTAAGTTTAGTCTTAAATAGTAATTCTTTTATGCTAAATATTCGTAGATATTTTGACAGTGTAGCTTCCAAATAGTCTGCCATGGGTACCCTTTTAAGATTATAGATATCATATGCAATACAATACCAAGAACATTGGTGTGACCATGTACCATGTGTGCAGAGAAGCATCTGCTGTCATTTAAAAAAAAAAATTTCACTTAGATCCTAAAGCATACACCCATTATCCACTTGCTGAAGTTTCAATGACTCTACAGACTGGAGGAACTTGCATTAGTCTGGCCATTAGTAAGGGAAACTTGCATAATATAAGAAGCTATTTCTCAAGTATAATTGGATTTGCATGATTATTGTATAGATATCATTCTATTTTCTGAGAGATTATTTAAATTACAAAATGAATAATATCTAGGAATTACAGTTCTTGTTCCTGCATGTTTATCTCCAGGAAAGCAACATGACTAACCATTATCAGGGACAAATACCCTTATCCTTTCCTTTAGATTTGTGAAACCAAAATAAGACGGGAAAACAAATTTCCTCTCTGTGAAATAAAGTGTACCAGATGACTAGAAGGCAGGGAGTCTGTCCCTGTGAGTATGGGTGCCACGCATGATGTGGGAATTTCAATCCACTTACATAGGCTGGATTCATGTCCTACCTATTAGTAGACCTGGGTCCCCAGAATCTTCATCTGACCTCACTGAATTTTCAGTGCTGAGGCAAGTTAATCATTGGTGAATTGACAATAACACATATAAACCAGCACACACAGGCATTCACACATCATGCTACAGACAGTAACTTACGCGAACTTCGGGCTCATCTTAAATACTATTTTATCCCTAACTAGGTACAGAGCACTGATACCATGCATTGCTGATCATTGAAATCAATGAAGGAATCAAAAGTCTGCTTGTTTGATTTTTAATTTTTTTTGGTTAGAAAATAATTCCAAGTTTATGAAAAGTTGAAAAAATAATAGAAATAGTACCCATATCCCATATATCTGTCACCCAGATCCATCTGTTCTTGACATTTTACCCCATTTACTATATTTATGTCTATAAATATTTATGTCTATAAATATAGTAAATATATACTATATATATTTATATATAAATATATATTCATATACTATATTTATATATAATACATAAATACATATATATTATACACTATATATATTTATATATTTGTGTATATATACTATATTTATATATATTTATATACCATATTTATATATATTTATATACCATATATATTGTATTTATATATATTAATACATATATATTATACACTGTATATGTATTATATACTATGTTTATATATTTGTATATATACTATATGTAGTATATATATATACTATACTTACTATATTTATTTACTGTATTCATTTTCTATATTTATGTGTATAATTTATCTCTGTGGGAATTTATATACAAATCTGATATTTTCTCTCACTGAGTAATGATCATACATATTGAACTTGCCCTGAGACTGAAAAATATTAATAACTGATAAAATCAAAGATGCAATTGAAAAAATAATAATGAATATAAAATTGATCACTAAACTGGCTAATATCATGAACCCTATTGTAAATAAGCAGAAACCCAAATTATCTACGTCATTAGAGGAATAAAAGGGAATTCAGGTTTATTGGACACTTGTAATGTGAGAGATATTTGATATATTATCAGCAAATCTGTCTTTATAGTTGTGAGAAAGCATGCTTTCCAAATCTAAAAAATTAATTATTGGCTGCCTAAAGAGACAGCAGACCCCGACAACCTGTTTCATGAAAAGCAGGAAAGAAAACTTGCTGCTGGACTATCCCTGTGCCGGACTATCTACACAACATTGGCAAAATTGCCTTTGGACCTCTGAAACAATGCTTTAGGAATCGAAGGAATTAGTGGCCAGCTATAGGAACTAAAAGAACTGACAGTGATGAAATGAGGCACAGGACCTTACTTCTGATAAAGCGATTGAAAAATCAGTTTCATTTAGTAAATAAGAACTGAACGCCTATCATCAGACACTCTTGTGAAACTGAGCCTACAACAATGAGCCAAAGGGATGACACTGTCGGGGAAGGTCGCGGCTCAGACAGTCTGCCAAGCCTGGCTGAGGGCTTTCGTCACTTGGCCAATTTCATAAGAATGCTCACACTCCCCCTAGTTATTTGATCAGGCTCTGAGGGTGCTTAGAAGAGCACTCAGGGTGAGGAGCCCTACCGTGGGGAAGAGAAGTGCTGAGGAAACATGGCACAGAGGGGACACAAAGGCTTCCTGGAGAGGTCATGTTGAGGCTGAAGTGGTGTTGGGGTGTCGAAGGGGATGAGGAGCAGAAGAAATGGCCCCAGCAAAGGCCTGAGCTTAGGAAAGGAGGGACCTTCCCCAGGAGGATTCAGAGGGTGGTTCCTGTCCATAGTCCAAGTACTTGAGCTCATCTCCTCTTCAGGAGTCATACCCAGGAGCTGGGTAGTCATGCACCCAAGATGACAAATAATACAGCCACCAAGTGAGTCCAACCACACCTACAGTTCTACTCTAATACTGCACCTTCAGAGCACGCTGTTTCTTTAGCCCACCTGGAAATCCACAGGTGCACACCTTTGCAAATCTCTCTAGTGAGCTCATTGGGAAAACACAAACCTATTCACAAGCAGTTACTGGAACACTGGCAATCATTGTCCGTGTCCTCCTAATTTACATTTCCATCAGTATAGGAGCCATTAACACAAGTCTTTTGCATTAGCGCTAACTTTTGGGAGTGTGTAGGTAAGACTTAGGCAGAAAGCTGAACCTCATTTGCAGCCCCAAAGGAACTAGGTTCATTAACGAGAAGCAATCATTAAAACCTTGCTCATCAGGAAGCCGGGGAAGGAAGGCCATGCTATGGTTTCAGCGTGTCCCCCAGAAGGCACGTTGCCATCTGAATCCCCAGGGCAACAGTGTTGGAAGGGGAGGCCTGCTGACGGGTGCCGAGGGCATGGGCGCTTCAACCCCAAGGATGGTTTAACTGATGACATGGTCTTGAGTCTGAGAGCTGAATCTCTCGCTCTCTAGATGCCATTGTACTTCAGCCTCCAGGACTGCAAGAAATGCCCTTCTTTACAAATTACACAGTCTGTGGGACTGTTATGGCAACACAAAAGGGAATAAGATCAGCTCTAAACCAAAATGCCACATTTTAAGGTTTTAATATACTGCCAATAGGCACATCTGAGGGGTAAAGTGTATATTTACTGAGGCTAATTAAGAATGGGACCCACAGACTGGCTTTTGAAATCCAATTTTATACCTAGATACCATCATGAACAACATTAACAACTACCTACACCAGGACAATGATATGCACATCCACAACAACATTAGAAACTACCCGCACCAGGACAATGATATGCATATCCAGAAGAATATCCAGAAGAGCTGTGACTTTCTATAGACGTGACTGTGTAGGGTTAGTGTTGCCCTAGGCACACCTCTACCACATCCGACACAGTACAGCAGCCAGCATGAGCTGAAGGGTGCGTTTGTGTCATGTGCTTTACTGCACAGCTTGATCTGCTGGCATAAAATAAATGTAGCCTTGCTAAAAAGCTGTCGCATTAAGATTAAAGTGATTTGTAGGTGTTGGGTACCTTGGAAGAAGAATTCAGATAGGTACAACTTATTTTTTATTACATATTTTTGTAATATGTATGAGGCATAATGGTTTATAGAAATTTAAGATAAGTTTTATTCTAAAAGGAGAATAAATTTTCATTTTATGGTTTCTAAACATTCTTGTTTAATAATCATAGCTGACCTTACTTTACATAATCTAATGTTGCCTGAAAGATGTAAAGCATGTATTTTGCTATTTTTGTTCACAAACACCCAGAACCTTGGCTGCATGCCACCATGTACTTCAAATATTCAAAACACTGCAAGGAACATGTTCTTCTGCAATATATTATGTGATAGACTTTGCTCTTTTTTTCTTCCTTTGCTTTTGCTATAATAAACAGAAATATATGCTAGTATTGCAATATATCTAATAATGGTCCTAAGTAAATCTATCAAAACCAATGTCACAGGAGAGAATTTCCTCATGTAGAGTCTTGTAAGAGGCCTGGCCATATTGCCCACAAATTCCCAAACAAGTACCAGCCTTTTCTTTGGTGGACATTAGTATTTGCTGAACTGTATTAAAATCAAACAATTGCTTGAGTTGCTGCATTTCACACAGGGACTTCCCAACACCCTGAGGATAGAGCCAGAAGATCAGATTGCCCCTCTCTCTCTGAAGCCTGCTTGTGACTTGAAATTGTTTTCCAAGGAAGGAATGGTAGAGGCAATCGTTTTTCCCCAGACTATGTTTCCATCTCTGCCTTCTTGCCTGTGGATGACCTCCCTCTGGTTGCCCTACCTCTTTTTTTGTTCTCCCTCTTTACACATTTTTGATTAGTACATTATAGTTGTACATAATGGTGGGATTTGTTTTCGCATATTTGTACATGCAAACAAGATAACAGGATAATTTATTGCTCTCCACCACTCCTCCCCTCTCTTCCTGGGCCTTTCATTTATGGATCTCCTGTTGATTTTCATGACATCCCTCTACCATCTTTCTTTTCCTTTTCCTCCTTAGCTTTCACCTATGAGAGAAAACATACAATCCCTGACCTTCTGTGTTTGAATTATTTTGCTTGACATAATGGTCTCTAGTTTCGTTCATTTTCCTGCAAATAATCTCATTTTTCTTTATGGCTGAATAAAACTCCATTGTGTATACACACTACATTGTGTTTATCCATTCAGCCATTGATGGACACCTAGACTGGTTCCATAGTTTAGCTATTGTGAATTGCGATGCTGTCAACATGAATATACATGTATCACTACAGTATGATGACTTTCATTCTTGGGGTAAATACCGATAAGTGGTAGAGCTGGGTCATATGTTCATTCCCTGTCTAGTCTTTTGAGGAATCTTCATGCTAATTTCCATAGTGGTTGTACTAATTTACAATTCCATCAACAGTGTAAAAGTATTTCTTTTTCTCCACATCCTCTCCAGCACTTAGTATTTGTATTCTTGATGACTGACATTCTGACTGGTGTGAGATGAAATCTCAGGGTAGTTTTGATTTGCATTTTCCTAAATTGTTAATGATTTTGAATAATTTTTCAAATATCTTTTGGGCATTTGTATGTCTTCTTTTGAGGAGTGTCTGTTTAATTCATTTGTCCATTTATTAATTGGGTTATTTCATTTTTGGTGTAGAGTTTTTTGAGTTCCTTTTTATATTATCTATATTAATCCTATATCAGAAGAGTAACTAGCAAAGATTTTCTCTCATTTGGCAGGTTCTCACTTAAGATTCCTGTTTCTTTTTCTATGCAGAAGGTTTTTATTTGATTCCATCTCATGCATTAATTCTTGGTATTATTTCCTGAGTTTTAGGGGTCCTATTGAGAAAGTTGTTGCCTGTGCCTATATGTTTGAGTGTTGACCCTACATTTTCTTCTAGGATTTGCATATTCTCTGGGCTAATTCCTAGGGCTTTCTGAGTTACTTTTGTGCAAAGTGAGAAATAAGAGTCTTGTTTTGAGTTACTTTCTGTGCAAAGTGAGAAATAAGAGTCTTGTTTTATTCTTCTACATATGAATAACTAGTTTTCCCAGCACACTTTTTAAAAAAGGCTGCCTTTTCTCCAATGTTTGTTTTTGGCACCTTTGTTGAAGATCAGATGACAATCTACATGGGTTCGCCTCTGTGTCTTCTATCTGTATCATTGGTCTATGTCTGTTTTTAATACCAGTATCATGCAATTTTTATTACTATAACTCTGCAGTATAATTTGAAGTCAGGTATTTTGATGCCTCTAGCATTGCTGTTTTGGCTTAGGATTACTTTGGTTATTCTGGGTTTTTAATTTTTCCAAATAAATTTTTGGACTGTTTTTGTCTAGCTCTGTGAAGAATGTCATAGTTATTTTGATGGGCATTGCATTGAATGTATATATTGCTTTTGGTAGTATGGGCATTTTAAAACAGTATTAATTCTGCCTATGAACATGGAATGTCTTTCCTCCTTCTGAAGTCTTCTTCAATGTTGTGTAGTTTTCACTCTAAAGGTCTTTCACCTCCTTGGTTAGATAAATTCCTAGGTTTTTTGTTTGTTTGTTTGTTTGAGGCTATTGCAAAAAGAATTGTTTTCCTGATTTTTTTTTCTCAGCATATCAATTATCAATTGTTGGTATATAGGAAAGCTATTGATATTTTTATATGTTGATTTTATAACCTGCTACTTTTTCAAATTAACAGCTCCAGCAGTCTTTTGATACACTTTTGTGGATCTTCTAGATATAGGATTATATCACCTGTAAACAGTGATAATCTGACTTCTTCCTTTCCTATTTTATCCTTTTCATTTCCTTCTCTTGCCTAATTACTCTGGCTAGAATTTCTAGCACTATATTAAACAGGGATGGTAAGAGTGGGCATCCTTGTCTTGTCTCATATTTTAAAGAGAATGCTTTCAGTTTCTCCCTATGTACTATGAAGTTGGCTTTGGGTTTTTTCATATATAGCTTTATAATGTTGAGGTAAATTCCCTAGTTTCTGCAATATTTTTATCATCATGAATAGGTGCTGAATTTTGTCAAAGGCCTTCTCTGCATCTACTAAGATGACTAAGTGATTTTTGTCCTTAATTCTATTTATGTAATGAATTACATTTTAAATATTAATAGATTAAACCATCCTTGCATTCTGGAATAAAACAAACTTGGTTGTGGTGTACAATCTTCTAATTATGTTGTTGAACATGGTTTCCTAATATTTTATTTAGTATTTTTGCATCTAAGTTCATCAGTTCTCTGGTTTTATTTCCTTGATATGCCTTATCTGGTTTTGATATGAGTGTGATACTGGCTTCATAAAATAAAATTGAAAATGTTCCATTCCTTTCTGTTTCATGGGATAGTTTAAGAAGTTTGGGCATTAGTTCTTTAAACGTCTGGTAGAATTCAGCTAGGAATCCATCTGGTCATGAGTTTTTCTTTGTTGGAAAGCTTTTTATTACTGCTTCTATCTCATTACAAGTTATTGTTCTGTTTAGATTTTCTGTGTTCTCTTGATATAATTTTAGCAGACCCTATTTGTCTAGAAACATATTAGTTTTTTCTGTTTTTCAATATATAGAGTACATGTTTTCAAAGTAGTCTCTAATTATCTGATGGATTTCTGTGGTGATTTCTCCTTTTTCTTTCCTAATTTTATTAATTTGGTTTCCTCTTTATCTTTTGATTAGTTTGGCTAAGGGTTTATCAATCTCGTTTATCTTTTCAAAGAACCAATTCTTTGTTTCATTAATCCTTTGTATTTTTTTTATTCTCAAGTTCCTTTATTTCAGCTCTAATCTTAATTATTTCCTTCCTTTTTCTTATTTTGGAATTGGTTTGTTCTTCTTTTCCAAGGACATTAGGATGTATAAAATTAGGTTGTTTATCTTTTTGATTTTCTTATGCAGACACTCATAGCTATAAACTTTCCTCTTAGAATTTACTTAATAGTGTTCCAGAGGTTCTGGTATGTTGTATCACCATTTTCATTTGAGTTTGAGAATTTTCAAATTTATCCCTTGATTCCTTCTATAACCCATTCAATCTCTAGGTGTTTATATAGTCTCTGTAGGGTTCTGTCAATTTGATTTCTAATTTCATTCCATTATGATCTGATACAATGCAAGTAATTATATCAACTGTTTTGTATTTGCTAAGAGTTATGTTGTGGCCTAGAATGTTGTCTATTTTAGAGAACATCCGTGAGTCACTGGAAACAAAAGGATATTCAGCTATTGTTGGATAAAATATTTTATAGAAAATCTGTTAAGTCTATTTGATTTATAATATTTTTCAGGTCCAAAGAGTCTTTACCAAGTTTATGTCTTCATGACCTATCTAATGATGAGAGAGATGTGTGGAAATTACCAAGTACTGGGATATATTTGAGGCTTCAATTTAAATAGTGTCTCTTTTACATCATTAGTTGCCCCCCTGTTTGGGGTGTAAATATATTATTACTATATATTCTTGTTGGATTGTTCCCTTTACCAGTATGACATGATTGTCTTTGTCTCTTCTGATTAATTTTGGTTTAAAGTCTGCTTTTTCATGAGAGTATGAGAATAGCTACCCCTGCTTGTTTTCAGGCTCCGTTTGAATGGTATACAATTTCTATCCTTTCACTTTCAGCCTATGGCTGTCTTTGCCTGTGAGATTTATCTATTGCAGATAACAACTATCAGCCTATGTCTTTTAATTGGAGAGTCGAGACCACTTACATTCAATGAAATCAAGAGAGATGATCACTAATTACTGCCATTTTGATTTATAACATTTAATTTGATTCTGTTTCTCATTTGCTTAGCTACTCTCAGAATGAGATTTGTTCATTTGTGAGCTCTGGGGTTTGTTTTTCATTATTCTGTGGGGAGTATTTCTTTAAGTAAGTTCTGTAGTGCTTGTTCAGTGTCACAAATTCTTTCAGTTTCTGCTTATCTTGGAAGGTTTCTATTTCTTTTTCAATATCGAAGGATATCTTTGCTGGATATAGCAGTCTTGGTTGACCGTTATTTTCCTTCAAGACTTCATACACATCATTCCAAACCCTCCTGAATTTTAGAGTTTGTGCTGAGAAATCAAAAATGATTATGACTGGCTTGCCTCTAAATATGACCTGATGTTTTTATTTTGATAATTAAAAAATTCTATCCTCGTTCTATATGTAAGCCATTTTAATTATAACTTTATTGATCTTGTCTATTTGGGGTTCTGAAAGTCTCCTGTATCTGGATGCCCATCTCATTCTGGAGGTTTGGAAGTTTTCCTGCTATTATTTCCCTAAAGAGGTTATCCATCCCATTACCCTGCATTTTATAACCCTCCTCAATTCCAGTGATTCTTAAATTTATTCTCTTAATGTTGCCCCAGAGTTCCTGTATATTCTGATCATGATTACTTATTTTCTTTTCTTTAATGCTGTCTTAATGTTCAAGGTGGATCACATTGTCTTCCAGTTCTGAGATTCCGTCTTCAACATGGTTTACTTTATTAGACTTTCAACTGAACGTTTTATTTGATTTATTGAATCTTTCATTTCCATGATTCCTGTTTGTTTCCTTTTCAATATTTCTATCTCCTTATTGATTTTCTCATTCATATCCTATACTGACTTCCTTAATTCATTCAGTTGTTTTCTGTGTTCTTTTGAAATTCATTGATGATTTTTATAATCCTTTTGAATTCTTTATTTGACTTTTTATCCACTTTAATATCTTGGGGTTCAGTTGCTAGTGAATTATGCATTTTAGGAAGTGTCATATTACCTTATTTTTTCATATTTCTTGTGTTCCTATATTGGATTTTATGCATCTCTTTTTATGCATTTCTCTTCAGCTCTTATGCATGGGCCTTTTTATTTTATTATTTATTTATTTTTCATTTATTTATTTATTTGTTTTTTAGTTGTAGTTGGACACAATACCTTTATTTATTTATTTTTATGTGGTGCTGAGGATCAAACCCAGGATCTCGGACATGCTAGGAGAGCGCTCTACCGCTGAACCACAACCCCAACCCCTATGCATGGGCCTTTTTAGAGCACAGTCCTCACCTTCCAAAGTGTTCTAGAGTGAACTAAATTGAGACCTCCTAGGTATGGTATCCGCAGCCTTTGTGGATTCTCTGTTTTTGCTGGGGCAGTGAGTGTTCATGAGTAGGACCTGAGGGCCCATTCCTAGCCCTTTCTACTTAGGGCCTGTTGTTAGTTTGAGTTTTCTGTCTCCTCTATTCTTTGTATTAAAATACAGCTGAAGACTGGGTGTCATTAATTTATGTGTGGAGGAAGGTGTGTTGTCTTTTGGCTGAGTTAGTGTAGCAGTGAGTCTCTACCCTATAAACTTGAAGTATTTTTATATGTTCCACGGACCTCACAGAATGGGGGAAACAAATAATATATAGCATTAAAATAAATACCTGGTTCCTACTATGACATCTATAGTATTAATTACCATGAAAACCAGAAAGCGTGGTATTAGAAATTGCCAACAGCAAAACAATAAGTAACCATAAACTAGGTTTGGCACTAAAGCAAACAAAAGTTGTCAACTATGTCATCCACAGCAGTAATAACTGTAGCAGGAAGAAGAGTCAGGGCAGGAGTTATAGAAAACAGTTAGTTCAAAAGATGGTAAAATACAGGTAATTAAGAGAAAATAAAATGTGATATGAAGGAAGAAAGTTTACAATTTCAAAAAGTGAACAGAAAGAATGAAGATGAGATGGTTATGAGGAAGATGCCGGTGATGGTTATGAGTAAGGAAGAAATAAAATAAAGAGACACAAAGTTAAAAAAGTGAGAATAAGAGAGTGTGGCTGTTAGCAGAAGGAAAGCACAAAGAGAACCAAAAGAAACAAATGAAAAGAAAGCAAAACCAAAATATATAAACCAAAAACCCCAACCCTCAAAGACAAGGCAAGGAAAAATAACTACGTTAAAAAATGACAAAAATCATAAAAAAGAAACAAATACATATATATGTCCATAAACCATCAGCACAGAAAGAAAACACACAAACACACACACACACACACACCACAAAAAAGAAAAAAGCTTCTTAATGAAAAGTGAAGGTATCGTCTCAACTGAAGTGGTCAAAATAGTCTGCAAGAATGGCTGGTCACTGACTTATGCCCAACTGTCTTTCTTTCCATTTCTTAGTGGGCTATGTACTGAGAGTGAGAGAGAGTGTGTGAGGGCTGGGGTTGTAACCCCTTCCTCTTTTTGTGCTGCTCACTAAGCTGCAGTTGGAGAGGCCTAGGACTGCAGCTACTTGAGCTAAGTCTCACTCCCCTTTCACCAGTATTAGGTAGGATGAAGTGGACAGTACTGTCAATTGGAGTTTTGTGTCACAGACCAGATCTATGCAGAGCTCTATGAGGGGAGTTCTGGTGGGTGAGGCTTAGGTCTAATCAGGCCTCAGAGTCTTTTTAGGGTGGTATCTGCTGTTGAGAGATTAGATCAACACACCCCGAGAGCCTGGCAGCTGCTGATCTCTTGTCAGGAGTCTGGAGCTCAGAAGCCTCCCAAGAATTCTATTCATGGGGCAGGGGACCTAATCCTCTGTACACTTTGCTGCCCATGCACTCAGCCTTCCCAGGCTTAGATTCCCAACTCACCTCAGCTGGTCACGTGAGCTGACAGACTCAAAGAAGTGAGTTGGTCTCCCCTTCACTTTTCTGACTTAAATGCCCCTGGGCACAATCTTCTCTGTGCTGGTTTCACTCCTGTTCTGCTAGGCACACCCTAGGCCATGTGGTGAGCACTTGCCAGGACAGCATGGCAGGACAGCATTTGCACTCATCTCCTGGCTCCTGCAGCAGCAGCTGCAGTGCGGCCACCTCAAGATGGTTCCTCCTCAGCTCTCTGTGGCCAGTTGAGAAACATGAAGCACTATGAAGTGCCAGTGCATAGTGCAGCCTCTGGACCAGCTAAGTTCAGGATGCTTCTCTGGTCTACAGATTTTTCCCTAACAGATCTATCCACTGTGTTTCTGTATTCTCCCTCACTCTGTGCTGAATCAGTGCCACTGCTGCTGCTACAACTGGCTCGGCTCCAATGTGCTCTTCCTTCATTGTTCAAAATATCCAAATTTCTGAGTCTCTAAGATTACACTTTGACTGTCCAAAATTGAATTTTAGTGAAATCCCTCTTTTACTCACCTCACTAAGAAGCAGTACTCCTGCTGCTTAAATCCCCCAAATCCTGAGCTACAGAGCAACTAGGAATGCAGTCTTCCTATAGCCCATCGTCATTAATATCTGTCTCTGCCTCTCTGCCTCTTTTGACAATGCAATAGCAGGACAAGGATTCCAGGGTGTCTCTGGACCTTGACCCAGAAGAGATAGGAGGTTACCGTGTGCCTAGCACCTACCTTATGCCTGGTGCTCAGTTAAGTGCTTTAAGATGGATTCCCTTGCACGTTCTTTCTGAAGCTTCACGAGAGGTAGACTAGGAGGAAGCTGAGTGTCAGAGGAAAAACTTATTCAAGCTCTGCTCTTCTGACACAGCTCCACAGCCTGGGAGATCACTTGACTAATCTCTGCCTCATCTCCTAGTAGACTGAGAGCTATAGCTCTCTCTCACTATCTCATCAACTCAGGGTCTGGCACTTGGTAGGTGCTCAATATATATTTGTTGAATGAATAGATGGATGGATGGATGGATGGATGGGTGGGTGGGTGGATGAATGAATAAATAAGTCCCCCATTTATCCTAACCACTGATTCAAACATATACTAGATTAATATGTCCTATATTGAATTCAACAAAACATCTGTCTATTGTACATGTACTGGGTTGATGCACAAAAATAGAATAGATCTGTTTAGGAACCCTCTGCCCCCTGCTACCAATGATTCTTAAATATACAAGTGTGATTTTAAGACAGACACATACTAGACCAATAGGTATTCATCATTAAAAATCACATGTTGCTGGGCTGTGGCCGTGGCTCAGTAGTGAAGCATTTGCCTAGCATATGTAAGGCTCAGGGTTCATCCCTAGTACCACAAAAAGAAAGAAAGGAAAAAAGAAAAAAAGTCATGTGGTGGCATTATTACTTTTTGCCCAATAAATATAATGAAACTTTTGAAGCTCTGAACTTTCTGAGCAGGAAGGGAGCTGTACGCACAGTTCTATGTGAGTCCTCTGTGCTCCGGACAGATGGAGCAGTTCCCCAGGAGAGAGCACCGAGACTCTGGAGGAAGGCGAAACCAGGGCCACAGCTCCTCGGCACAACAAGGAGGAAAGCACTCATCCTGAACTGTGTGTTTTACATGAAGCTCAGTATTGTTCTTTGTGGCCTGATAGAGAATAACACGGGTTTAACTCTCCAGGGTCATGAGGCAGACTAAAGGCCTTTTAAAAGCTGAGGAAGGCATTTAGACTATGCTGTGATTCCTTCCTCTGCAATTAGGAACCACAGGGAAATTAATATTTGGTGAATAAAAATCAAATAGTCCTAACATTTTAATATTAAGTTCAAAGGCCATTCTATAATGGTAATGATATTTCTAGAACACAAGCTAAGAAAAGCAAGATGTCTAGTTAAACATGTCACCATGGTCATTCATTCCACCGAGATTTAGAATAATGTGGGGTTTATGTGTATATTTGTATCTTAAAATATTATGGATCTTGGCAAAATACATGCTAAAAGCAAAATATCACATAAAGTCAAAGGTTCAAGTTTTAATTTGTCCCATAAATATTAGTTTGTCTTCAAATTAAAAAATGACAAATCTTCTAAATTTCCTTAATAAAACCTTCTTATGTATAAGATGAGTAACTAGCTTTGTAGAAAGAGAAGGAAGGAAAGAAGAGAGGGAAGGAAGAAAGAGAAGGAGGGAGGAAAGGGGAAGAAAGGAAGAAAGGAAGAAAAAAGTAAAAGAAAAAATCGATCTATTCCAACATTTTAAAAGTATCAAACTGAAGTTAAATATTTATTCTTTATTAAAATGTTTCCTGCCATTATTTTACTAAAAAATGATTCATTAAGATAGTCACATTGGTGTAGATTTACTTAGAGAAAAAAAGTCAAAATTTATGATTATTATATTATTCACATAAGTGAAGTTTTTATTTTCTTTTTTTAATTCTGGAGATTGAACCCAGGAGCACTCTACCACAAGCTATATCCCCAACCCTTTTCATTTTTTAATTTTGAAACAGGGCCTCACTAAGTTGCGTAGGCTGGCCTCCAATTTGTGATCCTCATGTCTTAGCCTCCTGGCTGATCACAGGTGTGTGCCAACCTTCCTAGTTCACATACATGACTTTTGAAACTATTGTTTTTATAATTTACTGTCTCTTACATTGATTTCATAACATTAATTTTTAATTATATTGTAGAAATGTGAATCATGATATTGTATCTTATCTACACTAAGAAGTAGAAATATCCAACCTTTGTGTTTATAATTCCCCTAAAATACAAAAGACTTAGGGTTTTAATCCACTAGTAATGTTATTTTTTTCCCTATACTCTTTATAGCTTGCATTACATTCTAAACTTAGCATTTAATCTACCTCTCCTCTTAGGTGAAGTTCCAAAAATAATGCTATAAGAATTCACAGCATTCAATTTAGTTGTCATGGTAACTAACTGTCTAATAGTTTAGGGATAGGAAACTGCTCATTGGTAACTTTTAGTTCTGTAAAGTAACAGATCACCCATCTCACCCTTCTATTGAAAAGCAAAACAAGAGGAAAGACATTTCAGGACAAGAAGAGCCAAATATCATTTCTGAACTAAAGGACACCATATAATGCTTTCTCTGGAACTTTTAAGATCTAGAACATTTGCTGTTCATTTGGTCCCAGGCAGTCCACATCTGACTGAGGACCCTGGGCAGTGCACAGTGAAGAGAAAAGTTCACACAGTTGGTTCTGGATGCGCCTACGCCTGGGAGCTGCCATTGCCACCTTCTGCTCTGCGACATCAGAGGGGGAGGGGAGAACAAACCACAGGGCCGACCTCCCCAGCCTCCCTCCCCACCTGCACTGCCTCCTCGTCAGAGGAAAGCCTGATGTGGTGAGAGTCTCCAATGAGTTCCCACTCAAGTTCTTTTCCTTCAAGGTTAACCCATGAGGGTGGCCATAAATATGCAAACTCTACCTCTGGATGGCATGCCACCCCTGTGTGGGACAGGGACACCTGGCAGCATCACACATGTGGTTTGCTCACATGGGGTGGGGATCCCTGGAGGAACAAAGGATCCAGGAGAACACTTTTTAAGCGTGGCCTCTATCTAGGAAAGGAAATGTGAAATGCGTACTCCGTCATCCGCAGCTCCCTCCAGACAAACACGATGCCGAAGAATGAGAGCCCCAAAGGAATGGAAAAAGTGTGCCCACAACTGGACCGTCATAGCCATTTGGCACATGATATTGAAGGGAGGAAACCCTTCTGGAAACACAATTGTCAAAGACTATTAAAAATAACACTGGAGCATTAACAGATTGCCTCTTGTTGGATATTAGGTACCCTGTGTCAAGGCCACAATTATTACAACAAAGTTTTTTGGTGGAGACTAGTTTGGATGTTGACTGTATTGGCCTATATCACATGTGTCCACGTGATTTTTCAGAAAAGACCCAAATTTGAAGGTCACTGGGCATGTTCCAGTCTCATTAATTAGCTGGCACTTTCTTTACCATTGTTTTGTCCTCCTGGCCACAGACTTATTGGCTGAAACTCCAAGCAGGAAGATGGATGATATAAAATCCAGTCCTCTACACACTACCCAAGACATAGAAATTAATAATGATATAAAAATCATATTCTAAGAGTCACAAAATGATAGGCAAGTTAGCAGATGAAGGTTGAAGGAAGATTAAAGCACTTTGTCTTATTAATAAAAATTCTTTAAGATACCTGAGCATTTAGGGAAGGAAAAAACAAAGTTAAAAAATTCTCTGAGAGCTGGGGATGTGGCTCAAGCGGTAGCACGCTCCCCTGGCATGCACGGGGCGCTGAGTTAGATCCTCAGCACCTCATAAAAATAAAATACAGATGTTGTGTCCACCAAAACTCTCTCTCTCTTTAAAAAAAAAAAATTCTCTGAATTAGTTTGACAACCTGTCCTTCACATAAGCATATTTTTTATTGCCTTATGTTTTGCCTGATCTAATTTTGAATACAAAACAATTGTAAAAAGAGTCCATTCCGATATTGAGTTTATGCAGATTTCTGAAATAATCAATATTGTTAATATGAGGTCTAACACTCAGAAGCACCGCTCATTTGTAAGCAATAAAACCTGTTTGTAGCTTGGTATTGAAAAGAAGGTGGCTTGAGTTATGAGGATCTGAGAGTGAATGTGCAATTATTTGGCTCTTCCACTTGGAGCTGAAGAGTAGGCAACAATTCACTGTCTCACCTGTCTTTCTTTTTATGCCAGTGTTGGGGCAGCATATCAAATTAAGGCAGCCTGATAAGACGTGAGTCAGTGAAAGTTTTGGAGCCAAATTGGCTTTTAATTCAGCTAGTTTATATAAGAATATGTATCACATTTACAGGTGGCATTACCTCTCTCCAGGATATTTAGAATAAATTTTAGCAAATTTATGCTTCAGTGAATTCAATGATACTTAGGGTCTAGTTGGGATTTAGGTCATCCTGGTTTGCTTTATTGCTGGTTTTACACTAAAACAATCACCAGAGACCTCTAGCAATGGTTTCTGCTTTAAATAGTTTGACAACGGTATGCTCTCCTATTATGACCAATTTACATAATTTCATGACATCATAGCAAGAACAATTTAAAATTGACTTGCTGACCTGCAGGAACACACACATATATGTTGAGGAAATGAAAGTGAGGGTTTAATAAGAAGTAACTCCTACCACACAAATTCAGAAAATAATGATATGTGATTGACATTTACTGGGTCAATCAGTATTTTGTGAGTATCTATAGGATGAACAGGGCACTGTCTAGGCACCGAGGATGCAGAGTCAGGAATGTGCCTCATACAGTGGAGTCCAGCTAATCAATTATCTACTGGGCAACTTCATCAGTTTCCTGAAAAAACACTGCTTGAAATTCAGTATAATTTATTTCTTAATTGCCTTATCTGACACACAAATAACACAGGAAGATGTGGGGGGAAGACCAGGTAGAAAGCCCAGGTTTAGCATTTATTTCTGGAATCTAAATCAGAATCAGGCTTACATTTGCTCTTTAAATGTACATGTCAAACTAATTTTTGAAACTTTCTCTCCCTAATTGAATAATTATCTCTTTGAATACACTAGCAAAATTGAGCTCTTGACCTAGTGATATTCAGGTTTTGAGGCCAAAATAAGGATTACTAGAGAGAATGAAGACCTGCTTTACATTTGAATACCCACTCCTGAGACTACCTCTGCTTTTCTGTGCAAACTGCCCTTGGGGCCCACTAAGGTGATTCAGGCCTCAAGGTGCAGACTTAAAATTAAGTGAGGTATGACAGGTCTGACCAGAAGCGTGTTGCTAGGAGAGAGTGGAAGTCTAGACCTGCAGCTTTTCTTAGTAAAGTTTTACCAAAATAATCCAATTTCAGGAATTACTGACTTCTTTCTTATGAACTTTCCTATAATCTACACAAGTGTCATTGCCATTTCCTATTACAAATATGTAATTACATTTCCATTAGAAAAGTGTGTGTGTGTGTGTGTGTGTGTGTGTGTGTGTGTTAATATGGAACCATACTCTGTTTCTGTTTTTTCCAATTTGCTCAAAAAATATATTTGTAGAATGAAAAATGCTTAGGTTGGCATTCACTCAAAATACTCATTTATGTTTTTTACCAAGCCAGAGACTAGTTGGGCACAAAAGAGAGAGCTGGGTTATTGAAGAGAAAAAAGTGAGGGAATGACAGATTCAAATATTTTCTTCCTTCATTCTTAATTCAACATAATTATTTTTTTAATTATGTTTATAATAGTTATAGCACTCTACAGTTCAATGATTGGAAATATTTACTCAGAGTTATGAATCTACATTTATTGAATAAAGATATTTGAATAATACATTTAAAAAATATTTTAGTTGTAGATGGACACAATAGCTTCATTTGCTTATTTAGTTTTTTATGAGGTGCTGGAGATCAAACCTATGGGAGGCAAGTGCTCCACCACTGAGCCCCAGCCCCAGCCCTGAAGAATACATTTTTAACTGGCCAGTGTTTCCCTGAGATCTTGGTCTACCTCTCAACAATTTTACACGATCATTTTCTCCTCCTGCTTTCAAATGCCACTGTGCTCTAAGGGGTGAGACAAGCTCCTGCTAGGAACCCATTCCCTGGCACTCTGAGGCCCTCTCTGGCCCTGAGCTTCTAGGTCTGTAAGATGTAAACAGAAAGTCACACCTGGCACAGCTATCACCAGAATCCAGACATAGCCTTTAAAATAACTAGAAGTGCATTGCTTTTCCATTGTAGTCATGTAACTAGGTTATTCTAAACACCATAGGAACTGAGTCCCACCGTTATTCATTTTAAAAATATTCATGATTTTCTTTAATTGCTGGAAATTTTATATTTTTTTTCCCTTAAACCTATAATTTTCATTTCACTTTCCCTTCAGAATGTGGTCCTTATGTAATTTTTTCTGCAAATATATTATTGATTATTCTATCATATGAACATGAATTTAAATAATATTTGTTTTATTAAAATAATATCATTTGAAAATATAAACAGCCATTTGTATTATGGGTCCAAACAACCTCAGATCAAAAATATTTTAAAAATTGTGTCTGAACTGCACATGTACAGACCTTGTTCCTCAACATCATTCCTTGAACAACACACTATAATACCTATTTACATAACTTTTCCATTGTATTAGGGAAGAGGGAAATGACAATTAGTTACTTAATCAAGAAAAAGCATCATTTCAATAAATCTAGAAAGATTTATAGCATATAGGAAGATGCATGTAGGTTCGATGTAAATACTACACCATTTTATATAAGGGACCTGAACATCTATAGATTTTGGTATCCTTGGGGGTCTTGAAATCAATCCCCATGGATATCCAGGGCAACTATAGATATATGACATACAATTAACAGTCAACATATTCTCTCTCACATTAATAGACTTAATGGTCTTCTCTGAGACATGGGAAAATGCCATTATGGCATAGCTTACTGCTATAATTTGTATAATGTTGAATAATAGTTTAAAAAATTTTATAGGCATTCAGAATAGCAGCAGTCCTTTCATATTCTGTAGTGTCTTGGAAGATACTTCTTTCCAGAACTAATGGATATTTGCAATTTAAAATATGCTTAATAATATATATGTGGATAATATATACATGACCTATTTATGGCAACTATTAAATAAAGATAATGTATCGAGAAATTAAATTCTAAGTATTAAGAAATTCTTAAGAAACTGCAGTTGTGTGCTAGATAATATTTATTATACCTTCCCTGACAAAACTATCAAAGTGAGTACGCATTTCCCTATCACTGTTTTAATTTTCTCATAGCAATTAACATTTTTTGAAATAACAATTTTCTTTTATTAAGTAACTAATTGTCATTTCCCTCTTCCCAAATTTAACATTTTATTAGTCCTCAGGCCTTGACTCTTGTTCACAATTGTATCCCAGCACCACCTGGCACATGAAGGACCTGACCAATTCTTGATGCATTAAAGAAAATCGAGAGGAAGGGAGGGAAGAAGAGAGAGACCAGGAGAGCTACCTTTTGCAAGTCTGGCTGAAGCAAAGATGATACATGTGTTACAACTTTGGTCTTCATTACATCCAGGAATTTCTACCTCTCTTAAAGTAAGGCAGAGTGTAAGCTTCATTTCCAAAAATATGTGGCCAAACCAGAACAGATTCAGAAAAATTGTATGAGTGAAGATGGAAATTACATTGATGCGTAAACCAGGAGCTCTAAGAAAAACTAACTGGGATTTCTCTTCAAATGAAAAGTTTAAAAAATTAGCATAGAATAAAAACAATACCAGCAGAGTAGTTCTAGCCACAATTTGCTACACACTTGATTATTATTAGTCAGTGTCTAACTGCTTTGCATGCATCCCTGTATTAAAAATAAAAAAGAAAATGTTCTAAAACCATGGAGGGACATAGAATAGTGAACAGACTGACTGTCACCTGAATGGACAGGGTAATAAAATCTGGGAGAGGCCCCCAGGAAGCTCTCTACTCCTACTTCGCAGGCCTTCATAATGAGCCTTCATTATATACCCGTCTTTCCTGGAGGCACTTGATCTTTCATTGTTATCTTCTAGCTCAATTACTCCTTGATGTGCCTTCTTTTGATAAAACATTATAGACTACATTCCCTAACAGCAATACAGAAAAAAGAAGAAACATTAGATTATCACATTAATGTGTTCCGTATACTCTCAAGAGGACACATATTGTGTGTGTGTGTGTGTGTGTGTGTGTGTGTGTGTGTGTGGTGCTGGGGATTGAACCCAGGCCTCATGCATGCAAGGCAAATGCTCTAGTATTAAACTACGGCTCCAGCCCTCAGGTAAACTTGCAATTACTTGCAAATTACAATGTTTAATTAGCTTCAGAGTGATAATAACATAGAAGAAAATTCTTTGCCAAAAGTGTAATTTTATTTTGCATATGGTATTATTGATAATTAATTTATCAAAAACCAGGCTTCATATTTTCTAGCTTTTCAGGTTTTGAAATTATATTAAAAGTAAATCTGTAACATCTTACAAACTCCTCAGACAACATGTAAGGTATTAATTTTATCATGGTAAACAAAAGGGTCCCCATAACCTGTCATGACTTCTTGTAACTCAAGCGTTTATCTTAGCAAGGCAAAGCACACATTCATTTGTCCCTTGCCTATCTCTGCTCTGAACACAAAAGTCATTCTCTTTTCTGGCAATCTGCTGAATGGGAAAGTAAACACCATGAAAATCAAATCTCATAAAACAAGGATTAATAAACTGGAAACTAATAATATGCAATGGACTTGACATCTTTTTTGCTCTGATTTATTATTCTCAAGTAATAAATTTTAGTCTTTTGTCGACAAGACGTTCTACTGGGCCATACTCAGAAAACAGGTGCTAAGACTTCAAGGTTTCTGGTGAGCGCAGTGTTGGAAAAGTCTGGGTCCTTCATTAATGGATTTCGAGAATTCACCTGTGATTGTCTGGCAATCCCAAACAATCGTTCTCCATAGGTGAGCTAGAGCATTCCCCTGCAGCCCTTGGGTGCTTGCAGGTAGGGAACAGGCCACACATTCCTCAGAAGGAGGTAAGAGCTGGAGAGCAAACGTGTGCTCTGTGGCATGTCTGAGAGCTTGGGATGGAGGAGCTGGAAGAAGCTGCTGATGCTGGGACGAAGATCCTGTCCAGAGCTCCAACAGGCAAGCCTCCAGCTTTCGTTCTTCAGGGGGAAGTGACACCAGAGGGAGAGTGAATGTGGGCCTCCTATCTTTCCTACCTTGCTTCTCTGCCTCAGCATCTGGCCTCCCAAGGCTTACTGAGCACTTACTGGGTACCAAGCACTATGCCCAGTACTTTCCCCATAAACCTGAAGATACAGCATTATTTCCTCCATCTTAAAGAAACAAAACTGAGGTCAAAAATGGTAAGTGCCTTGCTGAGGACATTCCACTGTAAATGGGAAAGCCAGAATTCAAGCCATTTGCCTTTCAGGGCAGCATGCTGCCTCTTGTCTTGAGAAGAGTAAAAACAGGTTCATCTCCTGGACTAGTTCAAGGAACTCTGTAGAATGACATCCAGTTCTAAAGACTGCCAAGGTATCTGTGCAAAGACACATCAAAACCCTTTGAAACACACCCTCTGCTATGCAATGAGACATACAACTTAAAATGCATATGATCTAGGAGAAAGAAAAGGCACCTTGAAGGGTAAATGGCACATCGGACCCAAGGCTAAGATTTCTTCTCCCCATTTTAGGAAGGAGCAAGATGAGTCTCTGGAAGACTGAAAATGGTCCAAGAGCACAGAGCAAAGTCGTGAGCTACAAAGAAAAGAATTAAGCCAGGCCTGACCTGGCTCGGGGACCAGGCTCTTTCCTCCATGATATGACGCTGCCTTCTAGGACTGCGCTCCTTTGAGAACATTTTCTGCTGGAGGAACTGGGCATGATCTGATTGGTAGAGATTCCCAGGATACCAGAGGGTGACCTCCTGGCCCTCGGGATTCGTTTCACCAAGGTGTGTGTGAAACGCTCATTATATTCAACTCTGGTTTCAGTTTAGGCCCATTGCTCCAGTAGGACAGCATATCTCTTCAAGACACTGCTCCTTTGGTTTAGAAAGCGGCTCGATGTAAATTTTGATCATGTTAAGTTAGGCCTTCTGAATAGTGTGAATGAGAGAAAAGAAGAGGAAGAGTCAAGTTGCTCCAGGAAGGAACCCTGAAGGAGAGGCCTGCACCACCCTGAGGGAGCCAGAGCCCAGGGAGAGGGCTACCATGTTTGCCACGGAGATGTCTGAGAGCCCATGGTGAGTCTGTTGGTCAGCTTTTGTTGAGGTGACCATGATACCTGACACAAACAACTTGGAGGAAGAAAGGCTGACTCATGGCTTCACAAGTTTCAGTCCATGGTCATCCAGCTCCTTTTCTCTGGGCCTGAGGTGAGGCAGAACATCATGGCAGAAGGGAATGAAGGAGGAGAGCTGCTCAGCTCATGGAAGTCAGAAGGTCGGGGTGGGGGTGGGAGAAGAAGAAGGAGGAGGATCAGCAGCTGCAGCAGTAGGTGGGGACAAGATAAACCTTCCCAAGGCATGCCCCCAGTGACCTACTTCCAACAACTAGGTCCCATCTTCCAGTAGTCCATTCAACTATCAATGGATTAATCCACCGGTGATGTCAGATGCTCATGACCCAACCATCTTCCAAAGTCCCACCTCTGGACATTGCTGTATTGGGGACCAGCCAGGGACACAGTCCAGATGCAAACCATAATAGTGATGGAATACTTTTGCCATAATCACCCCAGTGCTACCACTAAGCCTTTGGTTTAAAAAAAAAAAAAA